>NC_068299.1:10097261-10697261 GCF_025860055.1 Xyrauchen texanus | reverse complement strand
TAAAGTATTTAAACATAATGGTAGTATTTGTTGTACTGCCTTTAATATATTACAAATCAGTGCAGTGTAAAAAAACATAACTTCCATAAGCATCCATAGCATAAATACCACCCACTCTGCCCCCTACCCTAATGGCCTAGAAAAAAGGAAAAACATGAATTAAAGCAAATCATCTTTACCAGGTCTCGTCGTTTTTGAACTCCAGTTCTCCGTACGCATCCTCAAAGTCCTCTCCTCCCCCCTTAGCGAGTCCCTCCACTGTGCGGAATGGAATAATGACGGTCCCTCGTGCTCCTGACGTCCGCAGCACTTTCACTTCCATGATGCCAACACTCTCACTCATGCGCATCGACGCACTTTCAAAAGTGAAGATGCCTGCATGGTCATCATCAAGGATGGTAACCGTGGCAACAGAAGGGAATCCTATCAAGGCTTTTGGGTAAGGCAAGCTACTGGGCGACAACACCTCATCCTCCGTCTCGAGAACACGCACGTTACTGAGACGCACAAAGAAGTGCTCGTCCTCCTCAAAGATGTCATCGTCAATAATGCCAATGGTGATCTCCTTGACAACCTCACTAGGCTTGAACACCACAGTGCCCTCTGTAAACTCATAGTCCGCCCCAGCGTTTGCTGATCCGTCCTCTGTTTTATAATCCACATAAATTGTCTTGCTGATGTCGCCACCCTTACGCTCTATCGTCAACAGTACAGCCCCGCAGTTTTCCAGACACTGATAAATGGCAGGTTCAAACACAATCCGGGACACAAATTCCTCTGGTTCTTCTACATGAACTTCTTGAATGCTAACGCTATGTTTGGCCTGTTCCGCCACATGCTTCTTGAGGATGTTGCCAGCTCCGGTCATCATCCTCGTGGCCTGGATACGGTAAAACGCTCTGCTTTTCTGTTGGTGCGACAGTGCATAGTAGTTGGCCATCTCCACCAGGTTGTCCAGCTCCTTCTCTGGGTGTTTCTGCTTCAGGTCCTTCAGGATCCGGATCATATCTCTGCGAGACTCGTCCACCTCCTTGCCTTCAATCAGGCCCATTAAGTTTCTTGCAGCTCCACCATCTACAAAATGAGAATTCATCATCTTTCCATCCATTTCTATCCCTTTAGAGCGGTCACCCTCAGTCTCGATGATGATGCCACGGTGTTTGTCTGTGCGATATTTCTTGTGCATGAACTTGTAGAAGAGCAGCCGACGGTCAGCCACCCAGGCCTGAAGAACGCAGATGGGGAAGAACGCCAGCGTGAGAAGCCCTTCCCACACTTGCACAACATTGGGTGAAAACACTGCCAGGATCATGTAGAGCCAGATGTAAGCAAACACGCTCCATGCCGCTGTTACAAAAAACACACGTAGGTGCTTCACCTTTCGTACCTCCCCTTCAGGGACCACAGACACGCACAGGCCGATGATAACAAACATGTTGAAGGCAGCACTGCCAACAATGGTGGACGGGCCGAGCTCACCAGCATGGAACTCGTGTCCACATACCTCTATGACGGAGAGGAGAATTTCAGGCGCAGAGGAGCCCAACGCCATGAGCGTGAGGTTGGACACAGTCTCATTCCACACGCGGACCGTTGTGGTTGTTGTCTCGCCATTTGGCCGTTTAATAACGATTTCCTTTTCCTGGGACGTGATGACCTCGATGGCACCCATGAAGCGATCCGCAATAATTGATACCCCCAGGAACATATAAATCATTGCCACAAAGTACACAATGACCCTGGCAATCTTGTCACCCATTGAGGGGTCCTCAGGGTACCAAATGGGTAAGATGATGCCAGGTTGGCATCGACCCGTCTCCTCAACACATGTGTTGTTGTCAGGGAGGGGTGGGCTTGGTGTAACTCGCGCATCTGCACAGAGGAAGACCACGCCCAACCAGAGGTAGGCAGAAGTCTTTGTCCTTGAGCGATCCATGCACCCTCCTTCACCTCAAGGGTCTGCGCACTCTAGCTCTCCCTCTGGAATCCAGCACTGGGCTGTTTTTGGTTCTACTTGCCACCTGTAAAAAAAGAAAAACGGAATGAATTGGAGAAGAGGAAATCAATGCTTTACCCAGAGGAAATGTTTTGCTCATTTGTTGCTCTTTCATAGCTCATGAGACTTCACGGTGTTCTCATTTATGACACATTTAAAGGGATAGTTCAACCAAAAATGACAAATCTGTCATCATTTGCTCTCATTTTGTGCTCCACAAAGAAAGTCACACAGGTTGGGAATACAGGTAATGATGACCGAATTGTAATTTGTTTATGCAACGTGACACGCCGAAATGGCTTGAGGCTGTCTACACTGGAAGCATCGACACAAACATTCTAAATAGTTTCATTTGTGTAGTAGCGCCAGCACGTGCAGTGCAAAATGGAACGTGACACCCGTTTACTGTCTGTGCAATGGATGCTTCCAGTGTAGACAGCATCACTGATTATAATGGGGTTCTATTTTTTTTGACACAATGCGCCGCTCGCGTCTGGTGTAGACAGGGTGTAAGTGTCAAATCTGTATAAGATGTTTCTCCAAAAATACTTTACGAGAATTAAAAAAGACATTGACAAATGGACAAAAAAAGACAAATAAATGTATTGTTGACATTGTAAGAGCAAAGATTTGTAAAATAATGTGGACAGATAATTTGGTCAAGATAGGGAGAATTTTAAGTTTTCTTATTAAAATCTCAGAATTTTGATTAAACTTTGGTACCTCAGCAGGGCTTCCAGCCCCCCGCGACCCTGTACACAGGATAAGCGGTTGACGATGGATGGATGGATGGACCTCAGCAGGGCTCGATGCTAACAGTTTTGTTTAGGCACACTAGTGCTCCTATGATAATTTTTTTAGAAGCACAGTCAAAAATGTAATAGCACAGATGGAGATTAATGTTAGACTTTGATAAACATTTAAAAACTGTTAACTGTTTATGTCACGCACGCTCGGAGCTCATAGCACTAGGAGCAGAGCGCATGAACGCGAGTGGTTTCGTGGCAGCTTGTGCAAAAACTAGGATTGAGTAGCAGTAGTTTCAGATGAGGATGCATATTTAGCACATATAAAGCACTAAACGCCAAATGAATATCATTACATTTGCAGGAAAATCACTACAATAACCAAAATATGAACTCCCACTACAGTTACATATTCAGGGCTGGACATAATGTTTTGACCTTATGACGCACACATAAAATACCTCACACTCTTAATTCAAAATGCCTGTTTTTGCATTCGCACATGCTGTTGTGTACTTATTTTTCTATGTAAAACATACACTTGTCGGCTGTCTTTGATCATTGCACCGGGTATAGATACGTTTTCAGAATCTCATGCACAAGCGCAACATTTTAAAAATCATAATTAACTGACATCGATGGATAATTCATTCACTGGCTGTCTGTCATTTTTACAAATAAAACAAGCAAGAAACTCAGCTTAAACTTAGCCTATGTGCCTTTCTCTCAGTAAACGCGTTCGTGGTGAGGCAGAAATAGAGGGAGGAATAGGGAGCGCGCCAGGAGCTGGATTCAGCCTCATCTGTCTCAGCAAAATGAATAAGAAAACAGCACTTTTGTTGCAAAATAACTAGTATAAAAAAAACACTTTTTAAAAGTATTTTGTATATAATGGTATATGCATATGAGAGTATTTATTCTGATGGTACCAGGGCTGGACTGGTAATCTGGTATACTGGACATTTTCCCGGCGGGCCGACCAGGGGCAGACTGGCCATCAGGAGAACCGAAATGTGCCGAATGGGCCACAATAAGCTAGCTTAAGATAGCGTTATTCAGAACGGACCAATAAACAGCATCGCGATATGCAGAAAAGGACAGTGAACACCCTCAACTTGACTAGTTTTGGCCCAGTTGCCATAAAAATCCAGGGCCGATTTCTCTTCCCAGTCCAGCCCTGGATGGTACTATACAGGTTCATAAATTAAAGTGTCAAATGTCAGTGGCACCGGTGCACCCAAATAATTTCCCACAGTCGCACGCAGTAATTTACACTTGCATATGGGAATCGGTCGCACTGTGGAGACCTGCTCAGAAAATCTGAGCACAAAGTTTGAGACAATGCTGTGATCTCTTATGAGAGACATGATAACTTTTTTTACTCAAGAATGGCTCATTGTGCATGACACCACAGAGACTCCGCTTGTGGAGGCTCATGCTACTCTACGCGATCCACGCACAACTTACCACGCACCCCATTGAGAGTGAGAACCACTTAATCATGACCACGAGGTGGTTACCCCAAGTGACTCTACCCTCCATTGCAACCGGGCCAATTTGGTTGCTTAGGAGACCTGGCTGGAGTCACTCAGCACACGTTGGATTCGAACTTGTGACTCCAGGGGTGGCAGTCAGCGTCAATACTCACTGAGCTTTCCACTGACCTGAGATCTGCATGAGAACCGAACAGTGAAGTAATGGGTTACGTGGCTACGTGGTAGTTTTATGTGACTACCTCACCTGGCCAAAACAATGGTTTTTGTAATGTTTATATATACAACTTACTCCTGTTTTTAGGGGCATATTTAAATATACAGAGAAATGCAATCCAATATTTTTACACTGCTTAACTAGACTGCCAGAGACGACGTCTAAGCTCAAGACGACAGGTAACATTACTTTGTATGAACCTTTTAATGTGGCTTAACTTGCTAAGTATTTTAAACAGTAACAGTGGAATCATTATTTACATTGGTGTAGCAGATGGTTATATTTGGTGCTTTCCCAAAGCATATAATATTATATTTAGGACTTGATTGAGAATACCTTATCTTAATAGATAGTCGCGATCTCCGTAAATAAGTGGGTAGTCCCCTTACTGAACAAAACAATGCACAAAATAAGATGAGAAGCATGAAAGGAAAGCTAACATAATTCCTAACTGAAATGGGTACCTCATAAATGACAAATTTGAAATGCTCTATTCCATGCATCACACAAATAGCCCTCCTAACAACTCCCTACAACAGAGTTTGGGGTTAACATGTTGCTAATATTGTGCTGGTCTTACAGACAGAAATTTGTCAATACACAAATATTGGGTGAAAAAAAAATAAAGCTATTTTTTATCAATAACATCAGGTAGGCTTTTGACCTGTAACTTTTTGATCTATTGAGGTGATGTCGCAGCACTGTTGAGTGAATTGTCTGTGTGTGTGTTTTTTAATTAGTGAACATTACTATACTTACTGTATATTAGCTATACAATGCTTAACAGTTTATAACATTTTATGTGTGTTTTTTAAATTAAAAGTAATTAAAGTATCTTTTACTAGTAATAAAAGGAACATAAATCAAACCTATTATTTAAACCTATCAAGTTACCATATTATTTACCATACCAGTAGTGTACTGTACATCATGCCAGCAAGAAACTGTCTTGCCTAGAAATACAAGTTGTTAGTTTATATGAGACTATGATTACAACAGACCATAAAAGTTTTTATTTTTTAATGAAAATGATACAATACACAATTGGGGTACATGCATATTTTTCATTAATGTATATATATATATATATATAGGTATGTGGTTTTTTTTGGTGGGCGGTGGGGGGTAACCCTAATCATAACAATTAATTATGCCCACCTGTTCGGTCACTACTACACCACTGCTTGGATTAATTTTTTTCCATCACAATTGTCTCTCTGCAAAGGATATGCAATGCTGCCTTAGAATTTGGAGGATCAATTTAACTTTGTATCATGATCAAACTCCCTTAGAAAAGAGAGTGAAAAATAGAGAGAGTGAGAGATGGAGAAAGAGATATAGAAGAATAGGAGACAATTTTACAAGAGCTATCAGACCAGGTCTGATTGTAGTAAACACTCTCACACTCAGACACACACACACACACACACACACACATGCACTGGGCTGTAAGTAAATGGCACAGTGTAGAATCAGAAGGCTACCACATATACTAAAACAAATGAAAAATGAGAAAGTGAAAGAGGAGGAAATGCAGTGTGGCCTGGGGTCAGATGGTCTCTGCTCCACTGTGCTATTTTGTATTCTCACTCTGATTGGAGGTGCTCAAGTCAAGTCAAATCAGTTTTATTGTATAGTGCTTACCCAAAATGCATATCGTTTCAAAGCAGCTTTACAGAAAATGTAATTATTACTCTTAGTATACAAACATAGTGAGAGTGCCAAAGGTGACAATTGCTACTGTTCAAACTGCAGGTTATTTGTGGACAGATCAAATCTCTGTTCAGGCTGCAGTCGCTTTTGCTAGCATGTCCAGATTAGTTGTCATAGTAACAATGCAAACTTGCATAGGTTCACCATGCCTGAGAGTTTATCAATGGATGTTTTCCATCAGGGCAGTATACAAATATTAACATTCTTATCAGTTTGTACCATTTTTCCCCAGACACCCCATATTTTATCCCATATAAAACAGGATGCATATTGTTCTGTATTGTAGCGGGTATCGAAACATCCTGTATTGAAGGCTTTGTGTCCCGTATTGAAGCATACAGCGAGACTCTTGAAAGAAACCTGTCCTGTACTGAAGCCTCAAAATGCTCAAGTGTCCAACTTTTGCGTGAAATTTTCAACCTTATCGTGTTGTTGTGGCTCGCAGCCGGTGAGCGTTACATCAACTTAGCACATCTCTTTGGGTGAGTAAAGCCAATGTATGTATTATTTTAAAAGATGTTTTCAATGCTTTGTCTGCCCTGTAACATATACATGGCACATGGGTGCGTTCCTATCTGAAGTGATAATCCCTATTCCCCTCATAGACTTTATCTTCCACTGTCGGAGGCTGAAAGATGTAATAAAATGGTCATTCTAAACTCACTTTTTAAGTTAATTTGTATTGAAAATTCTATTGTAACGATCCTGCAGTGTGGTCATCATTACTGTTTTCCCTTTGAAGAGCTCTGTGAAGGCATCATTTATGCTATTTGGAATGCAGTATATGTCTTATAGACGTGAAACACCTGGTAAAATAACCCATTACTCACAACAAATAAACAAATCTGATTTCAGAAACATATTTTTGAGTTAGATTGGCCAAAAAATAAGATTTTTTTTCTACGTCAGTGTGAACATAGTTTTCAGGCACACATTTAAAAAATTTCCTTATCCCAAATATTATCTTGCCACATAACACGAGTAATAGTCATGCATTTATTCTATAACAGATCAAATGATTTAAAGTGTAAGTGAGATTACAAATTGTAAAAATAATGGTTCAATTAATTTTTGGATAAGTTTAAAACAACAGATTTGAAGCATGATGTCAATTACCACAGAAAATGTATGACTTGTTTAAACAACTTTTTGTGCAAAAATGTAATATTAATGGAAGTCTATGTATGAAGGTAAATCAGTAGTAAAACTTGAGATCTTGCATTTTTGGATTTGAAAACTTGTACAATTAATATTTGTACTCACACCGATGTGAAAACTAGTAAAATAAAAATTTGAAGTTGAATGTTGCAATCTGCACTCTCAGACAATAATTCAAAGCTTGTGTTCTGAATTCACAATTGCAGACATATAATCACAAATGTGTAAAATAACATTCAAATAAATACAACTACAGACACAAGCTTGTAGTACACATTACCTTTTGTAATTTTGTTAACTTTAATTCATTTTCACAGCCACAAATCGGCACTTACAACCTCTCAAATCTGGCACTGCAACATTAAATATTCACGCATTGACTTTTGCAATTATTTTTGCAAAAAACCTGTAGTAAACATCATGCCACAGCGCCAGCCCATGCCTGTTTGTAATGGCAAAGTGAAGGATTTTCTTTACTGAGTAAAACCTGCAATAAAAGATGTATTTGAGAACACTCAAAAATGTCTATTTTCCCATGAGTAAAATTCTTCTGGAACTCTATAATTAATAACATAAATTGGAGGAAAGCATGGTTGTTGCCTTATAAATATTACATGACTAATAAGATCAAAAAAGTGCATTTTTTAAATCTTGCACAAAATTTACCCTTGTAACCTACTTGTATCTAAGTATTCTGATGTAAATAACTCATGTGCCTTTTGTGGGAACAATAGTGAAAGTCTTGATAATATGTTTTTCTTTGTGATGTTGTATCTGCATTTTGGCATGATCTGAGTCACCTTTGTTTTTCCAAGTTAAAATTAAAATATGATTTTTGTGTCAAAGACATTATATTTTATTTTGAAAACGAAAACAGTTTTCTGGAAAATACAGTAGATTATTTTATTCTGGTTACTTTTGAAACAATAAATATTGTAATGTTTTTTTTTTTACATACATTTTTTTTTTATTGATTCCATACTCATATTTAAACAAACAGCACAAGAATACACAAAATCAACTTGTATTAATTATGTGATTATTGTATTAATTAATAAAGCCGCCACTCTCCCAACCAACCGACTTCCATCCCCTAAGAATTACCTGCCTGCTTCACTATATTTTAATGTCTAGCTGGATCAGGGAAATTGGACAGTAACTCTTACACTCACTTGGATCTTTGTCCTTTTTAAAAATCAGTCTGATCCAAGTTTCCCTGCCTTGTCCCCTGACTCAAAATATGACTGTCTTGCCCTGAATAGCCAAAACTACACATTCTGTGACAAAATATAATATATATAATTATATCTGTGTTTCAATCGGGTCAACTGCCTGAGGCAATTAGAGGACATGTGACGCTTCAGCTCTGCCTCAGAACTTTGAATATTCCCTTCCAATTCCACGAGTTCTTGTGCTTTTGATTTTTTTTGGTGAATGTGACATACTGTATGATCCGGCCCCAAAGAACTGCCTTAAGTGCCTCCCAAGCCACGCCCACAGAGGATACTGAGGACCAGTTGGTCTCCATATAGACACTGATTTCAGTTTTTAACATTTGTTTGAATTCAGGATTTTGCAAAAGGGATACATTAAAGTGCCTATATGATTTCCTTTTCTCCAACTGTGGCAACACCTCTAAACACACCAGGGCATGATCTGAGACTAAAATGTTTCTCCTCCCGGGGGGAAGCAGCTGTCGTCCACCTGAGAGGGTGGAGAAGTGATCGAGGACCATGCGATGGTGTATCGGAGAACCGGCGAGTAGGTTTTTTTTTTCATCTCTCTCTCCTCCCTCTCTCTCACTGCTCACTCTGCGTTGGACTTTTCCCTCTCGTTTAAATAAAAATACAGGAAGTACCCCCCCCCCCATATTTTAATTATTTCTGTTTCCCTCCACTTGTCCCCTTCCTCATCCAGGTAGATGGGGATGACCTGCTTAAAGCACGGGCTTAAAGCACGCCCTCCCCCAGGGAAAGAGGGGTGGAGGTGTACATTAAGCCTGGGGGCTCCCCAGCCTGAGAGAACGAGGGAGGAATGTGGCAGGACGGAGGGCGGGGCCGGGTTGTGATTATACAAACCCAATCCCAACAACAGATTCATTCCAGAGTAAATTTTATGGACTGATGAAAAAAATGTATAGTCCCTCCCAAACAAAGATTTTTACACATCCTGTGAACGTCACTGCTCTAGGGGGCTTGAACACTTTTGCTTCACTATGATCAAGGACTGAGTCCATCAAAAGGTTAAAGTCTCTTCCCAATATTATATCATGAGGGGTGCCAGCAGTATGCAACATCCCTTCAAGATCTATAAAAAAGCCCTGATCATCAACGTTAGGGGCATAAATATTACCCAAAATAAGACTCCCTGAATTTCAGCTAAAACAATAATGACTCTTCCTAATTTATCTTTACTCTGTTTGAGACTTATTTACTAGATGTTTACTTATCAGTGTAATGACTCCCCTGCTCTTACTCGAACCAGCACTATAAAAAAAAATGCCAACCCCATATCTTTCCAAATTTTTCAGCTTACTGTGGAGAAAAGTGTGTTTCTTGAAGAAACAATATATCATATTTATTATGCTTAAGAACATAAATAACCTTCCTTCTTTTTATGGGGTGCCCAACCAATCTACTCATATTAACATTGGACATTTTGACAAATAAGAAAAAAATAAATAGTGTGTCAAAGACACTTCACAAAGACATTCCCTAGCAACAAAAAACAGAAGAAAAAAAAACTTGTGCATTAACCCCAAGTAAAACAGCGCCAACTGGTGTCCATCCTTCTAAACTCAAACAGTCATAGCATAAAAAAAACACAAAACATTCAGGTTCCTCAAACTGTCAATTGGATGTTCAGTGAGCCAGTCCACTCGGCTGCAACATGAGTGCAAGAAAATTATTTACTCACTCCAATGACTTTGCAAGAAATACTCCACAAAATGAACTCCAGTCGATGGGTGGCACCAGCACAAAAAAAACTAGCTGGTTCCTCAAAATGTCAAGCGGATGTTTAGTGAGCCAGTCCACTTGGCTGCAACAAGACTGCAAGCAAATTACTTACTCACTCCAGTGACTTTGCAAGAAATACTCCACAAAATAAAACTCCAGCCGATAGGTGGCACCAGCACAAAAAAAACTTGCAGGTTCCTCAAACTTTCAAGCGGATGTTCAGTGAGCAGGTCCACTTGACAGCAACATGAGTGCAGGCAAATTACTTACTCCAGTGATTTGCCAGAAATTCTCCACAAAAAAACTCCAACCAATAGGCGGAATAAGCACACAGAGCGTGTAGATTCTTCAAACAGTTAAGTGTTCAACAAATGTTCAGTGAGCCGGTCCACTTGGCTACAATGTGAGTACAACAAGATGACTTACTCCATTTACTTTATGAAGGACATGTGAATGTTTTACGGCCATCCTTAGCATCTATTAACAATTTGGCCAGGAACATCAGTGCAAAAGCGACCTTCCGTTGATGGAAGAGTTTCTTGCATTTCTTGAATCAATCATGTTTCTCTCTTGTTGAGTTCGCAAAGTCTGAGAACAAGAAAATGCTGGTGTTCTTCCAAGAAAGCCTTCCTTCAAACCTCGCCTCGAGTAACACAAGATGTTTATCGAATGATCTCAGAAATTTGGCCTGAATTGATGGGGGGGGGTTGAGTGGTTTACGGGGAAATGTTTTTAGGTTACAAACTGGTAATTACAAAGGTATTATACTATAAATGTTGTTTATGAGGACATTTCTAGTGTCCCCATTATTCAAATCACTTAAAAAACCTACTAAGCAATGTTGTTTTTGAAAATGTAAAAATGCAGAAAGTTTTTTTGTTAGGGTTAGGTTTAGGGGTATGGTTAGGGGATAGAATCTATAGATCGTACAGTAAAAAATAATTATGTTTATGGAGAGTCCTCATGAGGACAGCCACACCAACGTGTGTGTGTCTGTAAGGAGGCAGAACACAGCACTCCAGCTTCACTGAGTAGAAGTCATGTAAGTAGCAAGTTGATTGATTTTAGATGTCATCTGTTTACAAATTGTCCATAGCCACTACTAAATTGATGTTTTGTTGTCGTCTTGTTTTGTCTCTGTGAAATCCACTATTGATATGATAAGTTTGAGGCTGTGGGGAAAATGACTCACAGCAGCAGGACGTGTGGGTGATGTGGGTGATAGCTTGGCATAACTCTAATTTACAGCAACACACTTTCATGTACACACAATAGAAGTTGATGGGAAGTCCAATCATGATAGAAAATCAAATGAACATTAGTGTGTGTGTTATGAGGTGAGACTGGGTAGAATTATATCTGAATAGCCACTGAGTGTCTGAAGCTAAAGATCTGTCTTATCCCTGCACATGGAGTCAGCACTTGTTACCATAGCAACACACTGGAACGCGTGGGACAGGAATATTTTCAGAGTCGTTGAAATCAGGCACATAAAAATCAAACAGAGCTGTGTATGCGTGGTTTGGGATCAGTGCAGGTTTGTATGAGAAACGAAATCTGATCCGCTGGACCATAGCGACCAGACGGTTTATTTACTGCCAAAGAGCCAAAGCATCACACAACATTAACATCACAGCATGGTGAGAGTCACATGCAGTTCACCGCCACATGGATGTAAATCTATTGCTATTTCAACAGGACTGCTGGATTAAAGCTTTAATGTGTAATTTTTTTCCATGATAAAATAATTTTTCATATCCTATCTTAATATGCAGTCAACTGCAGTTTAAGTCAGAAGTTTACATACAGTACAACTGCAGTTTAAGTCAGAAGTTTAAATACATTTACATTCAGTTTTTCACAATTCCTGACATTTAATCGTATGAAACATTCCCTGTCTTAGGTCAGTTAGGATCACTGCTTTATTTTAAGAATGTGAAATGTCAAAATAATAGTGGAGAGAATTATTTATTTCAGCTTTTATTTATTTCATCATATTACCAGTGGGTCAGAAGTTTACATACACTTTGATAGTATTTGGTAGCATTGCCTTCAAATTGTTTAACTTGGGTAAAATATACTGGGTAGCCATCCACAAGCTTCTCACAATAAGTTGCTGGAATTTTGGCCCATTCCTCCAGACAGAACTGGTGTAATTGAGTCAGGTTTGTAGACCACCTTGCTCGCACACGCTTTTTCAGATCTGCCCACATACTGTATTTACTCAGGGCTTTGTGATGGCCACTCCAATACCTTGACTATGTTGTAATTTTTCCACAACTTTGGAGGTATGCTCGGGGTCATTTTCCATTTGTCTTGATCCACAAAAGTTTCCTTCCTCATGATGCCATCTATTTTGTGAACTGGCCAACGAGCGCACGCACTCGGTCAGCCCTCCCAGTCTGAGGCCGACCTGCAGATGGACAACATGCTTGCACCGGGCCACTGTGAGTGTGGGGTTGGACTGGAACCCTCCGTTCTCCCCACAGCCTTCATGGCTTGACGACTGGTACCTCGGGTCAGGGCGTCACTTCCAGAGATTACAACTCAACTACTCAAGGATGCAATAGGGCACGTCCCTCCAGCCAAGATGAAGAAGGGTTTCTACAACACTTACTTCATCGTACCCAAGAAAGGCGATAAGTTGCGGCCAATCTTGGAATTGCGAGTTCTCAACCAGGCTTTACACAAACACCCATTTAAAATGCTCACGCAGAAACAGATTCTAACCTGCGTTCGGCATCAAGATTAGTTTGTGGTGGTAGACCTGAAGGACGCGTACTTCCACGTCTTCATCTTGCCTCGACACTGACCCTTCCTACGGTTCGCATTTGACGGCCAGGCATATCTGTACAAGGTCCTCCCCTTCGGCCTGTCCCTGTCCCCTCGAGTCTTCATGAAGAGTCAATGACAGCATACCTCACCAACGAGAGCGTGCAGTCTGTGTTCAGGTGCCTAGCTCTCTTTGAGCCCAGCACAGCGGTTCCTCTAAAACAGTTCCAGAGGCTCCTGGGACATATGGCATCCTTGGCCGCGGTCGCGATGCTCGGGTTGATGCATATGAGAACGCTTCAGCACTGGCTTCAGACTTGAGTCCCGAGATGGGCATGGCACCACTGCACATACCATGTGTTAATCACCCCTTCCTGCCGTCAGACTTTCAACCCTTGGACAGACCTCTGTTTTCTGCGGACTGGAGTCCCCCTACATCAGGTGTCCAGATGTGTTGTGATCACCACAGACGCCTCTAAAAGGGGTTGGGGCGCCGTGTGAAATGGGCATGCAGCCGCTGGCTCCTGGATAGACGAGTGTGGCATCCTCATGGGCACAGGCCAACGGCACGTCCCTAGCAGACATCTGCAGAGCAGCGGCCTGGGCAACACCCAACACCTTTGCAAGATTCTACAATCTCAGGGTTGAGTCGGACTCGTACCGTGTTTAGTTAGGTCTGAGCCGGTAGAACTTGGTTAACGGAACAGCCGACCGGGTGTTCCACTTGCACATAGCACCCTTCACCAAGCTGATCCAGTGTGTTTCTCACCCAGGTTAGCCACTAAGCTCTTGCTTCCTCGATGTTTTTCCTCCCTAGCCTTCTGGCCTGCGAATTCAGCAGAGGAATTTGCGACCAGACCCACTACGAGCCCCAAGTGCTCTGTACTGGGGTAGGTCTCCACAGGCTTAATTCCCTCTTCAGGCAACTCCCTGTGATGTATTTTCCGCGGCACCACATCTCCCTTGGGCAGTCCCTCTGCCCCCGGTCGCTGTGTTTGTAGAGCTCCAGGTAGGACCTACCACTGCGCCACTCCCACGTGTGGCTTGACAACCCATGTGGTGTATTGGCCAAATATCACCTCCCTCTAGTCTGGGCAGGATGTGGTCTCCGCAGGGTTTTTTTCCCCCTGAAAGAATAGGATTGGGAAAGATCACCTTCTCCTGACACATTTCTATGCGTTAAGATAGCCCCAGCTGCTTTACGCTCTATGCGAGGAACATAGAGAGAAAAAAGGCCGTGGCTGGCTGGCATGCTCCCATTATGGTCATGTCGCCTGTTCCCCCCATAGGGGTGCTGGGAACCTAAGGTCTGTATATGATACCTTTTTCTGGGGGCTTTGGGGAGGGTTATGTGCGGCCGATACAGTTGCTTCTAGCACACAGCAGCCTGCTTGCACCTGTATCAGCAGTTCACGTAACACGGTCTAGTACATGGCATTTCTAAATGGGACCCTTTGTGTCACTACATTCGACAAAACATTGAGTGAGGACAGAAGGGGACCGTCATGGTTACTGTTGTAACCTCCATTCCCTGATGGAGGGAACAAGACTTTGTGTCGCCCTTGCCATGACACTAGACCTACCACTGTAAATGGCCATACCTTATTCTCGGCTCTTCAGTGCAAAAACCTGACTGGCAGAGGCATGCCAGTGCCTTTATTCCCTTTATACCCGTATGTCCGGGGGCGGGACAAGCAAATTCTGTCTGCCAATTTCTCATTGGCCAATTCTCAAGTTCAGAGGTATGCGAGGCTCTCAAGAAAGACCCCCTGTGTCACTACATTTGACACATCAGGGAACGGAGGTTACAACAGTAACCATGACGTTTTCTCGCTCACATTTAAAACTGTTGGTCAGGCCATTTTGATGTTTTAATTAAAACATTGACAATTTTACAGAATCTTTTCTCTGTTTCTTCAAATTATCTTCTTTGTTTTAACTGACAGTATAGTGGACCAATAAGTTTCAAACAATAGTGAACAGTGAAGAAGGCCAGCATTCACTCAACAACATTTCAACCAAGTTTCTCTTTACTATCAGATTATGTGCTTTAAGGTCAAAGCTAAAACTTTGGAATCCAGGTTAGAATTAAACAGCATCTTTATTAGTAAAGAGTAATCCGCTGATAATCCACAAATCATGGTGATGAATAATGTGTTAGGAGTCATTAACTGCTCAGAGCAATGTAGAGAAAGATCTCACTGCCACACACCCACAGGAGACCTCAAGAGATCTGCTGCTCTGTGGTCAGAGGCCCGGCACGCAGTGTGTGTGTATGTGTGTGTGTGTGTGTGTGTGTGTGTGTGTGTGTGACAGCGTAATCCCAATATAACCCTCCAGAAGCACTGTGTAATAAAGCTACAATTTCATTCTCCAGAACTGTGCAGCAGGTCTCCTGAGTGTGTGTGTGTGCATGTGATGCATTCCTGGAGGAAAGTAAACATACTTCAGAACATGAAAAAGATCTTATACATTATTCCAAATACACCCTTGAGACGGTGGAGTGCTGACTGAGAGGACAACAAACACACACACACACACACACACACACACACACACACACACAGTCTTTTTCACTCACACTCTCAGCATGGAGGCAATGCCAGCATGAAAAAGTATGTACTAAAAAATACAGTAGAACACAGATGATAGGAGAAAAACACTCTCTTACACTGCCTGTGTTCCTCAGAAAGCCCACACAGAGGAAGGCTGGAGAATGAGGAATGCTTCCATTCCTTCAATTACACATTTCTCCTTTCATTCTCCTCTCGCTCTTACTCTGTTTTTCTCTCTGTTTCTCTTTTCAGCTATGAATCATCAGATCAGATTCTCAGCTGAGCGTTTGAAAAGTCAAATGCAGATTCATAGGTTTAAAATGATTTGACTGATTGATCCTCATTCAGCACTGCTTATTAAAGACTATCAGTGTGCCATATGTCTTTTGGGGTGGCTGTTACTGGTCATAAATTGATTCACCATTTGGATGCAACATCACACAAAAATTTTTGTTTTTGTTGTTGTTGTTTACTATATATGTATATTTTTGGCTACCGATGCACTGTAGAAAAATGCTATTCGCAGTCAGCCAAGATCAATTTTATTCTGAGCATACGTGTCTGATAATATGGCAGTTACAGGGATAAAATTTGTGGTATTCAGTTGGTCATGTGACCTAAACATGGTGGTCACCATGAGGCAGCCCAAATCCATGTAAAATCTAAACGCTTTTAGGCTACTAATCTGACTATATTCATCATCTCATTTGTGTAAATTAGTGTAAATTATTTAAACATAGTTTTCAAAACTATTATTTATTTCTGTAGGGGTAAAACTTTATTTAAATTGTAAAAAACTATTGAGTGCACCTTTAAAAAATATATGGTGTTTTTTCCCAGACATGAACTGTTTGTCGGGTGGCAGATCTCAATATCTGTCAAAAAATGATCTTGCATAATCTTATTGAAAGAGAACTCCTAGGCCAGATGAGTATGTGATTTCTCTGTTGTTCACATAAGATTAACTCTTGGTTATTTGGGGCTGAATTAATGTATTGAGTGGGTGGAGGATTCCAATTAAACTCAAATCAGTAAGTCAGAGCCATCTGGAAGCATAGTGGATCCCATCACACAGATGGTGGGTTTGAATCTCAGTCATACTACGATCAGGTCAGACCTCTCATGAAACTTAACTTGCAATGTTTCAGGGTGGTGAGCCAATCATGGGTAACCTCCTTACCACCACATCAGAGGTGTTCCCATGGCAATGAGATGCCTGTGGGTTGCAGGCTAATACGATCATGTTGATCTCTGCAAGCATTAAAGTCCCTTTTTGGCATCTATAAGTGAAGCAATTAGCTGTCTTAAATTTACTCAGAACTTTTTACATGAATAGTTCACCCAAAAATGACAATTTGTCATTTACTCACTCTTATGCCGTTTTAAAACCAGTTTGACTTTCTTTATTCCTTGGAACAAAAGAGGAGAAATTTTAAGGAATTTTTCCATACAATGGGGACTGACATTCTGTCTAACATCTCCTTTTGTGTTTCATGGAAGAAAGAAAGTCATACATGTTTGGAACAACACATGGGGGAGTAATCGCACACCAATAAGCTGATAACTACCAAACCTCCGCTTATTTACAAATCTGACAATGCAAGAAAAAGGTGTTTACATGAGACTTGAATGTAAAATGTCCACACTGGATAAGCCGGTAAGAAAACCGGTAAAGGTGTTTTCCGTTTTTTTGTAAAATCGTGATAATGAGAAAAAATCTACCAAATTCTATCCTTGTTTATGAACATACCCGATAATAGAAACCAGTTTAAGGTTTTTACATGACCTTACATGTTGTCAGCTTTTTAAGCATAATTGGTGCAAGACATTGTGCATGTCAACACGATCATTGACAGAATTTTTTTTTTTTTTTGGTGCACTACCCCTTTAAATGTAACCCCTCAAGAAGATACCGGTAGTTGTATACAGGTAACAAGTTAGGTGTAAAATGTGGGGAAAAGTAAGTTATGGAAACTTTCCTAATCGCACCTACTGTCGTATATCACACCTCAGCTAGCATACCAGAACCCTCAGCGAATCCGCTCAAATGCAACTGTTGACAACTGCTGCTAAGAGGCACCTTAGTTGTCTACACACAAGGCCCATGAAAAACACAGGCTAATTAACATACTAATGAGGCCTTTGAGCAAATGAATTGCGGGTATTCATTAGAGAAAGAAATTGGAGACAGCCAATCAGAGCTGTGAGTGTATATGCATTTTTATGTATTTTGTTGTACTATCACTTTTTGTTGTACACATGCACAAAAGGAGACGGGTTAGAGGGAGCACAAACATCATGCCACTGTAAAACAAAATCAAGCTGAATACCAGACCAAAACTCAACAACTCCAGAGCCAGCAAGTTTGCTGCCAGAAGCAATATCTGTTTCCCAGAGTCATGAATCTCTCTGGCCTGATGAAAAAGAGGTGTTGGACGTCTTTCAGGGTAACAGGAGACAGGGCAAACTAAAGACGCCCACAAACACGAGATGAGCTCCTGCCGCCCCATCCTATTTTAAGAAATGCCCAGTGGGGCGGCACCAGACAGGGTTATAAACAGTGTGTAGGAGAGTGTGGCAGGTGTCAGCTGTCCTAAATTAATCACCTATCTCAGCAAAGGCTCCTTTACCTGTTCAGAGAGGAACCACAAGAACATCAGAAACAATCATCATATAACTAAATCAATCTACCTGCCCAAACGACCATCATTACAACATTTTTTTTTTAAAAAACACACACACACCCACGTTTACCATCATAAGACTGTTAGATAGAAAATACCAAATCTACCAAGTAAAGGATACTGATATTGTGGCAACCCAACTAAAAGGTTTTGCTTCGCAGAAAATAATTTGATTCTTTATTTTTTTTTTTTGGTTAGCACTTTTTTTTTTTAGGTTGTGTAATGGTTCCCCTGACGTTTCCCTTATAGGAATAGTTCACCCAAAAATTATAATTCTCTAATAATTTACTCACACCCTTATGCTATCCCAGATGTGTATGACTTTCTTTTTTCTGCTGACCACAAATTAAGGTTTTTAGAAGAATATCTCTGCTCTGTAGGTCAATACAGTGCAAGTGAATGGTGGCCAGAACTTTGAAGCTCCAAAAAGCACATAAAGGCAGCATAGAAGTAATTCATAAGATTCCAGTGGTTAAATCCATGTCTTCAGAAGCGACATGATAGGAGTGGCTGTGAAACAGATCAATATTTATGTCATTTCTTACTATAAATCTCAACTTTCACTTATATATTCTTTTGTTTTTGTTAGCAATTCAAACTATTTGTGCATATCACCATCTACTAGGCAGGAAGGAGAACTTATAGTAAAAAAGGACTTAAATATTGATTTGTTTCTCACCCTCAAGAATCATATCGCTTCAGAAGTCATGGATTTAACCATTGGAGTCGTATTAAATACATTTATGCTGCCTTTATATGCTTTTTGGAGATTCAAAGTTCTGGTAACCATTCACTTGCATTGTATGGACCTACAGAGCAGAGATATTCTGCAGAAGAAAGAAACTCATCTGGGATGGCATGAGGGTGAGTAAATGATGAGAGAATTTAAAATTTTAGGTGAACTATCCCTCCAAATTGTGGGGACCTTTCTGCAACTAAACCGCAACATTACATTGATAGTCAGTCTACAAGCCATGTCTTGCTTTAATTATAATAGGCCCTATATGTTCTTTATAAGTTCTTTTTAGGTTGTCACACAAAATCATCCTTGCAACGTGATGAGAATGTTAGTTTGTGGTTATAAAACCCCCCAAAATAAGGTTTCTAAAACGTTACAAGCTGGTTCCTAAAAAATAACCAAATGGGAACCATTGGCGTCAATTTCAATCCATGCCTGAGCATCCAGTGTTTCGGCAGGGCCAACGAGACGTTCAGATAGCCTACGTATGAAACACACATCCTCCATTAAACAGCAAACGGAGGAGTAATCGTAAAAAAAAAAAAACTAATCGCGCTAATCGCAGCCTCTGATCATAAATGATCTCACCCCCGCCCCGACTGACACTTCTCTTGATAAATGAACTATACATGAGTCTCACACGACATCAGCATCAACTAAATTCAGATCAAACTGCCTGACATAAAAAAAAAAAAAAAAATTTAAGACATCGCTTTGCATCATTGTCGTTATTTTTGTCATCATTATAATTATTAATTCAACAGTGGCAGTGATTATTCTCCGTATTATTGTGGAAATGATTGGAGACCTGTGACGCAAATTTGGAGACATCCACTGTAATTTCAAAGTGCTGGTCATTTCCATTCCACTCAGAGCAGCGTCAAACGTTTACCAATTCCAACTATCCCTAAATAAAACTGGTCGCGCCTCAAACTGCACTAATTATCGCTGACTAACCAATAGCGACGCAGAAACGCATTGAACGGCAGGTACGTACCTGTGATCTGAGCAAGAGAGGACCGCTTTCCTCCTAAGCGATGAAATATTCCAGCCAGGCAGGTTCCCTCGGATGTCTTTGAGGATTTTATTCCCGAGCGTCTCACTGGCTCTCCGTTAAGCGTGCGGCAGGCTGATGTTAGGTCGCAGAAATACCTCAGGGCCGCTTTCGCCCTCCTCGCTCGCATACACACACACACACACACGCACACACACACACACGAAACGGTGCCTGGCCAGTTCCGGCGGATCGATAGAACCGGCGAAGTGATGCCTCTTTCCCTCACCGGGTCTGATGGATGCGCCGGTCACCGGGGGCTGTCAGCGCGCGCTCAGATCGAAGCGCCGTTGAAAAATGGAACACTGGAATCCATGTGAGCGTTTTTTTCGCGAGCCCCGAGCAACAGCGGCGAACGCTCGCGCCCCCTCCTCTCGCGCTCTCTCTCTATCTCCCCAACCGTCTTATAGCGCAGGAGGAAACAAGTTGGAGTTATCACAACCGAATGGGCCTCGTTTCATTTCATGACCAAGCATCCCGATTTAGCAGAAACAGTAACGGAATCCTCTGTGTTTCCAGCATCTGCAGATTTCACCCGCGCGCATCACACAGCGCGAGCAAACCCGCTTTCTTGCATATGTAGTAGCCTAGGTCTTTCATGTGCGCCAGGATGGCATCATGAAAGGGGGGATTTTGAGTTGTCCAAATACTGAGATTTAAAGTCGTCTCGCAAATTCGCTATTCTCCCCTCTCTATCCCCGCCTCCCTTCTCCAGATTTCGCCTTGGAAACACACCCTCCGCCGAACACACGCGGACACAAGCGTCTACGTCATCGCATCAGCTGGGACCGAGAAGATACACCATAATTCATGTGCATGTAATATCACATCTGCGCGCGTGGAATCCGGATGATACGCGATGCTGCTTAAATACCACGATTGACCATATAGGGTTTGATCGTTTGAATCAGGAGGTCAAAAAATATCTCTTTATGGACCATAGAAAGCATAAAGTCTGTACAGTTCTGCATACGCGCTGTCAAAGACTGAATAGTGTTGTCCTGTTCACATACAATTATGCACATTTCGAGGAGTAGCATAATCCTGATCTCATTTAATAGCACAGTCTGCATGCACAGATATTACACATTTGTCAAGAGAGACATGGTGCACCTGTTAAACATAAATAAACAAAGCTGCCACTTTAAAATCAACATGGACTTAGAATTGACCCTATTTCCTAAAACTTAGGAAACTTATTCCTAAACTTAGTGTAAATGATTAATTAGTGCATTAGTAATCTTTGCGAAAAATCACCAAGTGCTCTTATTTCTCCCTTGCATTCCAAATGGCACAAATTATGCCTTTGGGGGGCACTTTGGGGGAATACAAATCGTGATAATGATTCTGTAAGATTGTTTACAACAGAATTTGTGAGAAAATGAGTTCCTAATGAATGTTATTGTTGAGTCACACACCTTTCTGCCCTCAAAAGATCTCACTGTGAATGGTAAAGTCTTCGAATAGAATAAGGCATAGGACTTCTGAATGGAACGCACCCAAACAACATTTCACATACTTACTCAGAAATAATGTGTCATATTACGGAAACAAAGTTTCATTTTCATCTCTCATTGCAATTGTATTTACCATCCTCAAACATTCACACACTTACTAGCTATATCTAAAGCCAAAACTCTAGATGCCATAGACTTCTAATGTTTTTTACATAAAGCTAATTATAATTATTCTGGACTAACCCTAAACTTCCATCTAGAAAACATCAATTTAAAAAGACAAATTGAGGACGTCCAGATTGCCCCCAAACTATACCTTAAATATGTACAAACTTTTAAAAGAGGAGTTATGCTCAATTGACAGCATTTGTGGCATAATTATGATTACCATTTACATTTTTTTAATTATTTCCATTTGTCCCTCCTTTTCTTCAAAAAGAAAAGAAAAAATCAAGGTATCAGTGAAGCACTTAAAAGTGAATGGGACCAAATTTTGGACAGTTTAAAGACAGATATTTGAAGCTACTTCCTTAAGTAATGCACTAACTTTAATTATTCTGTTAAAACTGGTGTTTTAATTAAGCTGTAAAGTTGTTTTAATCATTGTTTTAAGGTTTTAGGGTTTACAATGTTATGTCATCATGGCAACAAAATTGTAAAATTGGACATAAATTTACACAGAATAGGTTAGTAAGAAATTTTATCACGCTAAAATGATGTTAACAAACATTGTTTATGTCTTCTGGCTATACTTTTGAAACAGTAAGTATTTTAACATGTCAAGATTTGTCCCATTCACTTCCATTGTAAGTGCCTCACTGTAACACAGATTCGTTCTTTTTTTTTTTTTAAGAAAAGGAGGGACAAGTTGAAATTAATTTTTGTGGTAAACATAAATGGTATTGAACCTGGAATATTCCTTTAAACAGTGTTTGTGCATGTGGTCCATTGTGTGCTTCATTGAAGGCTGCTCCACGACTGCTGTTTTTTGGAGCTTTGGAGCAGCTGTGGTTTTGAAAGGTCAGGGGAGAGGGCAAGAATACACACACAGTTTGGCCTCTGTTAAAGATGATAGAAGAGGTAAATGTGCCATCATCAGTTGTGTGGTCATTTTTACAGTAATTTTCCATCAATATGCTTTAGAGCTGACTACTTATGTGTCGGCCCTATAAGGTAAGACGGGTGAGGGTGGACAGACACGCTGATTCAGCTGATGGAACTTTCGCCTGACACACGCCTGTCTCACTGCAAAAGGAGACAGACAGCCCTGGCTCTCACTGCATCAGCCACTCCTCCACTGCCATGGGCACAGAGTCTGCCCGCTGTATTGCCACACGCCAGGGAGATGGCTGGCTCTCAGCTCACAATGGAGGTGACGGGGCAGATTAATTCTTCACTCCTCAGATGATGTGTCCTTCACTGTAAATACACACAATCCTCCCCAACAGAACAGCTGCTGTGTGTGTTAACAGGTCATTATGTCTATGCATGTCAGTGGTCATTTATGTTAGCTATGTTATATGTCATATATTATTTGGTCATGTAAAGGGCAGCCATAATTAGAAGAGGTTGGTACAGTGGGGTGATTACACTGGGCTGCAGTGCTCACACACCAAACTCAATATTTCTCTCTTGTGTAGACACACACTCACACCTTTCTTGACTGGAGCCAAGCCTGATAATATCAGCATTAATGAGTGCATTTATATGCACAATCTTACACCCAACAATGCCATGTAAACACCTTAAACAGTGTACCTTTATCAAGTAAAGGTCACACCCAATTTAAGCAACACCTGATATGCACACTCAGATTTTTGACTATTACCTTGATTATGCATTGCATGTAAACACTTGTTCCCCGTCTGTCACTCAATTTGACGTTGTGTCGAAGAAGCAACACTAGGGGTCTCTCTTGAGAGCCTCGTGCATCTCTGAACTTGAGAAAAGGCCAATAAGAAATTGGCAGACAGAATTTGCATGTCCCTCCCCCGGACATACAGGTATAAAGGGAGGGAAAAATGCATCTGTCCATTCAGATTTTTTCTTCAGAACCGAGCTGCAGTCACTTACTGTTCCACTCATCTCTGTAGAGCGTATGCTGTTGGATCTACGGCGCATATCAGCGGCTTTCTCCTTCTCTGCATGGCAGTGGGGCTTCAACAGCGCTTCTAAAAAGAGAATATTTTCCTAAAAGAGATTATTTTCTCTAAAAGAGCAATACACAGCAGCGTTAAACGTCCTTTTCAGGATGCCTCTTTATATAGATGCCCTTCCACCCTGTGTAGTTCTTGGATGTGGTCGAGATCTCTCATCTCCTGATGGTCAGAGACGCTGCCTCGTGTGTCTGGGCAGCGATCACACCGAGGCAGCATTTGTGGATGGTTCGTGTTCTCACTGCGAGAACCTCACCATGGCACCATTGCAGTAGCGGCTTTCCTTCTTAAAGAGGAACGCATACATGGGACCTCCTCCTCAGTCACTTATCTGCCCCCTACCGGGTGTGCAGAGCAAGGTAAGTGTTGAGTCTTCTCTCAGCACCAAAGCATTGCGACGTGCTTTTGCCTCCCGATGCCACACTACCTGCCCTGCCCTGCCCCGCTGCAAAGCCTCGCCAGGTACGTCGAAAACGATCGTCCCCTTAGTGCCCCTCGTACGGAGCTTGGACGCATGGGTTTCACTTCCCAACCTGTTGCACTGGTTGGCCAGATCCATCCGACTTGGCTATGTGATTTAGTTCGCTTGGCCCCCGCCCCCTTTCGTGGCGTCCGCTTTACCTTGGTGCACGCCGAAGACGCGATAGAGCCTGTACCTCCAGCTGAGATGAAGAAGGGTTTCTACAGCCTTTACTTCATCGTACCCAAGAAAGGCGGCAGCTTACGACCGATCTTGGACTTGCGAGTTTTCAACCGGGCCTTGCACAAACTCCCGTTCAAAATGATCACGCAAAGACACATTATAACTTGAGTCCGGCATTAAGATTGTTTCACAGCGGTAGACCTGAAGGACGCGTACTTCCACGTCTCTATCTTGCCTCAACACCGACCCTTTCTATGGTTCGCGTTCAACGGCCAGGCGTATCAGTACAAGATCCTCCCCTTTGGCATGTCCCTATTCCCTTACATCTTCACGAAGGTCACAGAGGCAGCCCTTGCCCCACTATGGGAAGAGGGCATCAGCATACTCAACTACCTCAACAACTGGCTCATCCTGGCCCACTCTCGAGAGTTACTGTGTGCCCACAGGGACCAGATGCCTAGGCACCTCAGCCGTCTAGGGCTTCAGGTCAACTGGGAAAAGAGCAAGCTCGCCCTGGTTCAGAGCATCTCTTTTCTCGGCATGGAGTTAGACTCCGTTAATGACAGCGCGCCTCACCAACGAGCACGTGCAGTCAGTGCTGAAATGCCTCACCTTGTTCAAGCCAGGCACAGCAGTTCCTCTAAAACAATTCCAGAGGCTCCAGGTGCATATGGCATCCTCCGCGGCGGTCAAGCCACTGGGGTTGATGCATAAGAGACCACTTCAGCACTGGCTCTTGACTCGAGTCCAGAGATGGACATGGCGCCGCGGCACGCACCGTGTGTTCATCACCCCCGCCTGCCACCAGACTTTCAATCCCTGGACCGACCTCTGTTTTCTGCAGACAGGAGTCCCCCTACAGCAGGTGACCCGACACGGTCTGGTCACCACAGACGCCTCCAAACAGGGTTGGGGCACCGTGTGCAATGGGCACGCAGCCACTGGCTCCTGGAAAAGGCCCCCGCTGCGTTGGCACATCAACTGCCTAGAGTTGCTGGCTATATTCCTTGCCCTGCAGAGGTTTCTCCCACTTATTCGGGGCAAGCACATCTTGATCCACTCAGACAGCACCGCGACGGTAGCGTGCACTCTCGTCATTTGTCACAACTCGCACACCATCTCCTCCTTTGGTGCCAGCAGCGACTCAGGTCGCTGTGTGCCATTCACATCCCGGGCAACCTCAACATGGCAGCAGACGCACTGTCACGACAAGGTACACTCAGCGGAGAGTGGAGGCTCCACCCCCAGGCGGTCCAGCTGATTTGGGAACGGTTCAGCAAGGCACAGATAGACCTGTTCGCTTCCCAGGAGACCTCCCATTGCCCACTCTGGTACTCCCTAACAGAGGCTCCCCTCGGGACAGACACACTTGCACACAGTTGACCCTGGGGGCTGTGCAAGTACGCATTTCTCCCAGTGAGCCTTATTGCACGGGTGCTGTGCAAGGTCAGGGAGGACGAAGATTGTGCTCGCTTCCATCAAGAGGGTTGGTCCGCAAATTCAGCAGAAGAATTCCCTGACCAGACCCACTACGGGTACTGAAACTACTCTGTACTGGAATAGGTGCTCCACAGGACGGGCCCCTGTGTGGATTAATCCCCCTGTGTGTATTTTCCACAGTACAGTCCACCTACGGGCAGACATGCGCCTCCCTTGGGCAGTCCCCGCTGTCCCCCAGTCGCAGTGTTTGTAGCAACTCCTCCCTCGCAGCAGGTAGGATCTACCACCGGGCCTTTCCCACATGTGGCCTGAAAACCCATGTGACGTATTTCGTCACTCCTTACCTCCCACCAGCCTGGGCAGGTGGTGGTCTCCGCGGGGTCTTTTCCCCCTGAAAGAATAGGAGTTGGAAAGGAACTCCTTCCCCGATGCGTGTGATAGTGTTAATATGGCCCGGCTGGTCGGCCTGCTCCCATGCTTGGCACGTCGCTTTGTTCCCCCCTTCGGGGAGCCGGTAACCTAAAATGTTTATGAGTATTTTATTGGTCGTTGGGGAAGGGTACATGCAGTCTGACGCAGCCTGTCACTTTGGTATCAGCAGTGTGATTGAATATGGACCCCTAGTGTTGCTTCTTCGACACAACGTCAAAGTGAGCGACAAACGGGGAACGTCTAGGTTACTGTTGTAACCTCTGTTCCCTGCTGTCCTCCAAGCCACGACGCTGAACCGAGCCACTGTTATGGCCAAACCTCGTTCTCGGCTCCTCATTGCAAAACCTGAATGGACAGATGCATATTTCCCTCCCTTTATACCCATATGTCCGGGGGAGGGACATGCAAATTCTGTCTGGCAATTTCTCATTGGCTTTTTCTCAAGTTCAGAGATGTGCAAGGCTCTCAAGAGAGACCCCTAGTGTCACTTCTTTGACACAATGTTTCGTTCCCTCCATCAGGGAATGGAGGTTACTACAGTAACCTAGACATTCTGTCAGCTTATTCAATATGCATGTCTGTTTACATTGTGACGATTTCAAAATCTCATGTAAATATTTCTTGTCTTGTTGGGTTTTTATATATAACGAGTTAAAATGTTGGTAAATCACTACAAGTAAATTACTACAAATTACTAATCACTTCTCTAAAAATTTTAACCAGATTACTTTACTGATTACTTCATTGGTAATCACATTATGGATGCACTTTATTTTACAGTATGTGTACTTTCAGTATACCTACAGTGTACTTACCCAACAAATTACAGAGTAATACTAGGTAACTTCATGTACTTAATATGGGTTAAGGTTAGGTTTGGTGTTAGGTTTTGCATTAGTACCTAGTAATTACTGTAGTTGTTGTAATTATATAGTATTTAAATGTAGAACAGTACTGTAAAATAAAATGCTTCCCACATTACTAATTACTCTCTCTGTTCAATTAATTTCCTCCTTGTTCATTGACTCGGGGGGTACACACACTTCAGCTGTCACAGAAACGGAAACATATTCAGATACATAATGACATCATTCATGTTTTGAATGTATTCAATGTAAATAAAATTATTTTAGAAATATTTGTAACTGTAATCTAATTACAATCATTTAAAATGTAATGTGTTACACTGATGTTATTTTCTTCCTTTAAAAGTAATAATATTAGAGTAACTAATTAATTTGTTTTCAGATTACACCGATATGGGTTATGAGCATTTTGTTGTACTGTGCATGTGAACACAGTCAATGATTAAAAATGACATGACTGATATTTTACAGGTTTGTCAGTAAAGGCCTTTTCACTTATAAACAGAAGATATGAGATCATCTACTAGCCCTGGACAGTGTTAACACAAGGGAGCCTAAATTCATACCAGTGTCAACAGATGGGTGTAAGATAGCTAAGTTTGTTCTTAAAATAAATAGTTCACACAAACATGAAAATTCTGTCATCCTTACAGTACTCATCCTCATGTTGTTGACTGTGAAATTAATGCATATTCCAGTTTTTAGAACCGCTTTTCTGTATTTACGCTGCTAATACACAGGAAAGTCACGTCCCATGCTGCAAAAAGGAAAGCAAAGATAAAAAGTCAAGTGGTTTATTTGCTGAGGGCTTGTGTATACCAACAGACATGAACATGTAGAAAGGTAAAAGTTCCCAAACTAGCTAAAAAGGATATCAATTGGCAAAATATGTTATAGTATTATATAAAAATAGTATATGAGAATATATTGATATATTTTGAGTTTTAATCTAGTAATCTACTTCCCTGACAAAAAAGGCATGTAGAAAAATAAATGTAGGCTATGACACTAGTTAAACCATCATCATAAATTCATGAATGTACACTAAACTTACACTATTTTTAAATAACTTTTCTTAAAACTTCTTATTAACTTCACCTAGCTAGAAACAATTAAAAGCGCTATAAGCTACCTTGGCATTAGCAAATTGACATTTGTGAGTCGCTACATAATCTATTCAACCAGCACGATTGAGAACGGTTGCCAAGCTAAACTGCACTCATGTGGAAATGTGCTCAGAGCCACTCGGCCTAATGGTGGAAAAGTGGCCTTTCCTCCTTTTGCGGAACACAAAAATAATTACTTCTCAGATGATTTTAATACAATGGCTGTACATAGTGGCTCGCTTAATAAAGCACCTAAAACTGTCAGAAAAGTAATCCTTGCAATATACCAAGTCTTCTGGAGGCTTACGGTCACGTTGTACAATGAACAAACTGTCATTTAAAGCTTAAGTATGTAATTTCTGTGACACTAGTGCCACCAAATGGAATTGCTTCGTTTTCAAAACTGTTGAAATGTTGGTCAAAGAGATAGTCCCGCCCCCAACTCACACCATTGGTTGAGTAATGTTGCAGGGGCAGGTCTAAGCATATCAGTACATTTATCAGTAATTTTTCAAAGCACCACAGCAAGACAGTGCTTACAGTTTTTGAGAAAATAAATATATGAATGTCTTATTTATAATTGCCTCTGCATATCATTCCGGGATAGGAGAAAGTCTTTTAAAGCAGAAAAAAATACATACTTCGGTTTTAAGTCGTTTGTCACTCTCAAATTCTCCTTTTGTTTTCCTCAGAGGAAAGAAAGTCATACAGGTTTGGAACAATGAGGTGAGTAAATGATGACAGAATTTTGGGGTGAACTATACCTTAAAGAAAGAAAGATTTTTTTTTGCAAAAGAGCACGATGCATACACAACATCCCTGTGCATTTGTGCTGTAACCACCACAATACTGTGTATCTGTGTAGTGATGTCAGAGAGTAAAGGGATGGAGTGTCTATCGTCAGTGTGTGTGGATGCCCAGCTGGCTTGTTAGTGCCTGTATGTTTGTGTGTGCAAACATGATTGGCAGATCTCAAGTCTATTCAATTCAATTCAATGGGATTTATTGGCATGAAAGTTTCAAAAACAATGTTTGCCAAACCATCATATAGAATAAATAAAACGAAAGCTAAATAAATTTTGTCCAATAACTTTGACAGTATATAATATCATTATTAGTAATATATAAATAACAATAATATATAAATTACCATTATTATTTATTTTACCATATCACCACATTGTGATATAAATTCAATTTAAGCTCTCTCTCTCTCTCTCTCTCTCTCTCACACAGTGTGAGTGTGCATGCTGAAGTATGAATGAATACGAAATTGTGTCCATGAGATCATGCATTTGTGTGTGTACTGTGTAGTAGTTCTGACAGAGGGTGTGTATGTGTGTGTACTTTCCGCATGAACAGTCCTTCTGCTGCAGAGCATCAGGATATTTATAGAACAGGGAATTATGACAAAGAAAAACAAAAAGCAACGCATATACGGCAATACACACACACAAAAAGGGTTAGCAGTCACTAATGGTGCAGTTTGAGTATCATTTTTTTGTTTATGTGTGTGTGTGTGTGTGTGTGTGTGTGTGTGTGTGTGTGTGTGACAGTAGGCAGATACTGATGTATCATGCCGATGTCTTGCTCAACAGTTTGGAGCTGTGCGTGTCATGTTAATTTCATGGTACAATTTCTAAAATATCATTACAAGACTAAGAGTTCATGGGGCGGGGGTGTTCTTGAACGGTTTCTCTAAACGTTGATTTTCACAATATGGCCCCTTGTGTAACCTACACACACACACACCTTTCTCTCCTATCTACCCTGTGATTTGCCAGCTCAGGAAGTACGCAGTAAATATTGAATTTGATTTTTTCTTTTCTTAGTGCTGTGATATATAATTGATGCAGTTTTCTTGCAGTTTGTGATGAAAAATTGAAGCACACGTGTGAGGGACTCCCAAACCACCACACTCACAAATATGAAATGCCTTTAAACACACTCCATTGCAAACACACTGTACATGCCAAGTATATGACTCCCTTGAATCCTTGATTCTGATTGGTCAGTCACAATCTGTGGTCATATATTTCTGTATAATTATCGCTTAGCAATTAACCCAGACAGTCACCCAATTTTTCATAGCTGTTCTAGATTTATGTCTCTCGTATTCTATAAAGACTATACCATAGTCTCTTTTTCACAAAATTAAATAATTATATTCAAAATAACAAATTAATATTTAATGTCCTTTTTGTTATTTTGGTAAGTAGTGGGATGTAAAAAGCGGGATAATGTACTGTCAGCCAGTCACTTAGTTTTAACCTTTAACTAAGTTTATTGTGTGATATTGACCGGCAAACAATACATTAACCTTCACTTAAATGCCACATTTAGGCATGTTTACTTGCAGGAGAAAGTTTGTGAGTTACTGTTATGCTGCACAGACATGGTTTTTCCAAAATTCCAATGGTAACTTCTCCAAAAATTTCAAGCTACATCCACCAAACTCGGCACAGACCTTCAGAATGTTCTGACTCAGGTTGCTATGCCTTCTCTAGATCAAAATTACTGTTATTGCACAGCAGTTGATTAAATATCAAACAGGCCAAGACTATTCAAACTCCTACTGTAAAAATAAAAATTCAAATGTAAACAAACCCACTCAAGGCCTTTAATCTACTTTAAATCTGTCTGTCTGTCTGTCTGTCTATCTATCAAATCTTGGGGATGGATTCTTTAGACTTGGGTCAATACACGTGTCAATAAGCAACCACTGAGCAATCACCCCGAACACCTTAGCATTGTTGCTGTATGCTTTGCATGGGCAATCAATTTCTTTGGAAATTGTAAATTAAGTTACTATTATTCTAGTGAACTTTAAGAGGTGAAATGAGGTGACAAAATATTCTGTCAGAATTGGGGGGAAGAGTCTGTCCAGTCCTGCAGGGTTTTCCACTTTGCATTTGTGAGAGAAGCAAGACAATGCAACATGCATAAGTCAGATTTCTAAAACCTTTGTTTTAAAGATTTAATCTGCAAATCTAATTTTAAAAGCACAAACACTCACACATACACAAGCCCAGCAGGCAACATAATACATTAAAAAAATCCAAGACATTCATGTTGCGCTGCGGTAGTGAGAGTGGAATGAATTAGTCTCTAATGTTCATCTGATCTCTGCAATGAAAACTAAAAATACAAATTTTTACTAACACCAAACAGGGTATAACTCTTCATTCAAAATCCAAGTGCAACCCTTTGTATCACATGTACTGCTCAGTGTTTCAGTCAGAAAAGGCTTCCTCACACTGCAGTAAAGAAAGTTTTCCACATAAATCTGCTGGTGGGTTGTTAATCTTATGGTTAAGGATCTTGTCCTTAATCTTCCCCCTCTTTGGCACTATTAATAAAAACATTGGCCTTTATTTGAAGCAACACTGGCTCAATCTATGGCATGAGTTTGGGGCAGGAGAACTATCTTTTTTTTTCTACCTATGGGATACGGGGTAGTGTTCAGGCAACATGCTTATTTGTGCAATTCCGTTTAATGGTGGAGAAATTAAGCACTACTACAGAGCCCCTTACAGAACATGGAGGAAATGTATTATTTTATATATAGAGAGAGAGACAGAGAGAGAGAGTTTTGCTTTCCCTTGCAATAATTTAAATTCCCTCGCAACTGGTTTCAATCATTTATGAAAATTAAACAAATATTCTGGGTTCAAAAGCAGTTAAGCTCGATTGACAGCATTTCTGGCATAGTATTGATTACCACAAAAACAAATTTCGACTTATCCCTATTTAAAAAAAAAAAAATACAAATCATACAAATTCACATTTCTGCCTTTAAACTCTCCAAAAATTGGCCCCCATTGAATTCCATTGTAAGTGCCTCACTGTAACATCGATTTCTGCTATTATTTTTATAAGAAAATGAGGGACGAGTTGAAATTTTGCATAAATGCATAAATCGATTGAGCTTCTAATGAACCTGGAATATTCCGTTAACCGTGGTTTTACTACTGCAACCATTCTTTTTTCTCCCCTTTTCTCTCCAATTTGAATGCCCAATTCCCAATGTGCTCTAAGTCCTCATGGTGGCGTAGTGACTCGACTCGCCTCAATCTGGGAGGTGGAGGACAAATCTCAGTTGCCTCTGCATCCGATACCGCCAATCTGCGCATCTTATCACGTGGCTTGTTGAGCGTGTTACCGCGGTGACCTAGTGCATGGGGAGGCTTCATGCCATTCTATGCAGCATCCACGCACAACTCACCACATGCCCCACCAAGAACCACATTATAGCCCACAATGAGGTTAACCCAATGTGAGTCTGCCCACCCTAGCAACCGGGCCAATTGGTTGCTTAGGAACCTGACTGGATTCACTCAGCACACCCTGGATTCGAACATGTGACTCCACGTGTGGTAGTCAGCTTCTTTACTTGTTGAGCTACCCAGGCCCCCGACAGCCGTTCTTGAACTATGCTATTCATAGTAAAACAAGTCACATTAATGGAAAACCAAAACTATGGAAATAAAAATCATTTTTCCAAATAATCATTCTGCCAAAAACATTGATACTACAGTTTTACTAAAGTAAGTCTGACACAGTGGTTATGGTAATGATTTTAAAGTGTGTTTTTTCTTCTAAAAAGCAATGATTAGTGATAAGATACCTGTACCATAAATAAACTATTATGTTACTATTTTATTTTTATTTATTGCAGAATGATTATGATTTTTATCATATTTTTTGTTTTCCTGTATTATTTCTAAGATTTCATCATGAATGTTGTGGTTAAAATATGGATACTGCAGTAAAATCTTGGTTAACATTCATATGGGATGGATAAAGATATTGCAAGAGAAAATAAAGTCCCTCCCTGTCCTCTAAGGGGCTGCACATTAGGAAACTTTACCTTTACCGGGGTACTGTATTTTAGCTGTTGGCTATAAAAGTGTAAGCTGTTCCCTTGACTATTTTTTTGCTGTTTACGGAGTCTTCAGCTGTCAAAAAGACAGTGTGATTTCTCAGGATACCCATTTCAATGAAATCTGTCCAGTAATATTATTCAGCTGTGGTATTGTGCCTTGTACAAAGCCTATAACATGGAAAACACTTCAAAACTACAAAACAAACACTTCATTATACTACTAAATTAAGACCTCAAATTAATAATTAAATACTGACAAATTAATAATATACTGAACACATCCAACCAACACTAATACGACAACTTGGGAGAAAATTCATGGGAATTAAAGCACTTTTTACTTGTGATAAATTAACAAGGCTTTCCCTGTCCAATCGGTTTTATTTGAACTGGACACAGTAGTGGATGTGAATGATGTCCCTGATGATATCTGGACTCCTGAAGCCAGTTTTGTTGACATGTCCCCTTTCAGCCCTGCAGGGTCATTCCCACTTGAGCAATTTAAGTGACAGAACACATGATATGACAGTGCTGGAATTTCCAGCAGGAGAGTGACAAGGGAGTGAGAGTCAGCAGGGGCTTGTTAAAATGTGCCTCGGAACAAAAGCTTCACATCACACAGATGAGTCAGTGCTGGTGTTAACATTAGCCTGAGAGTGGCGGTTTGTGCCCTCTTCCTGTCAGTAATGCACGTGCACTCCAGGACTGAATCAAGGCAGTCTGCAGCTTCACAGTTGGAAACAGTGTATCCTAGAGCTCAAACCCTTTAAATCACACAGCCATGGGTGTAGCATTGATTAAAGCAGTGGTAGGTGAAATTTTTACACACAGCCAATGAATTAGCATTAGTGTTTCAGCATGGTGTATTGTAGCATTTTTTCATTTAGGAAGGAGGTGTGTGTGTGTGTCATGACAAAAAGTTCACATAAAACATATCAACACTAACTTGCATTAAAGGGATAGTGCACCCAAAAATGAAAATTCTCATAATTTACTCCATTCCAGATGTGTATGACTTTCTTTTTTCAGCAGAACACAAACAAAGATTTTTAGAATAATATCTCAAATCTGTAGATTCATACAATGCAAGTGAATGGTTACCAAACCTTTTAAGGTCCAAAAATCACAAATACAGCATAAAAGAAATCTTCAGTCTTAAGTTTTCCGTGGTTAAAGCCAAATCTTCAGAAGCGATATGATATGTGTTGGTGAGAAACAGATAAATATTTATTTATTTTTTAATCTAAAGCTCCACTTTCACATCTAAAAGTCACATATGGTGCCCGTTTAGTTTCACTTTCCCATCTGAGTTAAAGTGGAGATTCATTTCATTTTGGGGCGAACTATCCCTTTAAATGCGCCTCATCCACACAAACTATATTTTGAATAGTATACTTCCATACTACTCTTACTGCAGCCTATATGTGTAGAATGCTATTCCAAACATAGCCACTTGGCACACTGCACAATATACATGAGTGAAAGACCAGATTTATGTTTAAATTTCATTCATAAAACCTCATTCATTTCTCAACATTAGTTTATAATCTACAGTAATCTAAGAGGCACATTATTCAACCTTTTTGAGAAAGTCAATCTACAAATGGCTTATTTATAGTTTTCATATTTTGCCAGGAAGGGAGAAGGCAAATTACACACTTCACTTTTTAACATAACTTAAACACACTCAACAAATTTGATGAATGTCTTACACCTGTACGCCAGTGGGGGGAGACCATTTTTATAGTTCTATGTGCCTTTATTAAACCGAGCTCGCTGTTGCTCCTGGTACTCTTTGGAATCCTCCCAGGGACGTGGGCCACGAATGTTCTTCCATCCCTCCAATTTCAGATCCTTCAGTTTCTATAACAGCACAGGAAATTGCAATACATTATGTTTTCTGACCAGATGCCATATGACTGTTAAAGGAATAGTTAACCCCCCAAAAAAAATATATATATATATATATATATATATTTTTTATTTGATTTTAATTATTCACTCACCTCCATGTAATTCCAAACCTGAATACTGTTATTTTTTTCAATGGAACACAACAGGAGAACATTTCAACAGAATAATCTTCTCACAGCTCTTTGCCATTCAACAACAGTTTATAGTGACAATGGCTTTCAAGCTTACACACACACACTAAATGTACGATAAAACAAGTTTATCTGATGACATCTACTGTTTTCCGAGTCAAAGTCATAAGATTTCATTGTATGAGGAAAACAAATTATGTTGTTACTTCCTGAAAATCTTCCTTTCTACATGCATCACCGCGAAGAAAACAAAACACTTGTCAAGTTTGGCCACAACAGCAAAATCATTAATTTCTAATGATGGCAATGCTAAACTAACAAATGGCTTGGATGATACGGCACAACTTATAGTTGCTACAGATAAGTCCCTAAAGTGTCACACAAATAAAGCAGGTCAGTTGAAGTGCAGGTTTCTTACTCATATTAGGTGGATTTGAATGACACATGGCCCAACCGAATATTTACAATCTAATAAGCAGCTGAGTAGTGGCTTGTAGTTTAAGTGTAATTTCTGTTACACTGGCGTCAGCTAGTGCAACTTGGAAAATTATAATTATTTTCAAACAGGTTTGTCTGTCATTGGTGACCAAACATATAGTCCTGCCCCCAAATTCATGCTCTTTTTTTGAGCCAATGTTGCAATGTGAGGCTGGTCATCATGCTTAAACAGAGCAATGTTTTGATAGCACCACAGAACCACAGTTATTACTCTTTTAGAGAAAATCAATCGATGAAAGGCTTACCTTGCAGAATCATTTCTGCATAAAAGCCCCCAAAAATTAAAATTCTCATTATTTACTCATGACTTTTTTTTCCTTCTGCTGAACTCAAACAAAGATTTTTAAAAGAATATATACACTCACCTAAAGGATTATTAGGAACACCTGTTCAATTTCTCATTAATGCAATTATCTAATCAACCAATCACATGGCAGTTGCTTCAATGCATTTAGGGGTGTGGTCCTGGTCAAGACAATCTCCTGAACTCCAAACTGAATGTCAGAATGGGAAAGAAAGGTGATTTAAGCAATTTTGAGCGTGGCATGGTTGTTGGTGCCAGACGGGCCGGTCTGAGTATTTCACAATCTGCTCAGTTACTGGGATTTTCATGCACAACCATTTCTAGGGTTTACAAAGAATGGTGTGAAAAGGGAAAAACATCCAGTATGCGGCAGTCCTGTGGGCGAAAATGCCTTGTTGATGCTAGAGGTCAGAGGACAATGGGCCGACTGATTCAAGCTGATAGATGAGCAACTTTGCCTGAAATAACCACTCGTTACAACCGAGGTATGCAGCAAAGCATTTGTGAAGCCACAACACGCACAACCTTGAGGTGGATGGGCTACAACAGCAGAAGACCCCACCGGGTCTCCTGGCGAACTACATGACTTCTCCAGAAGTCTCCTTGGCGAACGTGATTTCAAGCTCGATTACACTTGAAATCATGATCGTGCCTTGAGAATGCAATGGCAAGATGAATAGTGAAAAAGGAGTTGCATCCAATATTAGTTTGTTCTCACCTAAAACCAATTACATTGCCATTCATTTTTAATGACTGAACTTCTCTGGTTCCACTAGAGGGCACTCTTCTACTAATTGTCTGGTACTGACAGATAAAATGTACTGCACAATAATTTACTGTGGAAGCTCAGTCACTGCATTCCCTGCAAATGGCTCTGGGCAGAAAAATACAGCTTTTAAGGACAGAGCGAGTCACCAGTGCAGTATAAAGACAGCCTGATCGTGTCTGTTTTTGCAGTGCCGCAGATGGATTCAACCACCCACAGATTGATGAACTGAGTACCATCAAGTGCACTTAGCTGGGACTAAACAGCTAAATAGACACTTTCCATTTAAAATGATGTGGAGCACATTAATTAAATGTAGCAAGCCAGATTTCTAACCATCAGGCTTTCACAACCTCACTACTGAGCATACAGCTTCCATTCAAACGTGGAGGTCAGATGGTTAAAATAGATAGAATATTTTGCCTATTCAGCACCACTCTCTCTTTTATTACCTCATACTCTTCTTCAAGGATGACAGACTGTTTTTGAGAATTCACTCTGGCTTCCAGTGCAGGATCCAGCTAGAGCACACAACAAAAACACAAGGTAATAAACAGGAGAGAAGCAGGAGTGAGCGAGATGTGCAAGTATTCAATTGTTCGCTCAAGAGAACAGAACAACAGAAAGATTATTTTTCCAGACACTTTCACAACATGCACTTTCATATTCTTGCAGAGTTCTGACACTTTATCGCTTACACAACTGCTTGACAGTAAATGCATCTCAAACAGTAAAAGGGAGACAATTGCAAACTTCGTCATGCTCGCAGGGAATCAGCTCTGTTATTATGGATAATGGAATCTATTATAGTTTAAGTTACAAGAGCAAGTCTGTGATGCTTTACTTACCTTTTTTCTTATCTTCTGTGCATCATATCGAATCTGTGTGAATTCTCTCAATCCAAACGACCCTCCCACGATCAGCAGCTTTAGACAAATGTTACACAAGCAGAACATAAACATTAAGCAAATAACATTAGCCTGTCTCGTTATGTACTGTATTTACTATTAAATTATTATTTTTTTCATTATTATTTTTATGTAGAAACCTCAACTCCAAAATTTTAGAAACTTTGTATTTATTTTTGTTTCTTCATTATACATCAGTGACTTGATTTGCACTATGTATGTTTATTTTTAATTTTTTTTAAACTGAACTGTTCTAATGTATTTATTTCTGGACCTTGCAGTATATTTTAAGACTTTAAAGGGATAGTTCACCCAGAAGAAAGAATTCTCATCCTTTACTCGCCCTTATTCCATCCCAGATATATATGACTGTCTTTCTTCAGCTCTCTTGGTCCTCTCAATGCAAGAGAATGGGAACCAAAATGTTGAAACTCAAAGCACAAAAATGCAGCATAAAAGTAATATATATGACTCCAGTGGTTAAATCCATATCTTCAGAAGTGGTATGATTGGTTTGAGTAAGAAACAGATCAATATTTAGTATAAATATTATTATAACGTAATTTTTAATATAGGATAAATCTCCAAATTTACTTTCACATTCTTCTTCTTGATTCTCTTTTTTTCATGCATATCGGCACCTACTTGTCAGAGAGGAGAATTTATGGTAAAAAAATAACTTAAATATTGAACTGATCCTCACCCACATCAATAGCACTTCTGAAGATATGGATGTTTAAAATCTGGAGTCTTATGGATCATTTTTATGCTGCTTTTTTAACCTTCAAAGTTCTGGCTACCATTCACTTGCATTGTGAGGACCTACAGAGCTTAAACATTCTTCTAAAATTCTTAGTTTGTGTTTGTCAGCAGAAGAAGGCAAGTCATCCACATCAGGGATGGAATAAGGGCGAGTAAAGGATGATAGAATCTTCATTTTGGGTAAATAAAAAATATTATTCAAACAACATAGCGCTAACATTATACAAGCATGACATTAAAAAGTTTCTACATATACAGAATACCTCTGAAAAGACTTTATCAACAGACAGGATATTTAAAAACGGGCTGTAGCCACTACTGTTTCAAATTAAGAACTACTGAAGCCCATATTATTTATGTAAACACTATCAGAGATTCACTCCATTAGTAGATGATATTGACAGTTCATTCAAGACACACCACCGATTTTAAAGCACTCACCAGCATCGGAATGCCATATCTCACGGTCCTATTCTTTTGCAGTTTGCGAACCTGATTCCACATGTTTAGCGCATGTACAGCATCCTACAATTTCCTATTAATCAGAACACTGTCTAGAATCCAAAATGACTCCGAAGGGTGCCGCCATGTAAACCCACAATCCCCAGCGGCGGCGTCGTGCAACTTTATATTTCTTCCGTAAGAAACAAACGAAACTGTATCTAGTATGTACGTGTAAAAGCGCCTTCTCAATTTTAGTTCCTCTTTAAATTGTAAATGAAGACTTGTTTTAACTTTTACAGCAGAAACGGACTCTAGAATCTGTTGAACAGATTTTAATAACAAAATATTGCGACATAAATATTAAAAGGATGTTTTTGGCCCAGATAATATACGTCATTATCCTAAAAAAAATAATAATGTGTTTTTTTTGTTGTTTGTTTGAATTATATAACACCGTAAAATCCACATCACATGACAAACATATCAAATATTTTCTTCATATTGTAAAATAAATAAAATAACGTGATTTTTTTTCAACTGCCTTTTTTCATATACAATAAATTACTCTCATGATTAATCGCGCACATTATATAAAATGGTGATATTCAGTCAGTAAACATTCATCCATTCATTAAGCCAAGCAATTAAAAACACAAACACATACAACTGTGATTTGTTTCTTTATTTAAACTTTCATAATTTGTTTAATCAGGTGAAGAAAAATACCATTTCTGTTCTGTATAATAAAATATGTTAACTGTATTCCTTTATGACGAGGAAACAAACAAACAAAATAAGATGTAAAAATACAGAATAAATTTCTCCCTGGGGGAATTTTGCACTGTTGCACCTGGAAGCAGAAAGGGGAAGGTTTGTTCATGAAGTCTGACTCACCATCGCAATAGGAAGTTCAAAAATGCATTTATGTAAAAAGGTTAAACAATTGGAACCACATAGTCATGCAGTTTCACATGGGTCACACTGGTGACGTGAAGCTCTTAAACTGCATTTTTGTGACTTCAGCAAAGATGGGTGAGAAATGTACCCTCTCTGGATCGATAATCTCCATGATAGGCTAAACAGACTTTAAGAAAATTGCTGGAGAAAAAGCAGGAAGTTGTATATGACACACAGTCAGGGCCTTGGCTGAAAGGAGGATACAAAAATAATTAACATCATTGAGTGTTTCTGAAGGAAGCTGCTCTGATGGGCTGATCTGGGACTAGTTCTGCTTCTCTGCTTGTTGGTGCTAGATCAGCACTGAAGAGCCATTTGTGTGCGTGCAATGTGTGTGCATGAATATGAGAATTTGTTTGTGTTTGTATCAGAAGGCAAGTTAACCCCACATTGAGGGGTTATGGTTCAGAGGTCACTCTCCCCGTACAGGGCGGTGGAGAAGGACATGTAGTCGAGAGCTCCTGGGACGGCATCAGGACCGGCGTAAGGCGTCATGCGGGCAATGCAATATTCTGCCTGATCAGGGGGAAGCTCACGTCTCAACTCATCTGCCAGGATATAGTTCTACGCAGAGAGAGTTAAAATTCAGGTACATAAGTTGCAATTAATATAGAAATATATATATAAACCTTAATTGTATGTCTTACTTACAGGAAACACAAAAGAAGACATTAAGCAGCATGATAGTCTCAGTCACCATTTAAAAAAATATTCCATTTCTTTTTTCCACACAGTGAAAGTGGAGGGTGACTGTGGCTTTCATTCTGCCTAGCATCTCTTTTAAGTGTTCCATGAAAGATCGAAAGTCATATGGGCATGGAATAACATAAGGGTGAGTAAATGATGACTGAGTTTTTATTTTGGATAAACTATCCACATATTTGTTATTCACTCAGAAAAGAACAAGTCAAATCACTCTGGATGTTGTAAAGGTGTTGTACCTTGTCTCCAGCAAGGACTTTAAAGGAGGCCATGACCTGATCAGCAGTGTCTGTGTCGGCCGTCTCACGAGACATAAAGTCAATGAAGGCCTGGAATGTGACCACTCCCAGTCTGTTAGGATCCACAATGCTCATGATGCGAGCAAACTCCGCCTCTCCCTACAAAATAGTGGAATGGGTCTCAGAAATTGACAATTTGCCATTGTCTGTTTTGCCAGATTATACCTGATGTAGACTCAAATGTTCTCCTTTACCAGATTATACCCCATGTATATTAAAACCCTGTGCTTTACTAGATTATACCCCATGTATATTAAAACCCTGCGCTTTACTAGATTATACCCCATGTATATTAAAACCCTGCGCTTTACTAGATTATACCCCATGTATATTAAAACCCTGCGCTTTACTAGATTATACCCCATGTATATTAAAACCCTGCGCTTTACTAGATTATACCCCATGTATATTAAAACCCTGCGCTTTACTAGATTATACCCCATGTATATTAAAACCCTGCGCTTTACTAGATTATACCCCATGTATATTAAAACCCTGCGCTTTACTAGATTATACCCCATGTATATTAAAACCCTGTGCTTTACTAGATTATACCCCATGTATATTAAAACCCTGCGCTTTACTAGAGTATACCCCATGTATATTAAAACCCTGTGCTTTACTAGATTATACCCCATGTATATTAAAACTCGCTACTTCACCAGATTAAATCCCATGTGCTTTACCAGATTATATCCAATGTTTATTAAAACCCTGTGCTTTACCAGATAATACCCCATGTAGATTAGAATTAGCTACTTTACCAGATTATATCCCATGTAGATTATAATTAGCTACTTTACCAGATTATATCCCATGTATATTAAAATTTACTAATTTGACAGATTATATCCCATGTATATTAAATTCTGTGATTTACCAGATTATCCACTATGTATATTCAAACTGCGCTTTACCAGGTTATAACCCATGTAGATTAAAACTCTACTTTACCAGATTACACCCCATATAGATTAAAACTCTGTGCTTAACCATATTATACCCAATGTAGATTAAAATTTACTACTTTACCTGATTATATCCTATGTATATTAAAACACTGTGATTTACCATAATATAACCATGTAGATTAAAACTCGCTGCTTTACCATATTATACCGCATGTTTATTAAAACCATGTGATTTACCAGATTTTATCCCATGTATATTAAACCCTGCTCTTTACTAGATAATACCCCATGTAGATTAAAATGAGCTACTTTACCAGATTATACCCCATGTAGATTAAAATGAGCTACTTTACCAGATTATACCCCATGTAGATTAAAATCCTGTGTTTCACCAGATTATACCCCAGGTAGATTACAAGTTTATAATTTAACAGATTATACCCAAAGAAGATTAAAACCCTGTGTTTTACCATATTATACCACATGTAGTTTAAAACTCTCTACTTCACCAGATTATACCCCATGTAGATTAAAACCCTGTATTTTACCAGATTATACCCAATGTAGATTATTACCGGCTGGTTTAACATATTATAATCCTTGAATAATTTAGCTTTCTGGTTTACCAGATTGTAATCCATGGAGAATACAACTCTCCATTTTACCAGTTCAAGATCCATGGAGATTATAACTTTCAGTTCAACCTGCTTTCAACCCATGGAGATTTTAACTCTCTTTTTACCATATTATAACCCATGGAGATGAGGCAGGCTCGGAAGTCCTCTGCATCCATCATGCCTGTTCTCTTCTACAGGAAGCCACAAGGGACACAACAGAACCAGGTGGTAGTGGAAAGAAAGTTGGGAGGAGAATAGAGGAGGTGTAGGAAAATAATTTTAGAGTAAATGTTGAGAGAAAGTGTTTGGAAAGTTGAAAGAATGAAAGAAAGAGAGGAAAAGGAACATAGATAACAAAAGAGGAAAAAAAGGAGAAAGAGTGGAAAAAACAAAACAAAAAGACTGTGGTTAATGACAAGACTCACTGACTGGTGTTGGTGTATATGTACCTGTGCGTCATTCCCGATATCGTAGCCCAGACTGATAAGGCAGGCTTTGAACTCCTCAGCGCCCAGCTTGCCCGAGTGGTCCTGGGCGTCAGAGCCGTGGGCAGGGTCAAAGGTCAGCAGCGTGGACATGCAGCACACGCATGGGGGGATTGGTGGGGGAATGTCATGCAGACGTATGGAGGGGTAGAAGAGAGTGTTGATCCATGCAGAAGTGAAAAACAAGAAGACAAAAGAAAAGAACAGTGCACAAACATTAGGACAAACTGTGCAGTATTGTGCTGTGAGTGGGGGTGAGGGGGAGAGTGACATTGAGAATAGATCTGACATGTGCTGTTCAAATCTGGGGTGTGCAGTGCTGTCTTGCAGGGCTCTGTAAACTCTATTGTGTTGTTTTAACAATGTTAAGGTGCTTCAGTGTCTTGTACTGTGTGGGCTTTTAGTGCAGCATAAGGTTTCAGCACGGCAGCATGGAATCTGGGGCTTGTGTGGGAGAAATATTGCAGACTTCTATTCCAATCACATAAGGTCAATTAAACAATCCCATTACTATTAAAGTAAAAACTCAGAAACATAAAAACCACACATTAGGGATTGTTTTGACTCAATAAATCAGCTGTGGGTAAGAGGATGATTGAGTGAATTGTGTCTCTGCTATTTTTTAATTGTTGGTCAATGTACAAATGTGTCAGACAGATGCCTTTGCGCTTGCATTGTCAAACTGTTTTTGCAATGTTTCTTGCATCACATTAATTTAAGAGAGCATGTCGAGTTAGGAATAGTTAAACTTTAAAAAATGTGTTTCAAGACCCCTGTGTTGTATTCCATATATTTGATGTGCTCCACCAAGCTGTTTTTGAAGGCTCTGAGCAGGAGTACCACACTCAGTAGTACTCCTCTGTCTTGTACTCTCCTATGTGATAGGCAGTAATATGGTTCCAACCCACATGAAGTGACTGAGTTACAGTCTCAGAAGTCCTACAGTTCTGAATGATGTTAACCTGCTGTGTGGCGCTTGACTGTGCTGTGTGGTGCTTGACTGTGTAGTGTGATACTGACTCGATCGAAGTGATTGAATGAGGCTCTAAATTCATTCATTTGGTCCTGGCTGATGCCTTTGGCATCACGGGTCAGAATCTGGTTCTCAATTTCATTAATGGTACGAGCGATGGTGGTGAGGAGCTGCTCCCAACCCACACGGATGTGCTAGAGAGAGAGAAAAAAGAGACGTCAGGAACAAACCAAAGCAATAATGTGCTTTGTTCATTATGCAAGCATCCAATTGACAGTTTGTGTGTGTACCTCCATGGTGTAGTTAGTGTGTTTGTTGTCGAATATAAGTGCTTCCTGTATTAGTTGGTGGTCTCCCTCGAGTTGGTCAATCTTTGGTTTGTAGTTTACGATACTCTTCTCATACTGACGCAGATGGGTCAGCTGATCCTCCAGGGTCCCGTGCATCTCGATAGAGATTCTGCCAATTTCCTAAACACAGAAGATTAAAAGACCACTGTAAAATAATAGGACAACCACAATTCTTCTTGAATCTCTGCTTTACAGTTAGTTCGTTTTTTCTTTTAGTTCTCATGTCTAACCTCCATCTTGGTCTGGATCCAGGGCCCAATGATGTTCGCCTGATTAGCAAACTGTCTGCGCAGTCTCTCATTGTTTTGCTGACGGGCGTGTTCCTCTATCAGGGCCTGATCTCTCTGGGGTACTAACTGCCTCACCTAAGACGAGAAAGAGAGACAGAGAAGGAAAAAAGAAAGCAAAGTAGATGTGAATTAAGAGTCTCTTCCTGTCTCCATTTTTCCCATTTTCTTATATATATATATATATATATATATATATATATATATATATATATATATATATATAATTTAGCCAAATATGTTTAAACTCAGTTTTTCACAATTCATCCCTAGGAGACAGAATGCATCTCTTTCCTGAGTGGTATGATGGCTGTGTGGTCTCATGGTGTTTATAATTGCGTACTATTGTTTGTACAGATAAATGTGGTACCTTCAGGCATTTGGAAATTGCTCCCAAGGATGCACCAGACGTGTGGAGGTCCACAATTTTTTTTTCTGAGGTCTTGACTGATTTCTTTAGATTTTTTCCAAGATGTCAAGCAAAGAGGCACTGAGATTGAAGGTACAGACCTTAAAATACTTCAAAAGGTCCACCTCCAACTGACTCCATTTAGCCAATCAGAAACTAACTGGCTAATTGCCTAAAGGTTTGACATAATTTTCCAAGCTGCTTAAAGGCACAGTTATCTATCTGTCTGTCTGCTTGCCTATATATGGCCTTTTGCTAGTGTACATATATATATATATATATATATATATATATATATATATATATATATATATATACATAAAGTATACTTAAAATATAATGCATATTTTATTGATCATATACATTAACAAATTAAATATGACAACTATAATAAATATATCTAGTAAAACATATTTATAGTTCGATAAAATATAAGGTCGACCGAATATATGTTTATTTTCTTCTTATCGCAAGCACAGCTGTATGGAACTGAGCTCAAACCTTATCCCATTTGCCATTGATTTCCTGTGGGTTGATGGTGGTGTAGGGGTTGGTACCAGCCATGTTGACGTGGTATGTCTGCACAATTTTAGCAATTTCATTATGGATGCCCAGGATGGCCTGTCGTTCCTTATCTGCCTCAGGCAGTGTCGCTTTAAACTGCTCATGGGCTGTGCTGAGACCCTGATATACACACACAAACACAGAAGTTGCATTAAAATTTTCAGAAACATTTTCTCTCTGAAAATGTTAAACTCCTTTTAAACTTTTGCATAAAAGGCCTCAGAACAAATAAATGAATAAATAAGTTGATGAGTAGATGGATGAATAAATCAATGGGTAGAAGGATAGATGAATTGATACAATGAGATGGATGAGAGATGAATGTTCAATACCTGTATCTCATCAATGGTGTGGACAATAAAAGTGTCCTGTAGATCCTCCATGGCTCCCTCCATCCAGTTGTTAAAGGGAGCCGCCCTTTTAGCAAACTCCAGGTACAGCTGATCAATCGTTTCCAACAGTTTTTCAGTCCTCTGAGGAAAGAGACAGAGTGAGCTGAGACACAGCATGTCACCACATAGGCGGGACACATTTACATTTATGCATTTGGCAGACGCTATTATCCAAAGCGACTTAAAGTGCACTTATTACAGGGACAATCCCCCTGGAGCAACCTGGAGATAAGTGCCTTGATCAGGACACAATGGTGGTGGCTGTGGGGATCAAACCTGCTTACCAGCTCAGTGCTTTAGCCCACTACGCCACCACCACTCCCGGACATGTTGCAGCAGGCAAAAATGCAATGCATGGAAAAGTATCATTTTCAGGCATGTATATGAAAGGTGTTTGTGTGTGTTAATGGGGTGTATTTTTAATAGATGTTTTACCTGCAAGGCCTCACTGCGTTTCTGAGTCAAAACACCCAGTGAGTCCCACTGATCACAGATCTGCTGACAGCGAGCATTTACGCTGGGTGAGTCATAGTACTGCAACTCACTACAGAAAGAGAGAATAATAAGTCTGCCATATGCCATTTTGTTATTTTAAAACTAGCCATGCAAAGGCCATCAATGCCCATTCACTTTAATTATATGGAGTGGCCAGGCTAGTCTTACATTTTCTGCATTTTCTTGGAAGACAGAAAGTCATAGGGGTTTAGAATGACATAAGGGTGAGTTAATGATCTTAGAGTAGCATATGCTAGAACAAACAGATTACGGAAATCTTTTGTTCATCAATCTATAAAACTAATGAATCAGAATTGGGGGTCTAAGTAGGCCTCAGGGTTTGGAATAATAGAAAGGACTAAATTAATGCACTGCAGCTGGTTATGCATTTACATACTTATATGTGGGTTTTGTATCAAGTGGTGTGTATGTGTATTGATGTGAATTCATGTGAGACAGTAAATGCTGTGGGATGCAAGATTTTTGGAAGAGATTCCAACAATAAAGTGGAAATTTAAATTTAAATGATGACAGATATTACTCTAAAGCATGAAATAGCGTCTGGATCAGGTTTCCAGTATGTTAACTGACTTGAGCTCCTGTGCGATGGCAGCAATCTGCTCCACCCTGTCCTGATGAGCTGCGAGGTCACTCTCAAATGCCTCGTGCTTCTTCAGCAGAGCTTTGATTTCAGACAAGGATGCAGTCTCGTAGTCACCATGCTGCAACATCTCCTCCTTACCTATAGGGAGCGGCAAAGATCAGCCACACCAAAGACAGAGAATAAGAAACTAATATCTTATAAACAAAGAAAAACATTGTTTTTACATGTATTCATGAAAATGTTTGTTTTTGTTATGATACCTTCAGTCCAGGCCTCGTGTATGGCGGCTTTTTGGCGGAATTTCTCTGCGAGATGGTCGAGTCTCTCTAGTCTGCGGATCTCATTGAGTAGCCACTCTTCATAACCCTTTTCTGCTCCCTCAAGACCTCCCCAAGCGTTAGAGATATCCTACACACACAGACAATTAAATGCTGCCCAATACTAAATATAAAATATCAATAATATGAGCGAGTGTGCTGGTCTTAGCTGGTTCAAAATGAATTTCCAGCCTGGTAAGTGCCTGTAAAGGGATATAAATGGGCAAGGAGGAGGCGAGAACCAGCTTGGCAATATAAATAATACTTTAATGAGAAACTTAAACAAAAAGACACAAACACACATATGACAGTCAGCTGACCGTAAACAATCTCTCTCTCGTCGCACCACCTTCCGCAGTCGGCCTTTATCCCTCTTGGAGGCTTTATTAGCCTGATAAGGGACCGGGTGTGTATAATCACGACCCCGCCCCGCCCTCCGCCCTGTCACAGTGCCCAAAACCCTTTTAAAACCTGCAAACAAACCAGCCTCACCAGGCTGTGAGACCAGCTAAAAACAGCACACCATCTTAGGCTGATTCAAGAGATTGTGTGTGTTAGGTTCTCACCGAGACCATCTTCCCCTCTGAGGGCATGAATGCAGGTCGGTTGCTGAGGCGGAGTTTAGTCTGCAGCGTGTTAAAGTTGATCTCCAGCTGACATTTCTCTTGAACTTTGGGTGGTTTGTGAAGTCGCCGGTAGTCTCGAAAATCCTCCAACTTCTGCTGCATTGCCTGCATAGTGTTCTCAGGAGCACGATTCTCCAACCACGGGATGGTTCTGCGAATCCACTCCAAGAGCTGAATAGAGCAGGTAAGAGAAAACACCACAAAAGCAGAGGAAAAAAGAGGATAAAATCCACAATTGGGAAAAAATTGTCAGAAAGAATAAGCAACACAAGGGGAGGTGGTAGAGGGAGAAAGACAATGAGATTGAATTTGTTAATATGGTATATATTGATGTTTTCATTCTGAATTACACACAGGGTTCACACATTTTTGACTAATACATTTCCATTACTTTTCCAGTATTTCCTAAATACTGTATAAGGACCTTTGAAAATCATTTTATAAAGCTTGCACTCACAAAGCACAAATGGTAGCAGATGAAATAGTTTAGAGCTGGGCTTAGCTAGAAATTATCATGACTTTTTAAATTTGTATTCATTTCTATGACCATTTCTAGTGTGAAAACGTCTACAAAAATTATAGAGATTGCAGTCACAAGAAGTAATTTGAGGTAGGTGCAAAATTTTTAGCACTAAGCATAACTCGAATATAGACTAGAATAGATATTTCTTTGTGGATTTGATTCATTTCAATTACTTAATTTCAAAACATTTTACAATTCCAAAATATTTCTCTGTATAGTAAATGTGCAAGACATTTCTGTTGAGTTTAGCTAATAATCAAAGATCTCACTGGCCCTGAATGAGCACAGGTTGAGACAACAGGAAAGGAGAGGCAAGGAGACATGAGGAGAGGAGGACGGGATTGTAGAGGAGAGAACATGAACGAGTGTGCTCACATCACTGGCTAGTTTCTCATAGTCTTCCATCAGCTGCTCGTTCTCTTGATTGACAGCCAACACTTTGCAGATCCGATTGGCTGCTGTCTCAGCCTGAGGGGGGAAAGGACAGAGTGAATCTGCTTCCGTTTCTGTGGAAACCACATCAGTGCCATGGCAACGATGATAAGGTTCTATGTGTGTTTAAGTGCATTGAGGTGCTCACGTCATTACATTACTGATACCAAAAACAATCAACTACAACTGTACTGTACACACCATATAAACCTTCTGCTTCTGTTTAACTATAAATGTGTGTATTTTTGGAGGACAGTTGGGGGCGGGGGATAGGGAAGTGAGTTGCAATTAAAAAGCCAGAAAGGAAGTGGAATAAACAAGGATAAGCTCAGTTTTTCATTGTCAGTGACAGAGTTCTGCACTGTGCACACGGGAATAGTTATGAAAAGTTATTTAAAATAAGAAGAAAGCCCAACCACTATGATTGTTTTATGAATGCTTAACAGTACTGTTGCTTATGTTGATACATATTACTAATGAATAATAGATTAAAATAGTTAAATGTTTTTATTGAAGAAAACATCAACTAGCACATTAATGATACACAGGAAACGTAACACAATCTTAATTGATTCTTGCATGTATCGTCAAACCAACATGTTTGAATATGATTTAGTGAATGGAACTGCCCCCACCACCCCCTTACAATACCCCTTCACTCCACACTTCTAGATCATGATGGCTCTGAGATCATTAAGGTTGTGCTTCAAAGAACATATAGATTCTAAAAAATGTGTGTGTCAGAGGGAGTTCTTCCTGAATGCAACTATCTAGTGAGTTTACAGACCTCCCACAGACTCATTACAGTCTCATAAAGGCAGAAAAAATGTGAGAGTGTAGAGATTCTATTGAAAAACAAACACACCAAGCATGTAGAAACTGTTTATAGTAGGATGTTGGTCATCAGCTCAGAAACACTCACACATAGTTGACGAAACTCATCTTGATATTATGATTCAGCACAATGAAGTAGTAACTTTCATTCTGCCAGTGAGAAACATTCTGTCCTTGAAAGAACTATTACTCATTGCTGTGTTAATGGGTAAATACTATAAGTAGAATTTATTAGAGCTGTTGATTTAATGTGTTAATTCAGTACAATTAATTATATAAAAAGATAACGCATAAAAAATTAAGTATGTCCCTGGACCATAATATGGAATATTTTTACCATTAGAGCAATTCAAGCTTGAAGTACCATCTGTTTTCAGCAGGGGGCAGTAAGCGAAACTCCAGCTGTATTGGCAACTCACAGCTGTACAGACAGCACACCAAACACTGCCTGCTTGCTTGACACTAGCACATAATATAATAATAATTTCATGCATTTTAGTTATCTGAATTATCGTTTTTATTATACATATTATAAATATATATACTAATTATAATTAGTTAATCATTATCTATTGAATTATTGCTATTTGAGGGGCTTTCTCAGCAAATATTTATAATTTGCAATTAGCTTGTGATGGGGAAGCTCTATTCTGATTGGCTGATGTTGGTCTGCGCTCACCTTCTGTTTGCCTGAGAAGGCATGGTAGTAACATGACACATATGTCATGATGGCCTTTTCATCAGGACGCAACGTACTAATGATATCTGCCCAGGGAAAGAGGGAGCAGGAGAAGAGAGAATAAAAGGGGAAGGGAGAGAAAAAAAGCACTGAGTAAAAGACTGCATAGACACAAAGGTGAATGGGGCACTGGTCCACAGAAATGATAAAAGGCATGAAGAGGTCTCCAGAATGTCTCATCAATACCATGAACATAAGGCTGGGCACTATAGTAACTAAAACGTATCTTGATATTTGCCAGCCTTTTGACAATATTAATTTGCTCTAAAATGGCTTAAAAGTGTGATTCGTTCTGGGGTTTTTTTCATTCTTTTTTTTTTTCCATTTCAACCAAAAGGCCATTTTTGGAAAGTAGATTCAACATGTTTAATGTAAGAACTAAGAAAGAGTACAAATGAAGTTAAAAAATAATCAAGGCATGTTTTTCACTAAATAAGCACCATTAAATATTATATGTAATCATTTTAATTTATATGCACAATGTAATAATAAACAGCAACATATTACATTTTAATAAATGAACAATAATGACACAGAATCTTTTTTTAAGTGATGAATTGTTGAAAAATGTATTGCAGGTTTTTTTTAAGTTTAAATCTGAATCTGTCATAACACTCTCATGCTCCTAAGTCGTGAGACAAGGAAGGATGGTAAAATTAGTGACTATCCTTTATTACTAGTATTATTTAATTATTTACTTTTTATACACAATTTACAATCATATTTAACCAAAAAACACAATGATCACTAAGACTTTATAGATATTACAGTAAAATGTTTTTTTTTTTTTGTTAATGCACGATTTCCTGTAAAGCTGCTTTGAAATAATATGTGTTGTGAAAAGCGCTATACAAATAAAAATGACTTGACTTTCTTTCCATCTGCGGAACACAAAAGGAGATGTTAGCCTCAGTCACCATTCGCTTTCTTCATGTATCTTTAATTCATACAATGAAATTAATGGTGACTTATTCTAACATTCTGCCTAACATCTCCTATTGTGTTCTACGGAGTCATTCAAGAAAGTTATACAGATTTCAAACAACCTGAGGGTGAGTAAATAACAGAATTATACCTTTAATCATATATTGTGAATATTTGATATATCACCCAGCCTTACATGAACATTTGGGTGTCTTTGAAAGTACTTTTAGAAGACTGGAGACACACTCATGATTTCATCATAAGAATTATTGCTCATCATGAAACAGGTGGAAAGACTCATGCAACTGTAAGAGGAACATGGCTGTGAGGGGCGGAGCTTAGCACTGCAAAGAGACGGAGAGAGCCAAAATTGTTAAGAGAGTAGTCACGGTAACGGGAAACCACGACAACCAGTCACTGCTACTAGTAATCACAAAAACCAGTGAGCAGAAACAGAAAGGGAGGGGCTTGTAGGGTGAGTGTAGAGGTTTAGGACATTGGGAGGGGAGGGTGCCCTGCGATACCTTCTGCGCCCCAGAGAAGGCATGGTAGAAGCTAGAAACGTAGGTCATGATGGCCTTCTCATCGGGACGGGCTGTCCCAACAATATCTGCAGAGAAAGAAGGGGGTGAGCACATTACACACAGTCACACAATTCAGAGGCCCATCTGAGGTAAATGTCCTGTGTAAAGAAACAGTTATTAATGTGAATGGAGGCATAAATCCATCATAATCAAAATTGAATGTATAAATGACACAAAGCTAAAATGAAACCATCATCAAACTGTCTATAACAACAGTTTATACCAGATTTGCATTTCCTGTGAAATACCAATGCTTGCAACACAGGAGAATGATATATATATATAATTTATTTATTTTTTCTCCCCTTTTTGCTCCCCAGTTTGGAATGCCCAAAAATTAAAGTGACTGCCTCAATCCGGATTGTGGAGGATGAATCTCAGTTGCCTTGTGCCTGAGACGTCAATCCGCACATCTTATCATGTGGCTTGTTGAGCACGTTACCGTGGAGACATACCACATGTGGAGGCTTCACGCTATTCTCCACGGCATCCACGCACATCTCACCACGCGCCCCACTGAGAGAGATCCACATTATAACGACCACGAGGAGGTTAACCATGTGACTCTCTCTACCCTCCATAGCAACCACGCCAATTTGGTTGCTTAGGAGACCTGGCTGGAGACACTCAGCACGTCCTGGATTCAAACTAGCAAGTCAGGGAGTGGTAGACAGCGTCTTCAATCTTTGAGCTACCCAGGCCTCGAGAAGAAATTTTTTTAAGTTCAAGGTAGGCTTAGGTTTTAGGCTTTGGTTCTGCATATAGCACGTTGCATCATCGCCACTTGACAATTCCATGGCATTTAGTACGCATCTTGTTTTCTGTCCATTCACCACAAAATGAGACAATGTATTTGCAGTGTTATGGCAGCTATATGGTACAATACATGCAAGAAAGAAAATATCACAATTTAGTATGCAAACAGACGCAAGACAGCCTGCCAGTTAGAAAGGTAAACATTCTATCAAGGTAAGTCGAAAGGTAGGGTGAGCATATTGTGATTGTCCAAAAAGAGTATACTCTGGGACAAAAGGAGACTTTTCAAATTTTAATCAAATTTTTTTTAGACAGTATAAAGTTAAAATAAAGTCAAAAAATAAATAGACCTATGACTACGATTAGCTACAAAACAAAGTATTAAGTCTGTATGTTAAGTGTTTCAGTGCTGAATAAATTACAGATATTTATAAATTACAGGTTGGGGGTTTAGAACAAAGCCTTAACCAGTATGTTTGAGAAATGTCATTGCAGTGCTGCTTTGAAAGCACTGTAAGAAACTCAACATGAAGCATGACATACCATGATTCTAAAAATCCCTCCAAGCATGACATATGTACAGGAATTATCCACAATCATGCCTGCAGAAATGGGATATAATTCAACCAACACACATTTACCTGCATACCTCTTACAGCTATATTTGGATAGTTGTAACCTAGTTTAACGGGTAAGCAGAACAGAGAACAACTGTCCTTCTCTACATATCTTACCTTCTGCGTCCAGCATCTTTGGGATGTCTAGGTATTTCTCAGCAACGTCAAAGGCAGTGTTCAGATTAGTCATTGGGTCATCCTGAGGAGGAAGCAAAGATCAAAGCATGTGACATAATATTTTAGAGACAGACAGGCAGACAGACAGACAGACAGACAGACAGACAGACAGACAGACAGACAGACAGATAGCTAGATAGACAGATAGATAGATAGATACTGTACATTGTTGGAGATTGTGGTAATGCCTCACCTTGCGTAGTTTACCGTAATCAATGAGCTCTGGACGATGTCTGTGAATGAGTGCACAAAACCCCAATCCATCCTTCCAACTGACAGAGAGACAGAAAAACAGAGAGAGAGAACCTTTTAGTATGACTGTGCCACTCAGCATTCATTTGCATTATTTCTGTCACTCACGGTCTGTTCTTATATCTCATTTCCTGCCTTCTCACCTGATGTGGAAATTCTGAATGTTGACGTTTTTGTAGGGAGCTGTTTTTCTCTGGCACCACAGCAACAGGCCTTCTTTAGCTGAGGTCTCTGCATATACACACACACACACACACACACACACACACACACACTCACAATGTGTTAAACATACAGACTAGGGGTCAACAATAAGGATGTGAGACTTCAGTGTAAAAGAGTTTCTTGCCAGTTGATGGAACAGTCACTACTCCCTGACTTGCTATCGAACTTTACATCTGTTAATCATGTACATGTGTTTTTTGCTTTGTACATTTAAAATGTGCTTTTCAGTTTCAAATGTTGTTTTTTGGAATTCTGTTAATTGAATAATGTCGCAAAGGTAAAGTTATACAGCTGGCCAATACAGATGAGGTTTCGTTGTATAAATTGCAAGAGTGACTTGTGATAATCAGTAAGAATGGGCTGAATATAAAAAAAAAATCAGTAATGTTTTGCACAGTATACCATCACATTTCAGCAAAAGTGTTTATGAAGTTCATTACATTAGCTAGGCTACATTATACATTACATGTAACATTTCCAGCTACTATTGCTAATTAAAAGCATTACAAATATTTTTTTTTAAATAGGTTGCTAAAATATTAAAGGGTAACTAAACCCTAAACCAACTTTTTTAGTTAATGGTCTGTAAGAATGGGGCTTTATTAGTACTGGTCATTGATTCAAGTAATTTTTTTGACATTTGTGTATAAAGTGTTTTAATTCTACAATATATGGTGTAAAAACGTCTGAGTGCTGCCCTCTTCAGGTTGAACGGTGGCTACTGCAGTTGAATTTTCCTATTGGCTGTTTGCGGTAGTTCGTGACATAAGCGGTGAGAGCTGACGTAAGCAGGTTCCAGCTCACCACGCCCTTGGTACGAGCTAGACACTGGCCCCATTCTCCCTTGCGCGGCTGCTTCGCTAGCATCGTCGGATGCCGATCGCGATGCGGGAGTTAAAACCACAGTTTGAGCCAGCGGCTCGAATTGATATGGCTCCGGCCCTGTGTCCACAGACAATTCACCCTCCTCCACTTCAGGTGAAGGTGGGGGAGAAAAGTCCTCGACTTCAAAAGACCGCTCCGTGGCAAAGCTATTTGCGTCACTCCAGTCACTCTCCATTTTAGAGTCTGACAGCAGCTGTCAATTAATCCGTCACTACGGGTCTCAGGTGCACGCCCCCCCCCGCTAAGCCCTGCCCTCGGTTCGTCCCCTCTATCCCCGCTGGGGTCTGCCCACTTTTCCAGCATTTTTCAAATATTGCTAGTGGGTGGTCAGACTCTGAGCAGGGGTTTAGTTACCCTTTAAATGTATATATGTATATATATATTTTTTTTTTTTCTAAAACAATGCTCATTCTAGTCATCTGACATTCTGTTGCTGGTGTTTTTTATTATTTTTTTTTTACGTATGAATAACCAGCTGACTTTTTGTCAGGATTTTATACACCACTTACCTACTAAAAAAATGTGTGTGTGTGTGTGTGTGTGTGTGTGTGTGTGTGTGTGTGTGTGATGTATACCCTCCACTGAGATGTCCTGGATGGCAAAGCGGAGGATGATGGTCCAGATCATTCCCAGTGTCATTTTTGCATTTCCATCAACAATCTCTGAGCAGAAAAAGCACACACACAAGCAGTAAATTCGACAATTTAACATTAAGATCATCAGGTTATTGATCCAGACTGAGCAGTATTTATATATTATTTATATTTATATATTACAAAATATACCTTTTATCTATTACATTTTTTCCCTTTCCCTCACTATCTCCCAAAACAGATACTGAATTCCATATACCGGAAGATACTACAGGTACATATTCCTCACAAACCACACACACACACATTAACACAGTTTTATAAAATTCTATATCTGTAAATGCTATTTTCCCTGTCTTTTTTTTTAATATACTGTATTTCCACACATGAATGTCTTTTTAAAGATGCATCTTTTTTAAGATTCCCTTCCGTCATTGTGTCATGGGTATAGGGCCGGCGTGGCTGGCGCTATAGGCTATTTTGGGAATTGAACAGGCGTGGTTTCGCTGGGTAAATCCCCACAGACCACCCGTTCCCCAGCATGCTCGTTTGCCCCTTTCCGGTTCAGAGACTGTGACCGGGTCACCTTACGGCCAGTCTGATGTCTCTTTCGGAGCCCCCGAGCTGGATGAGAGTTTCGGCGCTGCATCAGAGTGCATGTTGGTGGACTCCGACGCTGATGACTTGACTGAGCTAGTAGTGCCTTCGGGTGTGCCGGCCCAGTCTGAGGCAGACGCCAAGCTGTCCGCTAGGCTTACCCAGGCCCCCACGAGTGTCGGGCTGGACTGGAACCCTCCAACCCATCCGAATCGGTCATGCCTATTCCCCTCATGGGATCTCTCCATTGTCCTCTCAGGCCTTGAAGGTGGCCTTCCTGATTGCGCTCACTTCCATCAAGCGGGTTGGGGACCTGCAAGTGTTCTCTGTCAGCGGTCTCGTCCTGTGTTTTGACAGGTCCGAACACATAGAATTCGGTAATATGGTACAGTTGGCCGGGAGTGTCGCTTGCGTATAGCGCCTTTCCCCTCCCCTGAGGTATAGACGTGCGCTCTACTCTCCCAGTCAAGTCCACACGTCACGGACCCTAGGTGTACTTCCTCCCTAGCCCTAAGCCTCAGAATTCAGCAGAGGAAGTTCGCAGCCAGACCCACCGCAGGCACCGACTTGCCTGTACTGGGACAGGTGCTCCACAGGTTCTGATTATTCCAATGATCTCCTGTGATGTATTTTCCATGGTACAGTCTCCCCACGTATTTTCCGTGGTATAGTTCCCTCTGCCCCGGTCGCTGTGTTTGTAGAGCTCCTCCCCGTCAAGGCAGGACCTACCACCGCGCCAATTCCATATGTGGCTGGTGTGGCTGGCCATGTGATTTATTTGCCACATGTTAAACTACCCTGCTGGGCAGGATATGGTCTCTACATGGTCTTTTCCCCCTGAAAGAATAGGATAGAAAAAGAACGAGAAAACATAGAGAGAAAAGGCTGCGGATAGCGCGGTCTGCTCCCATGTTAGTTACGTCGCATCCCCCCTCGGGGATGTGGGGAAATATATGACGTCTTTTGGGGTGTTGGGGAAGGTTACGTGCAGTCTGATGCACCTGATATTTTTGCACGCAGCAGCAGCTTGCTTGCACCTGCATCAGTAGTCCACGTAACACGGTTCAGTGTTGTGGCGTTTTTAGATAGGGACCCCTCTCAAACCCCTAGTGTCACTACATCGACACAACGTCGAGTGAGTGACAGAAGGGGAATGTCTCGGTTACTTTTGTAACCTCCATTCCCTGCCACAACACTGTACTAGCTGCTGAAATGGACCAGGAACTTACTCTCGGCTCCTCAGCTCAAAACCTGTCTGAACAGAAGCATGCTTCCCTCATTTTATACCTGTATGTCTAGTGAAGGGGCATGCAAATTCTGTTCGGCAATTCTCATTGGGCTTTTTTCACAGATAAGAGGTAACCGAGGCTCTCAAATACGGCTGGGGCGGTATGGATTTTTTCTAACCGCGGTTGAAAAGAAAGATATTCCCGCGGTATAGCGGTAAAAATACATTACATTGGATCAGAGAAGTCCCCCCCCCCCGACAGACTTTGGCGCACACATCAGAAGTCGCTTTTGATAGACAGACTTTAAATATTGTCACCTACATCCGAAGAAAAAAAACGAGCACAATTTTAAATAGTCAAATTTTCATCAAGCAGTAATTTGGCATGAACTAATCACTGTATAGATTTCCTTATTTAAGATTATTCTCAGATACATTCGCATTGAAGATGGGTCAGACATGATTTTGACCACTTTATTAAGTTTTGTTTTGTAGAAAGCCTTTCTTTAACTTAAAATTTCGTTTTGTATAAATTGTATCTTAATTTTAATCACCGTTTCATTAACTAATTGCCTGAAATTAATAAATAAGAAGCAAATATAGCAGACATATAATCAGCAGCAGGACGTGGAAGCGCCGATGCGATCTCTTGCGCGTGAGCTCTCTCATAAATGAACCGAAACTCGCGGCTAGGCCTACTGCCTCACAGACATGAGAAATAAATAGAAATCTTAAAATGCATTTTAAACAAAATTCAAAACAAAATGATAAAATTTTAGGCTACAGTAGCCTAGTAGTCAGGTTTGCCGATGTGCGTTACTATTTATTTATTTATTTTTATCCCTGTGCCAATCGGAAACGGACTTCACTGCTGATATTCTGGGGATACAACATAGCCAATAGGCTATAGCCTACTAGGGACTTTAGCCTTTAAAATATCTTTGCTGCATTGGATCAGTCTCCTTTCTAGAACAGCCAAGCTTTCTAGCCTCACGGCAGCAGCTTTGCATCGCTCAGACCTTAAAACAGTCAGCGCCGTGGATGCGGTTTTGAAAATTTATCAAAAAGCGTTGGTGCGGACAGATGAGTTTTGTGATGCGGTTGCGGATTAAATAATACTAGCCCATCCGCGCATCTCTAATACAAATGGAATGTTATTATGTGTCATGGAACATTGCGCTCCCCAACTCGCGAAAGGTCGGATTTGCTCCATATTTTGATAAGTTTTGTTTAGAAAACCTTGAATCCAAGTAGGCTAATATCATTAGACATAATCCATATCATTAGAATCAATGAATCCATGTCATTAGACACAACGAATCCATGTCATTAGACACAACGTGCACACATGTGCAGACCAATGTTTTTTTTGTTTTTGTTTTTTTGCGGTGACGACGGTGACAAGCTCAGACCCGCGGATGGAGTCACGTGACCGCGGTATTGCGGTAATGCGGTAACCGTCCCAGCCCTACTCTCAAACCCCTAGTGTCACTACATCGACTCAACGCCTCGTTCCCTCCATCAGGTAACTCCACAGAGACGTTTCATGACTACATATTTCACCCTAAATTCTCCTTACTGTTTTGCGTTTGGTAGTTATACTTTACATAGTGTTATGAAAATAAAGTCCTAAAAATATTAATTATGCTGTAGATATGAACAACTATAGATACCTAGGTAAACATATGTCTGTGTGTGTCACCCTCCCTCTTTCTATTACACTAATCCCATAATACACTCTACACACACCCTGCTGGACACACACTGGTAACAGTATGTGACCCAGGCAAAGGGTTTTGTAGAAGGCTAATCCGTCTGGAATGGCGCTCTGGATTACAGAGCGAGGTAGAAGAGGGAGAGAGCAGGTAAATGGAAAAGTACACACACTGTCAATCAGGCCTAATATACAGTATGTCAGATATATACTATATGCCTAACCTAATTAAGTCTTATGCTAATGGAAGGGTGAGGGGCTTAATGTAACATGAGCCAGAGACAAAAGCACATATCACACACAGGAAGAGCATCTGATAGCCACTGATCCCACATGAGCCATTGATCCCACGTGCTGGAACACTGAACTCATGACCCTGGAAGCCTGCAGGATATAGGTCACTGCTTGGGGGCTACCTTCTGCTCCAATAGAAACCAATTTGACTCCTTTGCTGGTGATGAAGTTCAGAGCTTTATTCACATTGGAGATCTTATGGACTCTCATTTTCCCTCTCTCCGGTTTGGCCAATCGTTCTCCTACAGAAAGAGAGAGACAGTTTGAATGTGCAGGATCCATATTATCATCACACATACAGGATATGTAAGACACAGTCCTCTGTCCTCTGATGACTAAAACAGGTATTGATAATAACCTTCCCTATCAGCTCCCACCTTTTAACTTGTAGCGTGCAAATTAAATTTTAAGGAAAAAGGATGTCTTTTTGTTTTATTTTTGGGCCCTATTCAAAAACTAAGCTCAATGCATGCCAGATTCAAACCTGTGACTATATTCACAAGAGCATACTACCATACTACTCTTACTATTTATGCAGTATAGTATACTGTAAATAGTTTCCAAATTTTCTGTATGCATGGAATATCCAGATGACCAGGATGACCACCTGAGATGACCTCTAGGAGCAGCATGAGTTTGAGTCCATCTCTAAAATCCTCATCTATGTTTTCGATCTGTGTTCCTGCCTTCCGTAGATGAGAATTACACCACGCAGTAAACGTCTGGAAGAGAGATTTAGAACATGAGTTCAGATATTAAAGAAAAACTCAATGCAAATTTAAATGCAACAGATTATGTGGCAATTCTGGCAACTAGAGTAAGATTGAAACACAGGTGAACATTTTTTTATGGAAAATATCCAGATACCACAACAAAAATACAATACCTACATTATAAAATATAATACAAACCTCATAATAATAGATAATGTCATACTGGCCACAAATCAGCTAATTGTGTGTTTGCATGTCATGGCCAGAGGGACAGTTTATATTAATTCATTTAAATGGTTCATATCATACATAATTTATTTATTACTCTTTCCTCTGGTCCACTTATAACTATAAATTATTATTTTGCTAATCGATTAATCTAAAGGTTATTTTGATAATCGATTAATCTAACAAATATTCGACTATTCTGTGATTATTGCAATGATTAATCATTAGCTCTTAACCGATTATTCTGCTTGTGCCCCAACTTAAAAGGTTGTATTAAACGTGCTTAATAACAATAAAGAGGACAAAATCATCTTTTAAAAATACCTCTACATGACATTCACTGAATTAAAGGGGGAAAAAAATATTTATATTAAGTTAAATTCAGTAAAGAAATTCACTACAAAAAATCCTATTGTTATCGAGTGTTTTTGTTTTGTTTTAACAAAATGATCTAACAATTCTTAAAAAAGCTACATTTACTTGAGAAGCAACATATAAAATATTTAAACTTGCTTTAAGTGAATGTATCTTAACTATAAGTGTATTAAGTGTATTTTTTCACTTGCTTATACTTCTGCGAGGTCAAGGTCTATTCTCTAAAAGCAAGTTTAAATATCTTACATATTGCTTGTCATGTAAATGCATCTTTTTTAAAGGATTTTTAGATATTTTAAAATATTTGTATTTTAATATTATATTCAAGAGCCATCACGTTATAATCTAGACAGAGTGTGCATCAGCCGGGTGCAGTATCAGTCTCTCCCCCTTAGATCGGGACATTAGCTCAACTCATAGAAGAGTCGCTGACTGTACAGAAAAATGCCAGTTTCGGAGTTTGTAGTTATTTACATGATCTGCTTCTGTATTATTTGAACATTAATAAAGCAATAACGCATTAAATATAACTGCATTTAAGGTGTAATGTCGGTGTGTTTCCTTTAAAGTCGCTCGACACCTAAGTTTTGCTTCAGTGGAGCGGCAGCTACTGAATATATTCCAAAAAGGGACTGCTTCTATATTTACTTATTTTGTATTTTTGCATTATAATTCCCTCACACTTTGCAATCTACATCACCTGAAGCTGTTTGGAAGGTTTAAAGTGCATCTGAACTGTGAGCTGTGTAATTTTTCCTCTCCTCAGTCAGGTGCGAACAGCAGTGCTGCTCTCATGCGTCATCAACATTGGAGTTTAATGTGATCTCATGTTATGTTAAATGAGATCAAATGTCTATTCGACAATTACATTTTTTTATCAAAAATGTTTTATTGATGACGTTGTCGGTAACGTCGACTAATTGTCTCAGCCCTACTTATAATGTTGCACATTTGTTTTCTTCAAAAACAAACCCTTACAAATTACATTGGTAATTTTGCTACTGTGCCTTTAAATCTTCTGTGTAAACAAAAGCAAAAGTGCTTTGTAGCGAGCTGCAGGTTTGCTGACGGCTTCAAAAAGGTTTAAACTGCCCAATCCTTTAATAATATCCTATTTTCAATTCCTGCATTACACTGTACTTGTTCACAAAACAATCCATGATAAAACGAGCTGCATAAACTGTAGCGTGTCATACCGAAATAAATAAAGATACAGTTTAGCCACTAATTTCTAACATTTGGGTGTTTCAAAAGGATATACAAAGCACCAGGTGCTACACATAGCCAAGAAAACAGACTTTCCCATGTCTTATTGTGAGATCTTCTTATGTTTAGAAAGAATAGTATCTGTAATACTTCCTCCGTAATACCTCAATGTGACTGGGCGAGGCGGGCTTACTTTCAATAAATGGGAGGAAGTTTCGAAATTTGTAGGTTTTACTAGTTATTCTTCAGGACTACCCCATTTTTAACAGTTTTATTTATTTTATACTCCTGTACTATGCAAGTACTTGAATGATTTTTAGAATACTGTAATCCTTTACAATCATGCCTGACTGTGAGTGTATGAGTGTACAGGAGCATAAGTGTTCTCCAGGGGTTGTCATGGCAGCGCTAAATATCAGTGGCTTCAGGATTCTTCGGTATGTTAGCTAGCTGATGAGAAACAGATGTGGAGAAGAACAGAAGCTAACCAGAGATTATTTAGCAGAGACGGGCCACTTCTATTCAAATGAATGGGAGAAATTGGAACGCCCAACCAAGGAGCTCTGAGCTCCCAATGGTCAACGGATGTAGAAAGGATGTCCCACCTTACAATTAAAAGAGCCTATCTCCTTTTATATACAGACATCACTTGTCAATCAACTCTAGAGCACACATGCGCATTAGCTATACAAGCCGGGAAAATATAATTTAGTTTTTTGTGTAATATGAGGTAAAGAATCACAATTTATCCAACCAGTATTGTCAGATTTTATTGCTGATTGAAAAATTTTATTTGATCGTAATCTTGAACAACTGTTTTTATTTTGGTCTTTCTCCAGTAGATAGGAGCTGCACTGTCATGACTGGAAATAGCCCCTCAAGAGCGTTCCAAAGATGGCCGACTGTGGACTGACTTGCTAGAAAGACTTTAGCCAAACACATACACACTAACATGACTGATATGCTACTTTAATGCAAAATTTCAGTAAATGCACCCAGGTAAGACAGCTAGAACTGTGGCCAAAAGTTTGTTCCAACTACTAGAAAGTTCTAGATCAGAAAGCGAGACGGGCCCCCAACATGAGGGGACATAACCAATCTCAGCGGGTGGGCTGGGGTGCGTGATTTAATGATGGATTATAAGTAACGGGGCAGGACATATGAAAAACAGTATGGAATTTGGCAGCTACTAAAAGGAAATGCTGTAACATGGGAATGTCTGGAGGTAAATACAAATCAAGAAGCAGCGTTTTGGATTTATGTAAGAGGCACTTAGTTGATGCGGGTTGGCTAGCACACACATAGGTTACATCAGCCATGACTGTCAACATTACAACCACAGTAGTGTGAATAATTATTTACAGAATCTTATAATTTTCATGACTAGGTTCCATAAACGGTTCTTGAACATGCAGTTTTCCGCCAATATGGACGGAACACAGTGCTAAATAACTATGACAGTGTTTCATGCTTCGCTATTCAGCAGCAGCGCTGGCTCTATACTGAATCTATACCGCAAATACACAGCGCTACCAGAGTAGTCTGATTCCCGCATTAATCAATATTATGAGCCTATTTCTTTAATCTACATCGTGAAACACAGCGCTGACAGTGTGATCTGATTCCTAAACAAATGACTCTTATGGGCCTTTAACAACAGACTGCTGAGGGCAGTAAATGCAAAAATATATATATACATATGCATTTCTTAATTCAAATATTTCTTCCTCAAACTTTTTTATGGTTAATGGAACTGTAAAGGAATCAAAATTATTCAAAGGAACTAGAATAGAACCTTACGACTGGAAAAAGAGACCCAATGTGTTTGTGTTAGGGTTAGAATATAAAAATGCAAAAAGGTTTGTGTGAGGGTTGCATGAGTATCAAGAGGAATACAGTACATGTAAGAATTATACACTAAGCACATAACAAGCACACATGCACACAAAAATAAACACAAAATACACCAATACATAAAGACACACACACACACACACACACACACACACACACACATACATACAAATGCGCATAGTCATGCAAACGGACACACAACTATACATATGCATGTAAATACAGATAGCAGATGTTTCTGCTTACTCAGCAGGAATGTTGCTAGATCTCCTCAAACCTACATGACCAATTCTTCATTACAGCTGAGGAAGGGGCTAACCCTAATTTTAACTATTTATTTCCATCTATAACTACTTTTTGTCTGCTCTCTCTGTCTTTCTTGCTCTGGTGGGAAATACAGCACAGCTCTGCTCCTCGCCATGGGGTTGCTATAGCAACTACAAATGCCAGAAAACCTACAAGCAATCAGCCGGTCCGAGATACACACATACACAAACAATCTCCCCCATATGCCAAGGAAAAATACATATGTATTTACTGCTATAGGGAAAACTCAACTAAAACCTAACAAACAACTTTTTTGAATGGTGTTCCTGTGCTTTTTTTTTTTTTCTCCCCTTTTCTCACCAATTTTGTAATGCCCAATTCCCACTACTTACTAAGTCCTCATGGTTGTGCGGTTACCCACCTCAATCCAGGTGGCAGAGGACAAGTCTCAGTTGCTTCCTTAGACATCTAAGGGCATCACAGACCTGTTATTGCTCTATGGTAATGATAAAAAGGACCAAAAAAATCCCAGAGACTTACATTGAAGGAGAGACTCAAGCTTTACCTAGGGACCAGAATATAATCAAACCGTGGAGGTGGTGACTTGGGAAAGTGATCCAGGACACACCAACAACCACCTAGGATTGCTCTAAAAACCATCCAGAACACCTCAGCATCTACACAGAACACCCTAGAATTGAGGTGGTGAGTTTTACATTTGCAAGCACTAGGATTGTCATAATATATTTATACATCGATTATTGATCGACATGTTATTTTCTCGATAGGTTTTTGAGGCATTAATAGGTTAACATCAGCTGACATTTAAAATAGAAGCCAAATGGGGGCCTGGGTAGCTCAGCAAGTAAAGTCGCTGACTACCACTGTGTTGCAAGTTCGAATCAGGGTGTGCTGAGTCAACCAATTGGCCCGGTTGCTAGGGTGGGTAGAGTCAAGTTGGATTAACCACCTAGTGGTCACTATGATGTGGTTCTCGCTCTTGCGGAGAATAGTGTGAAGCCTCCACATGATCTAGGTCTGCGCGGTAACGCACTCAACAAGCCACGTGATATGATGCGAGGAATGACGTCTCAGAGGCGGAGGCAACTGAGATTCATCCTCTACGTCACCACAAGGACCTAGAGTGCATTGGGAATAGGGTATGCCAAATTGGGGAGAAAAGGGGAGAAAAAAAATAGAAGCCTTTGTGTGGTTTTTAATTCACTGTCAGTTGACGTTCTGTTTAATATAATCTGGCGTAATAGCTTTGGGAGACCACAATGGGGTTACATGTACATAACATTTATTAAAGCCGGTCACACAACGATCGAGAAACAAGCATCACAGGTAAGACAAGGAACAGGTATCACATACTGGACGCAACGATGCAGTGCAGGTGGCAGTCCAAAGTTTTTAATCTAGTCACCATACACACTAAAGTTACAAAGGTTTTTGTACTTCATCAAGAATGAACGTTGATGAGTGTAACAAGGTATGTTGTTGGGTGGAAAGGAAGAAGCTGGGACCGGGTTGAACAATACACGTAGACATTTATTGCTGCACTCTCCCATGACACACAAGACACTGCTTCACACAGACACACACACTGATGCGTGCGTGCGCCTCTCCTCTCTCTCTCTCTCTCTCTCTCTCTCTGGCGTCCCTGGCTCGTCCTTATCTCTCTCTCCCTCTGATTGTGGTAACTAAGCGCCAGGCGTGCATCCTCACTGACCGGCCACATCATCCTCCTCGACACATATCCCCAATGCCCGATTCAGGCCAGGGAACCAACCGGCCTGATCTACTCGCCCCCCCTTCTTGAAGCCTCTTCAGCATTCCGCCACTGGCTGGTCTTCCCCGACTCCTGGAGTAGAATGAGGGGATAGAGAGGGGAGAGAGAAAGAGATAGGGAGAGCCGAGAGAGAGGGGAGAGAAAAAAAAGAAAAACACTCCGATTTGCTGTCCCCCGAACACGCTGTCAAATTGTCCTCAGCCAGCTACACTGCCACCTGGTGGGAGGCAGGGGGCTCCTCCGCCTCCAGGCAGACGGCAGCGGGCTCCTCCACCTCCTGACGGATGGCAGCAGTGAGGACTCCATGACAGCGCATCCTTCCTGCTTTCCAGGTTTCGGCACCAATATAACAAGGTTCGTTGTTGGGTGGAAAGGAGGAAGCTAGGACTGAGTTCAACAATACACCTAGACATTTATTGCTGCACTCTTCCCTGACACACAATAAGACACTGCTTCACAGACACAAACACACACAGCTGCGTGCGTCTCTCTCACTGGCATCACCTAGCTGCTCCTTATTTCTCTCTCCCACTGATTGGAGCAACTCAGCGCCAGGCATGCATCCTCATGTCCCGGCCACGCCCTCCTCCTCATCACAATGAGTTTGCTGGTTAGTGTATGAAACTGGTGTAACTGCGCATACTGAACGATAAGAAATGGCAATGTTTATTATGAAATTTCACTGTATATGGCCTTGAATAGGTTTAATTAAGCTGTCAAACTGCAAAAAAACATAATTATAACTGAAAATACATTGTCTAGGCTAAATGAAAGATACATAGTGTATACTGTACACATACACAATATATCATCTAGTGATGGCTATAGTAAATAATTTAAGTCCTTTGATAATGATTAGGGTTGAATTTAATGAAAAACTATGGAAGTAGTTGTGTTGAGAAATATGTATGAAGAGACAAAAACTATTGTGCAATGAGTAGCCCTATTTATATCTGAAAAAATGCAGATATCCTGTAGTTCAATAATCATCTGGAAAATGTTCTGATTATCGATAAGTGAAAATGGCATCGATCCCAAGTTTAGCAAGCACAGCACAGCACAAACTCACATTTGTTTCTAAAAAAATTTAAATCTAGTTTTGTTTCTTTCTGCCTGTTCAGACGGATCCCACTGTGAAGTTATAGCGACAGTTTGAAAGTTCTGCTGATGAAATTGGCACAAAAAGTGGCGCAAAAGTGCAAGTTGTATTTTTAGTTGTAAATTATGTATTACAGTCAACAGATATGCATATTTTATTAACCCTTATCCCTTACCTAACCATCAGTTGGGTAAAAATGTCATTTTAGAACAAAAAATTAATGCTTGCATTCCGCTTACCATTGTTTTGTGTTTTGCTTTTTTTTCTCCCCTTTTCTCCCCAATTTGGAATGCCCAATTAGCAAGTCCTCCTGGTGGCGTAGTAACTCACCTCAATCCGGGTGGCAGAGGACGAATCTCAGTTGTCTCCACATCTGAGACGTCAATCCGTGCATCTTATCATGTGGCTTGTTGAGCGCGTTACCATGGAGATATAGGCCACATGGTACATGTGGAGGCTTCACGGTATTTTCCGTGGCATCGACGCACAACTCACCACGCACCCCACCGACAGCGAGAACCACATTATAGAGACTACGAGGAGGTTACCCTATGTGACTCTACCCTCCCTAGCAACCAGGCCAATTTGGTTGCTTAGGAGATCTGGCTGGAGTCACTCAGCACGCCCTGGATTCAAATTCACAACTCCAGGGGTGGTAGTCAGCGTTTTTACTCACTGAGCTACCCAGGCCCCGCACTTACCATTGTTTATGTGAACACGATTACTTCCTGGTTCCCATGGGAGAAATATTCACGAATTTCAGACATGCTGTTATTCAGATGAATATGCAGGTTTGCTTTTAAAAATGTGTAAGAATTACACGTATATGAATATTTAGTTGCCCATTTTGTAGAGTCATTACGGTAGTAATTCTGACTCGCTGCACTGTGAGCACGAAGAGGATGAAGAGACTGCAAACAGGTATAAAAACTAATTAAACAAATAAACATGCAAATACAAATATGAGTATATGTGATGTAATGTGAGTCATGACAATCAGATGCTGTGTGGAGTAATAGAGACTGTTTGAGTAATCATGAGCACTTAGCTTCTCCCCCTTCAACATGAGTGCTCTCGGTGTCAATCAAACAATATCAATATCTCATGTCACTCATCTCAGAGCTATTCCCAATTTAATTGAGTATCCCAATTTAAATCAGACTGATGTTGGTCACAATGCCACTAATAAGAGGTATAACTGTTTAACCTTAAATAACAGCACAGCGTCTTCACGCATTTGATTAATAATTTGTGTTTTGTATTGCAACAAGATGCCAAAAGTGGTAAACAAATCAAAAAGACCAATGATTCCTCACAGGATCAGTTTTGGAGCTAGAAATAGAAAACGTTCTTATTTTTTAACGTATCTGCTGCGTGTGATGCCCTCATGGTTTTTACTGGTTCCAGTATGTCACTCTTCGATATTGACAACAGAACTATTCATAACTGTTTTCAATACAAATAAATGTTAGCAATTCACAATAAATGTAATTTTACTGTGTGGGGCATAAACAACTGCTGAATATAACTTGTAAAATTGTGGCCAAGGGCAATTTAAAAAAAATCGGTATCAGTATAGGTATCAGCAAATCTTAGTGTTAAAAAATCAGTGTACGTATCGGCCTCAAATTTCCTGTTCAGTGCACCACTAGCTGTTTGTTGGGGTCAGTTAGCTCTCTCTCCTCTAGACAGGAAGTGCTGATCAACTCCTGAGATATGCAAACCACTGTCTCCATTCCACACACATTCCACATTTGCCAGCCCACAAACACACACCACCCCCTCCAAAGTTGAACCTGTCTCTTATTTTTACATTCCCAGACACACAGTTTCATTGCTCATTAATATCCTTATCAACTCTCTGTCAACCAGTAGCTTTAGATAAAGATAAAAGCTGACTCCGTCTTATTGTACCCGGTCCTGCTCAACCCACTCCAAGTGGAATTTGAACCGGCGTCCGGCATGGGAGGCGGGAGCGCTAAGGAGGAGGCTAATGGTGCGTTCACATACAATGCGAAGCGAGCATTTCGCCTGACACTATTACATACAAAGTCAATGCAAAGATGAGAATAGATGCGAATTTGCGCAGGGTGGCGCGAATGAAGCAAATGCACGACTCGAAAACATGAAATCACTTAATTTGCGTATTATATAAAAATTTGCATGACGCGTTGTCGTGAGAGCCTATCAGAATTGAGATTGTCTGGATGTCACTGAAGTACTTATGTAGTAGCAGAAGAAATCTGAAAAAATGGATGAAAACATTGTTGTAGCAGTGTGTAGGGATTGTGTAGGGTATGACACAATGTCAGACATGTACATAGACCGGACAAAAAAAGACATTGCTTGGAGGAAAGTAAGCGAGGAAGTTGGACTAACTGGTAAGTTCTGAAAATATGCGCATCTACTTGATTCCAGCTATTGGTTGTACTTTACTATGAACCAAGTCGTAGAAGCCCCTCCTCCTGTCCATTTCCAAAAGAGAAGGGGGAATACTCGCAAGTTTAAACACAAATTTTTAATCCAGCGGTCAAACTTGCAATAGAAATGCGATGCGAAACATTTCTTTGCATTGTATGTGAACGCACCATAAAGGCTACAGTCTCTAGCATCAGTCGCTAGTGCGCCTCTTGAGGCCAAGGGAGTGAGGTTACATCATCACTGCTTTCTCATTAATTGAAGTGAAAAGACACACTGTATAAGTACTGTATACATTACATCCTCTTGGCTTTAGTAAGTCAGCACTGCAGCACAATAAAGCACTGTCTGGGCAAGGTGTTTTTTTATTTTTATCAGAGTAACAATAATACCTGTTTCTGGGTAACTCTGTCAGTCAAACACAAGGAACAAAGTCCATGTTTGGAGCACATTATCATGTTAGGACAGCATGTGTTGAATTATTTGCATGAACAGCTTGACTTTCACTCAGATAAAAAGAGCCTGAATTGACATATTTGACTCTTCAAACTTTACAGCCAAAGGAGGATCATATACCATTAAAACCTTTTAAGAATGCATCCTTCACATTTTAAATATTTATTTATATCCACTCATACAAAACTCTTGGACAGAATTAATACATATGCATATGTTATGGAAATCTTGCTGGACAAACATGAGGCATAATCTCCCAAAAAATTTTGACTAAAGGGGGTCTTACACCAGACACGTCTGGCGGACATCATGGCGCGTTCAAAAATTAAAAACAACTTTTTTCAAAGAAGATATGCACACCGCCACCACTCAGCTTTTACATTTCTGGCGTGCCACGGAGCGCAACTCGCATATTTATTTTCCATTAAATTCAACCCAAATCATTATCAAAGGGCACAGACTTGCCCCGTGTTTGATACCTGTGCTGTGTCCTAGCCATGACGTGGCACTTCTCGTCCGGTGTGTTGCCGCCTTAAGAGCAGATACTTGTAAACTAGACTGTTAATACACCAAAGCAGAGGTAGTTATTTGTGCAGTTTAAAGTAAAATGATCAAATGCAAACACACAAACAGATGCTAACACATCAACAAACTGCATCCCCCAGGTCTGGCTCGAGCACAGAGTCTCAGTAGATGAGGCAGCAGCATTTTCTACACTAATATAGATGTATTCAGACTGTGCTTTCATTGGCTGAAAGAGCATAGTAGGGGATAAAATATCTTATCACATCCTGGATCAACCTCCAGGGCAGGAAAAGTCAGAAACAATGTCTAAGACATCTGCTTTGGTTATGTGTTATGTGTAAAAAAGATACACTGTACATGTCAGCATGTCCACAGAGAGACCCTTCTTAACTTTGAGATCTGCGCCAGATCAGCTAAAAAACAGCCACTGTATCCCCATGAGATCACTCTACTTACCCTAGTCTCTAATAGAGTTAGAGAGAAAGAGAACAAGTGAGAGAGAAAGGTATTGTTTGTTCTTTAGACTGAATAAAACAAACAAAATACAAAAACAAAAGATGGTTTAGCTCCTCCTACGTTAACCCTTTATACCTTAAACACACACAAACATACACTGGAAAAATACATTGAGAACAATCACACAACCGTCAACAGTGTATGTACAGTCAGATTAGATAAAAAGACCCCAGATTCATGGGATGACCTCTAGACCTCTGCACCCAACAGTGTGTGGCAGGTGTGACAGATAGCCCTTTTCCACCAATATAGTTTGGGTGTGGGTTCCTGGGCCGGTTCGAATTTGTTCTTCGAATCTACTTCTTCAGTATAACAATAATAAAAAAGGAAATAAATACTCTAAGAGAATGAAGATGCAGCATGAAATGAGGTACGCCACCTTCAATTGGACAATTGACCAAATCATAATTATTTTTTTTAAAACATTTAAGGGAGTACAGGGACCATAAGAAGGACATAAGCAAAAGCAACTGTGGACAGAGCAATGATGTTTGGACTCGGACACCAACCAGCCTGCTAACTAAATGGGGCATTGAATTCAGCCAGTAACGCTCATGATAAACAGTGAATCGCCAGTGTCCTCTGCAGCTGATCTCAGTAAGTTGTTATATTTGCCAAATTTGTTAACTTTTCTTACACAGTTGTCATCTTATTTTGTGCATTGTTTTGTTCTGTAAGGGGATTTTTGACTAGTTACTCACTAAGTTTGGAAGATTGCTGCTATCTGTTAAGTAAAATGGTCAATATTATATGCTATGTCAAAAATCCAAATACAACCATCTGTTCCACCAATGTTAATAATGATTTAATTGTAACAGTTTACAGAACTTAGCAAGTTAAGCCATAGTACATACAATATAATGTAATTACATTACCTGTCGTCTTTAGCATAGATGTCATCTCTGACAATCTTGTTGAGCAATATAATGATGATAGATTGCATTAATCAATATGTTTCAATATGTCCTCAAAAACAGAGAAAAAGCTGTATACAAACACACTGTGATGCGCCATGTGTGTTTATATTTGAGGTAGTCAAATGAAACTGCCACGTAGACAGTAACCTGTTACATCATTGTTCAGCTCTCAGGTCAGTGGAAATGCACAGCCAGATTACGATAGGCTCCAGAATGCTCTGGCCGTGAACCAGCGGATCATAAGCTCGGCATGAGAACCATCGCAATTTTGGTGGAAAAAGGCTAATATTCACATTCAATAGAGCTTAACTGTTTCCTGTATTTGAAGACCAACAGCTTCCTTATCAGAGCAGTCAGTATCTGCAAACAGAACCATTTATAAAGGCTGGCCAGGAGACTGAATTACTGCAGGGGTGAAACATCCAGTGACACAATAAAACAGTCTGCACATTGCATGGCACTGCAGAATGGATTTGAATATCTATATTTTGATTTTTGCATTTTCTGAAGAAAATGGTAGTGGTGCTTGTCTGTGTAAAATTTTCCGCTATGATTTTAGGTTGTACTGGGTAGTTGCTTTCTGGTCCATTTCATTATTTTATCAGCTCTGTAGGTCCATACAATGCAAATTAATGGGTGTCAAAATGTTGAAGCCCCAAATACACATACGGGCAACATAAAAGTACATAAAGGTAAATCCATGTCTTCTGAAGTGATATGACAAGTGTAGGTGAGAAACTGATCAATATTTAAGTAATTTTTTACTTTTACTGAATTCTCCTCCCTGCTCATTCAATCTCCACTTCTTTAACATTCTCCTTCTTTTGTTTATGGTGATTCACATTCTTCATGCATATCGCCACCTACTGGGCAGGGAGGAGAATTTATGATAAAAAAAAGTATTTGAATATTGATGTGTTTCTCATCCAAACCTATAATATAATGTCTGAACATTTGGATTCATCCACTGGAGACACATGGAGTGGTGGTTGCGTAGTGGCTAAAGCACAGGTCTGTTAATCAGTAAGGTTAATCAGCAAGGTTGCTGGTTGGAACCCCACGGCCACCTCCATTGTGTCCTTGAGCAAGGCACTTAACTCCATGTTGCTCCAGGGGGATTGTCCCTGTAATAATTACACTGTAAGTTGCTTTGGATAAAAGCATCTGCCAAATGCATAAATGTAAATGCATTCACTTGCATTGTGAGGACATACAAAGCTGAAATATTCTTCTATAAATCTTAATTTGTGTTCTGCAGAAGAAAGAAAGTCATACATATCTGGGATGCCAGGAAGGTGAGTAAATCATGAGAGAATTTTCATTTTTGGTTGAACTAACCCAAATTAGTCATATTAGTGAAGGTTTTACATGTAGTCTTTTGCGTCCTTATATTTAAATGCTCCTCTAAAAGCCTCCCACAGTGGTGTGGCCAGCGTCTGAATGTTTGCAAACAGTAAGTCGTTGTTCTGTTTCTAAATTCTTTTTGGCTCTGAGCAAAGAAAAAATAACTCACTTCACCGTGAGTGTGCCGGGGTCTTAAGTCTCTCTGATATTCTGCTTCCTATATATGACTTGGGACCTTCTTTAATGTACAGAACTACAAATCTATAATATTTTTTGTCTGTTTTATCGACTACCAGACAAAATCTTAAGTCTGATCATTGTTTAGAAAAGTAATGGCACACATCTCCTCAATAAGCCAAATAATTTGAGGTATCATTATTGTCCGTAATGATGACAAACAGTGTGGTGTGGGTTATGAGTTGCCAAAGAATAATACTTACGGTTAGTTGTTTAGAACAAATGTAGCTAGCCTTATCAAGCACCAATATTTAAAATCTCAATACACTTCAGTTCAAATGTTAAAGTTTAATACAATTTGATTGCATTAAAAATAGCGATGATAAAAAAATAACAGTAGTTAAAATATGGTAGGCAAATGTCTGGCAAACATGTCACAAATTTGAAACAACCTTTGTGGCAAAACCCAATAAAAGGAATGTTCTGGGTTCAGTACAAGTTAAGCTCAATCAACCACTCAAATAATTATGACTTGTCCCTGGTTTATTTAAAAACAAAACAAATATTACAGTTACACTAAATCATTTACACTATGGTATTAACAATGTAATTAAAATGGGCCAGCCCATAAACATACAGTATAGAGTACACTCTTTAAATATTTTGAATGTATGGCAGCAACATATTAACATTATACATACATGTTAACATGATTTTGTTGTGATACGTTTTTTGTTCTACATAACATAACATAACATCCCGAACAGAGTTGTCAGCTCTTCTGATCCCAGAGTTTCGGGAAGCATGGTCGCCCATTCGCTTTTACCCAACAGCTCCATGATGCCTGCTGGAAATGGTTGATGGCGGGAACCCGCGGTTTCGATCTGGTGGTACTGGAGCAGTTTGTCTCCCAGCTTCCTCAAGGAATTTCTGAGTGGGTCCAGTGCCACCACCTGGCATCGCTGGAGGAGGCCGTCCAGCTGGACTACATGGCTGCGATTCCAAGAGGCAGTGATGCAGTGTTTTTTTCTTCTCCCTCTTCTCTCTCTCCACCCCAGTGTCTCATTCCTCCCCCCCAATCCTCCCAGTTCCGCCCTGTTCTGGCTCCCTGGACCCAAACCCCTCCCCTTGTCCATCCCTCCTACTCCCCATGTCTCTCTCCGCTCTCCTCCCTAGGTTGGCAAGACCGCCCCCCATGAGTGTGGTCGGAAAGCCTGAGCCGGTCTGTTGAAGCTGCGGGGAAGCCGGGAACTGCCAGCATCAATGTCTGGTGATGGAGGTGGGGACACTGATCCAGATCCCTGACACTCCGCAGGCCGCCCCCGATCGGGCAGTGGCGTATCGGATTCCGATAAAGGTAAAAGTGGATACACATCAAGCTTTGGTGGATTCGGTTGTTCTCAAACCTCTATCCACCATTGCTTAGTGCAAGGCGAAGCATTGGATAAGAATAAACGTGTGAGGGTGATGTGTATGCATGATGACATTCACAAGTATCCAGTGGTTACCATTTAGATACGATTCAGGAGAAGAAGGTATAGAGTCGAGGCCGAGGCTAATTCCCACCTCACCCATCCACTAATTCTGGAAACTAATTGGCCTGGCTTTAAAAATGTATTGAGTGTAATGTGTGTGGATGGGTCATGCAAAGTGGTGTCGTGCGACACTATGACTGGAGAGGCAGTGCCAGGGCCATCAACGCTCCACATCATGATGACACAGACGAGGGATTTCCCTCTGGAGAAGTTGTGTGGTGAGTCCCTCAAGCACATTTATATTTGCATTTTACATTTATGCATTTGGCAGATGCTTTTATCCAAAGTGACTTACAGTGCACTTATTACAGGGACAATCCCCCCGGAGCAACCTGGAGTTAAGTGCCTTGCTCAAGGACACAATGGTGGTGGCCATGGGGATCGAACCAGAGACCTTCAGATTAACAGTTATGTGCTTTAGCCCACGCCACCACCACTCTCACACGCCTTTGACCAAGTAAAAGTAATTGATGGTCAACAGCTCCAGCCTAATGTTGTGCTCACATACCTGTGGAGAAGTTCTATTATTAAAAAGCTGTTGTATCAAATTACACAGAACACTCAGACCAAAGAGAATACAACTTAGCTATTAGTACCAAAGAGCTGACACTCTTCCAGGCAGCTCACTATAACCCAATGGCTGATCACTTAGGTAACAAAAAGATTTTGAACCGTATGGCATAATGGTTCATTTGGCCGGGCATTCATGGCGACGTATGCAAATGGTGGGTGGCGTGCCCGTGAATGTCAGTTGGTGAATACACCGGCCACTCCAAAAAGGAAATTGCGCCCTCTGCTGTTGATCGAGTTTCCCTTCGAGAGAATTGGCATGGACCTCGTCAGGCCATTAGAGCAGACTCCATGCGGGCATCGCTTTGTATTAGCTCTGGTGGACTATGCAACGCGTAATCTTGAAGTAGTGCCTCTACGCAACATCTCAGAACTTAGTGTTGCGGAGGCACTTTTTAAAATTATCTCCTGAGTGGGGATTCCAAAGGAAATCCTCACAGATCAAGGCACAAAATTCATGTCATGTACACTACGTGAACTGTACGGATTATTAGGCATTAAATCGATTTGCAGCATCGTTTATCACCCGCAAACCAACGGGTTGGTCAAACAATTTAATAAGACTGCTGGTTCGTAGCCGTTCCTATCGTCTTCCTGAACACAAGAAAAGATTGTTCAGGAAGAATTAGAGGCAATGCTTGAAATGGGCGTAATACAGGAGTCACACAGCGATTGGGCCAGCCCAGTAGAAGTGGTACTGAAGAGCAACGGCTCGGTCCGGTTCTGTGTTGACTGTGTTGAAAGTGAACGCGGTGTCCAAATTTGATGCTTATCCAATGCTGCGAATTGACTAGTTACTCGATTTTGTTGAGCACAGTTCAATTTTACTCGACACTGTACTTAAAAAAGAGTTATTGGCAGATCCCTTTATCTCCAATATCCAGAGAAAAACTGCTTTTTCCACACCGTTTGGATTACACCAATTTGTGATGCTACCGTTCGGTTTGTTCGGAGCCCTGGCCACGTTTCAGTGCCTCATGGACAAGATCCTCAGACTGCATACGGCATATGCCACCACATATATAGACGATATCATCATTTATAGTAATGAATGGCGGCAGCATATGCAACATCTGAGGGTTCCGATCACGCTCCTTTGGAATGGCTCCACCGCATGAAATATCCTAAGCGTGGCTCACCCGTTGGTATCTGGCTCTTCAGCCCTTTAAATTCACTGTGGTCCGCACACAGATAGTTGTGGCTGATTTTCTATACAGAAATGGGGGGGCAGGCTGGATGTTGCCCCGGCCTGAGTCGGCGGTGGGGGTAAGTGGTATGGGGGGTGTGGGTCGGTCAGCGGGAGAGGGAGAGCGGTAAGGCTCGTCACCTGGGTTGTGAGTACTCTTACACCTGTCTCTAATTATAGTGATGGTGGAGGGTGACTTGAAAAGGCATGCCAGAGCACCATTGCATATGAATGTAACTTATCACAATCGCTTATTGGCATTATGTTGTCATGGCAACGAAGTTGTAATATTTCAGAGAACTTTACACAGACAAGGTTACTATGTGATTTTATTACACTGACATCATATTAACCTGTATATCATTGACATCTTGTGGCTATACCTTTGAGACAGTGTGAATTTTAAGGTTTATGGACTGGCCCCATTCACTCCCATTATCAGTGACTTAATGTAACTGCATTTTTTTTCCTCCCCTTTTTCTAATTTGGAATGCCCAATTTCCAATACGCTCTAAATCCTCGTGGTGCCGTAGTGACTCGCCTCAATCCTGGGGGCGGAGGAAAAATCCCAGTTGCCTTCACATCTGAAACCATCAACCCGTGCATCTTGTCACGTGACTTGTTGAGCGTGTTACCGCGGAGACATAGTGTGTGTGGAGGCTTCACGCAATTCTCCACGGCATCCACACGCAACTCACCACGCGCCCCACCAAGAGTGAACCACATTATAGTGACCATGAGGAGGTTACCCCATGTGCCTCTACCCTCCCAATCATCCGGGCCAATTTGGTTGCTTAGGAGACCAGGCTGGAGTCACTCAGCACGCTCTGGATTCGAACTCGCGAATCCAGGGGTGGTAGTCAGCGCCTTTACTCGCTGAGCTACCCAGGCCCCCTATGTAATTAAAATATGCACTTTTTTCTTTTTTCTGTGTGTGTGTGTTTGAAGAACAGACTTTTCTCGTTTCAATACTGACCTTTCAGACCTCTAAACAATTTTTCTGACACTAACAAACACGCATCATTTAAGTCACAGAGGTTGTTTAATGCGCAGCATATTGCTGTATGAACAATGCTCATGTCAAACACAATGTAGTACTTCTATTATCATGAGATAGTGAAAAAACACCTCAGGGCTGTTTTATGGTTGTGTACTGTATGTGTGTCTCTCTCATTTCCATTTGACAAACAACACAAACACACCGCTACATACTGTACATAACAGCTATTGTGTCATAAAATTCTAAATATGATTGTCCTGAACTACAGATGCATCACTTCTTTAGAGGTTTAAATCTCTTTTAAAGGAAAGTTCACCCAAAAAAGCAAATTCTCTCATAATTTACCCTCATGCCATTCCAGATGTGTATGACTTCCTTTCTTCTACAGAACACAAATTAAGATTTTTAAAGGAATATTTTAGCTCTGTGGGTCCTCACAATGCACGTGAATGGTGACCAAAATGTTAAAGCTCCAAAAAGCACATAAAGCCAGCATAAAAGTAACTCCAGATGTCTTCTGAAGCAATCCAGTCAGTCTTGGGTGAGAACAGACTAAAATGTAACTAATTTTTCACTATAAATCTTGACATCAGCAGTCTCCTTAGCGATCATGATTTCAAGCTTGATTACTCTTCCTAGTGCAATCTAGTGCTCTGATTGCATCACGGAAGTGTAATCAAGCTTGATATCATGATGGTGCTTATGTAGCGTCTTTAACCCGTTACACTTAGAGACTGCAATGGCAAAATGTGCAGAGAAAGGAGTTATATTTTGGTCTGCTCTCACCCCAAACTAATGGAGTAAACCATTGGAGTTGTATGGATTACTTTTATGCTGCCTTTATTTGCTTTTTGGAGCTTAAAAGTTTTGGTCACCATTAACTTGTACTTAACAGATGTACAGAGCTGAGATATACTTCTAAATCTCCATTTGTGGTCTGCAGAAGAAAGAATGCAACGTACATCTGGGATGGCATGAGGGTGAGCAAATGATGAGAGAATTAGCATTTTTGGGTGAAATATTCCTTTGACACTCAATTATGTAGGTATGATCATGTCTGGTCTGGTGTAAAACTCTTGCCACATGATTTTGTCATAAGTATATAGCAGTTATGAGTTGACATGAAGGACTCTGCCCCTGCATACCTGAGCATGAGTCTTTCCCGCCGGTAGCTGATGACATCATTCAGTAGTCTACAAGCTCTCGAGGAAGGAAAAAAAGGAACGGGGAAAGTTTTCCAGCAGCAGTGTACGGGGTCTGTTATTACCATTTTTGGGCAGACTCGCTCACGGACAAGCCCAGCCCAAACCGCAGCAGATTCCAGTACTCGTTCGCTTTTTTTCCTCGCCCTGTTTTCCAAAGGGGAGGAGGGGGGGCGATGGGATCGACAAAGGTTTCACTCATATTTCACATACTTTTAAGACGTCTGTGTAAAAATTCACATCCGACATCAGGGAGACTTTCTCCACCCCTCCCCCCAACAATTAGTTACGTTAAAGAAACTGTCATGGACCACTCATTTGTTAAAGCGCCAGCCATACTGCGTCTCCGCACCGTGACCGTTAATAAAGGGAGCTCGTGCACTCCGCGCGTGCTGCCGATCATATGAGCCGCATTCAGACCGCGAGGCTGCTGTCGCTGACATCTGTTGCGCGCGGTGTACGGTGATCAGGGTCTGGATCGTTTGACTAAGGGCGGGCCAATTTTAACGCTTGAATGAATGGACAGACGCAGGGGAGAATATGAATATGCGCAATTCCACAACAGATGTCCCTCAAGTTTCTTACAATGAAGGCTAATGCATTGTAAACGTTTATAGTTCAGTACAAAATAACCTTCTGGTGGTCTTCTATCTATAAAAACACATACTTTGAGACTTGTGGCGCAGTGATGAACAAACAAATTTGATACACACAAAATAAACACATTAATGCATGCGTTGCAATACAAAGCCTGTTTCTTTATCAACAGCCCGTTTAAATCCCCACGGTATACACATTTTGACACGTTATTTTGTTTTTCGGCTGGTTTGCAGAAGGTCCCTTAACCCGTTATACCGGAGGCTGAGAGATTAGATTATACTACACCTTTCGCTGCTGTTTCTCCCAGGCGGGGTCGAGTAGCATATCCCGGTCCCAATCATCTTCGGGCTGCATGTAGTCGTTTTCTCCATCATAGTGATGATGTTGCTGATGATGGTGATCCATACTGAACTACCGTTCCAGTCCCTCCGGTCTCTCTCTCTCTCTCTCTCTCTCTCTCTCTCTCTCTCTCCCAAAGAGCGCTGCCGCGGCGCAGTACACACTCTCGTGCGCGGTTAAGACGACGTGCAAAATTAACGGCCCGGAAAACACACTGCCTGTGTCGCTACCTCACTTCAAAGTCCGTGCCTCCTTGTCCTTTCTCGTTCTGTCCGTGTTTTCACCGCCGCTATCCAGAGTGGCGAGTAGGCAGAACCTCAAGCACGAGCATCGGCAGCAAAAACTTCGCTGTCGAAAAAAAATAAAAAGAAAGCCGTTGTAGGGTGCCTGATTGGCTGCTGCGCAAGAACCTAGACCCCGCCCACTAGCAAAGGCTCGGTGATGATTGGCTAATCTCGCTGTGCATTAAAAGATTTGGTGTAGGTTGTCTGCATGGACGTAGGTTGAAAAGCTTTGAAGTTGATTACAGGATGATTTACTCTTTAGTGTTCAGCTGTTTAATTTTATGTTAATAATGGCGCAGGTTGTACACTAATTATTGCTATTATGAATTAATCTATGGTTTGCTCCCTGCCCTCCAGGTGACCACACCCTTGCGCTTGCTTTATCTCACCGTCTCAGGTAACAGCGCTACTCTTTAGGTAGGAGGAAATTGATAGGAAATATACCACGGCTATAATTAATCAAATTAAAAGTTATGGTCATCATACATTAGTCATACAAGTCATGCATTATAGTCTCATTACTAATGTGCCGTGAAACATCCATGCCGGTGTTGTGTCGAAGTCAGTTCCCCCTATGTTTAACGTATAACGGCGCATAGGGGGAACAGACTTCGACAGAATACTGGTATTCATAATGGCAATCATGAATAAGGAGTGAACGTGTAAGATGCCATTGGGTCAGTTGTTTCACAGATCAAGGCATCCTGTGGTCACACCTTATCCATACAACATGTCTGTCTAGACTTGGCAGGGGATATCCCTAATATCCATCACATCCCACTGTGGGGTACATCCTACAAAGGCTGTGAAGTTTAAGATGGTGAGATTTCCTCCATTGAGTCCCTGAGATGGTTATTTCTGGAGCAGGATTGAAATAATTAGTTTTGTTTATTCAGGGCATGTTTGTACAGCTATTACATGCTCTGACGCACACATAAAACATGCTCACCTTATAAAGATCTGTGTGATTACTGTGTGTTCAATGCTATAGTCCAGGTGTTTTAAAACTTTTTGACACCAAGGACCCACAAGTATGATGATGCCCTCGCAAAGGACCCCCATAAGTGATATTAGTCTATAAAGAAAACATGTTAGAAAAATTAATGACTTTTATATTGTAATTGTACTAAAGCCAAAATTAATTAAGATTAAGAAAACATTTTCAATTAAATTCAAATGTATGCCTATTTCTAAGTGCTTTTGTACTATATAAGCCTGTACAAAGAAGATGGCCTTGCCCCCATATGTACAAAGAAGATGGCCTTGCCCCCTCATATTTCCTACTGAAGCAATTAAAGCAGAATAAAAAGAAGACAAATGTTTTTGTGAACATTATAATGCATATTTTGCACAGTGCATAGTGACTGAACAAGGGCTCAATTAATTTTATTTGATACCGTCCTTATAATGGCCTACAGCTATTTATTGTATTGTAATGTTATTGTATAATGTACACTTATCGGTGTCAGCTGTTTTAGTACATGCAGTGGAAGATCAACATAAAGGTGCGGTTCACATGCTCGAACACGTTTTTACGTCCGTCTGCGCTGAACGCATTCGGTCTGAACGACCCCTGTGGCATTCCATTGTAGCCTACTTGTACGAAATGAAACATGACTCTCTTAAACCGCGTGTAATGTCACGTTTCACATTTGTCAGAGCTATCAAACTTCACACCGTTGCTTAACATTCCCTGCATGGCATAGGTTCAAAGTCGCCTCCTGCCTCCTTTCTGCAACTCCGAAGAAGGGCATTTGCGTGTGATGAAGCGCAGTGTGTTGTGTTTGGGACCGAATGCCTCTGCCATGTAGGGATAAAGAGGTGGTCCGGGTTAGGGGATGCACACCGGCCTAACACTGAGATAGCGTTCTGTAAATGATGTTGTACCATATTATTTTCGAGTACAAAGAGAACATTGGCATTATTAGAATAACAATAATAAGGAAAAGAGAAATAGAATAATTGATTTAGCTTTTTTATGTTTACTGGAAGAATAAATACTAATATATTTTTATTTTTAATTATTTGAGGACGTGCAAAGTGATTTTTTTGTGAGATTTACCAAGCTTCTGGGGATAACCCCCCAGCAATTTTGCTCCAGAGGTTGGTGAGAAACACGCGCAGAGGCTCTGTGCACACTGGATTGCTGGAAATTGAGCGCTCTTCCTTATATGGACAAACTTCCAAGCGGTGAATATTTGGGGAAAGTGACGTCACAGGTTAAGAGCACAGACAGTGTGAGAAAGATTTCACTCTTAACACTACTTAATCACAAGAGTAAAACACTCGCCAACATGGAGAACTTTTGTCTAACTAAGTTAATATACCAAAGTTTGTTTGTGTTTGCAACCAGTGGGTTGCATTTCGTTCACGTGAAGTTTTCCTTTCGGTCTGTGTTGTAATTGGACACAAGGCTTATGAATTATAAAGAGGCAAAGCAGATATTCTCCAGGACTATGCCTTAAAGAAATAGTTCACCCAAAAATATTCTCTCATCATTTACTCACCCTCATGCCATCCCAGATGTGAATGACTTACTTTCATCTGCAGAATACAAACAAAGATTTTTTAGAAGAATATCTCAGCTCTGTAGGTTCATACAATGCAAGTGAATGGTGGCAAGATATTTGAAGCTCCAAAAAGCACATAAAGGCAGCATAAAAGTAATCCATTCAAATCCATGGATTCAAAAGCGATAGGATAGGTGTGTGGGTGAGAAACAGATCAATATTTAAGTCCTTTTTTTACTATAAATTCTCTTCCTTGCTCAGTAGGTGGAAATATTCGTGAAGAATGAGAACCACCAAAAACAGAAAATCTCTTAGGAGAGTTAAGAGCACTTATGAGGGCTGGTGTAAGTGGACATTTATAAATATTGACCTGTTTATCACCCATATCAATTGTATCACTTCTAAAACATGGATTTAACAACTGGAATCATGTGGATTACTTTATGCTGCCTTTATGTGCTTTTTGGAGCTTCAAAGCTATGACAATCATAAGCTTTAAGTATGGCGCTACAGGGCATTCTTCTAAAAATCTTAATTTATGTTCTGCAGAAGAAAGAAAGTCATACACATCTGGGATGGAATGAGGATGAGTAAATTATGACAGCATTTTCATTTTTGGGTGAACTATACCCTAAAACTTGCAAAGACAACTTGAAACGGCATCAGTCTTACTACTTCAGTTTGCAAAATCTAGACCACCAAACTTGGAAACCTTTGGCCAAAGATTATGTAAACAGGAACCACATGCCCTCTTGAAGCAGTTTAAAGGAGCAGATCATTAAGAAAAGCAATAATCTGAGAATTTTTTGAGTTGGCAGGCACTGAGTTGTGTCAACAATATAACCCTCAGTGTATAATTTTCCATACTCTATACAAAAATGTCTACATTATTTGGAATGAAACAGTCCCTCATATGCTTTGAGAGAAATTCACACTTTTGTAAATATTTGGACCTGGCTTGTTTTTGGGAGGCAGTGGTTAAAGGCTGACATAAAGTGTTGCTGGTCAAGGGACGTGCTGGTTTTGGCTTTAGTAAGAACTGAAGCCCAGTTACCTTATGGCAGCTGCACTCCTGCTCTTACCATGAATGATTCCCAAAAGACACTGAGCAGCATCAATTCCATGCACAATGATTAAAACTAATTCAAGACACACTTAAGAATGGAAATGTATTAATATAAGAATCATTTATGAATGTCACTTCGAAAATATAATTTTGCAATTCCTGTGGATTTGTGCCAAGCTGAACTGTCAGTTATTTATCCACTGAGAAATTATTCAGATGAATCATATGTAATCTAAATATCTGAATAACCTCAGACAGTATCAATAACAACAATAGTTGTTCTCAAGTCGTAAGATTATCTCTCTCTGTAAGTGTAAACAGGCAGGTGATGCAGGCTTTTTAATTTCACGTTTTACTAAAACGTTTCACAACCAGAGAGAGAAATAGACATCTATAAATAAATCTAATAAAAAAACAAACTTCATATAATCCACTACATCCACACACGCGCATTGGATGATATTTTACAACAGAATGCCTAATTTACATGCATCCCACTGATTTGATGTTATTATTCAACATATTATTCAAACTTTGTTTTTTGCATTGTAGTTCTCTATTCTCACCAAACACACAACTTATTCTCATTGCCTTCCCATGTGACTTTAATGAAGCAAGGCATGTGTCTTTGTTCATATGGACTGTAGTAACAGAGTCTAATGGCTCTGTGGACCAGTTTATAAACAGTCTGGGTGTATTCTGGCCCAATGGAACTAACATCCCCTAATGTGGGAAACTCAACAGAATCTAGAGCTGTTGTCACAATGTTCCTGATAAGAGGCTGACTGTCTGAATGAAGGCAAACCCTGTGAAATATGATCTCAGATTTTTTTAGTAGTCTATTTAATTTAAAAGTATAGGAACAACCCTCCCACTCATCATCACAAGGACTTTTAAGGAGGTATGAGAGAACACAATATCCATCCATTTCCTGCAGATAACAGTGTTACAGCTCATTCAGACAGAAGTAAAACTAAGCAACACAATCAGATGCTGAGAGCTGAACAGAAACATTATCATTCTTCTGTCGGCTCAGCCCTCCCAAACAGAATAGGGTTTTCACTTCAGCACCTCTTTCCAATGACCCATGATTTGAATCAATACAAAACATTTTGAAATTATATAATAAATTCCATATTTAAAAATAAAAAAAAAAATACAAAATAAATAATATATCTACCTTTTAAGAGCCCATATTTGCCCCCCTGGAAATTGCCCTTGCATTGTTTTTTCCCAACCTTATAACAACAGTGTGCTGCCCAATTATGTCAAATACTTGAATTCATAAATTTAAATAAACTGGTAACACTTTACTTTGTTAACATTAGTTAGTTAACATTAACAATGAACAATTCTTTTTGCACATTTATTAATCTTGGTTATTGCTAATTTCAACATATACATTTTTTTATTAAAAGTTGTATATGTTAGCATATACATTAAAATTAACATTAAGATTAATGAATGGTGTTAAAATATATTGTACATTGTTAGTTCATAATACCTAATGCATTAACTAATGTTAACAAAAGTAACTTTATTGTAAGGTGTTACCAATACATTTTCATTTGGCACAATTATGGCTCAAAATCAACATCAAATAAAAGATGAAGATAATGCAAAAGATATCATAACACAAATTACATCTGAAATAACTGGCAGGTCCTCGTGTTAGATTTTACAGCTCTTATACAGCCGTGGCCAAAAGTATTGGCAGTGACATACATTTTGTGTTTCACAAAGTTTTCTGCTTCAGTTGTTGTGGTGTTGAATTGCATTGTTTCTATATTATTGTCCAGAGTGATCAGATGCATTTAAAATAATTGCAAAAAGCTTCATTGACTTCATCACAAAAAAAACTAATTTCACTGTTTTTTGGCCCTGGCACAAAATGACCAGCTAACATAATTTCACTAATCATATCAGCAGCACCTGGGAAAGTGTGAACAAGTACTATTCAGGTGAAATCACTCTATCATTCTGATTATACATCAAATTGGCCTCACATGCAAGGAAATTGCTGCAAAGAATATTGCACCTGAAATAACCATTTACCGGATCATCAAGAACTTCAAGGAGAGAGGTTCGACTGCAGTGAAGAAGGCTTCAGGACGTCCCAGAGTGTCCAGAAAGCACCAGGACCGTCTCCTCCTGAGGAGTCAGCTATGGAATTGTGTCACCACCAGTGCAGAGCTTACTCAATATTGGCAGTATGTTGGTGTGAGTGCATCTGCACGCACAGTGAGGCGAAGACTTTTGGACCATGGTCTGGTGTCAAGAAGGGCAGCAAAGATGCCACTTCTCAACAAGGACAGACTGAAATTCTGCAGGAAGTACAAGGATTCGACAGCAGAAGACTGTGCAAAGATATTTTCTCTGATGAAGCCCCTTTCCGACTGTTTGGGACATCTGGAAAATCGATAGTCTGGAGAAGAAAAGGTGAACGCTACCATGAGTCCTGTGTCGTGCCAACAGTGAAACCATCCATGTGTGCAGTTGCTTTTCATCCAAGGGAGTGGGCTCTCTCACAATTCTGCCCAAAATCACTGCCATGAATATAGCATGGTATTAAAACGTCCTGCAAGAGCAACTTCTCCCAATGATCCAGGAGCAATTTGTGAAGATCTGTGCATTTTCCAGCATGATGAAGCACCATGTCACAAGGCAAGAGTGATAATGAAGTGGCTCAGTGATCATTACATTTAAATTTAGGCAACTCCCCAGATCTTAAATCCATAGAGAACCTGTGGTCAATCCTCAAAAGGCAAGTGGACAAGCAGAAGCCCACAAATTGTGATCAACTACGAGCACTAATAAGGCAAGAATAGATCACCATCAGTCAGGATTTGGCCCAGAAGCTGATATCCAGCATGCAAGGTTATGAAGAACAAGGGTCAACACTGTAAATATTGACTCTTTGCATATATTGAATGTTTTTGCCAATAAAAGCCTATCAAATGTATGAAATGCTTATCATTGTTTTCCAGTATACCATAGAAACATGTGACAAAATTATCTACAAATACTGAAGCAGCAAACTTTGCAAAACACAAAATTGACGCCAATATTTTGGCCACAGCTGTACACCCTTGTTATCAAAACAGCACCAACTCTCCTAGTTAAACTCAGCAGTTTTTTAAGGTTGTTGGCAGAGAAGTTGTTTCAAGCATCTTGGAGAACTTACCACAGTTCTTCTATCTATTTAGGCTGTCTTAATTGTTTCTTCATGTTATGATGTTGAGATCAAGGCTCTGTGTACATCTGTTGCAGGGCTCCCTGTTCTTCTGTTGTATTGTATTCTTCTCTACTTGCAAAAGGAATGTTTGGAATCTAAAATTTCCTATTGACACACTAAGAAGATATAAATGACCATCTTAAGACTATTGTTTTTTTTGTGTGAAACATCTTTTGTGCGAAGTACTGAATATTATTCATATTAGCGAAAAATTCAACAGCACTCTCGCTGAGACAGTGAATAAATACATTATCTGACACCTAATTCACTATGGTGTCTGAATTTAATGAACCCTTAGATGCAGACATAGAATAGAATAAAATGTATCAAATTTCACATGTAAATAAATAAATACTGCTAAAACGAATAATTACAGGTGCATTTTTAATTTCTGACATTGGTCAAGCAGAATACCTCAAGTAAAAGACTTGTGTGCATGAAAACTTGATTACAAAGGTAAAACTGGACTGGCAGTTGACTATTTAGAGGGCAATAACACAATTCTACAGATGATTCACTGCAAAGAACTGAATATTGAGTTCATGTAAGATCATTTCACTCCTCTAAATGAGTAAGGATTCTGCTCATCGTGCAGGATTGAATCAGGTGACACCATTTCCTTGGGAACCTGTGTGTGAGCAGAAACAAGGGTAAGGGTGTGTTCTTAATGCTGGGTGGAGTTTCCTTATCAAGAGAATAAATTCCATTTATGGCTGCCTTGAACTGCTCATCAGACCAAGCACATATCTGTGTGTGTTTGTGTGTGTGTAGTTTCCTCATTTCCTGAGAGGAGACCTGTTCCTTACCCATGAGCTTTGGGCCAATACAGTGGTTTTGTGAGTTCCATAAAGGCTATGAAATTAATTTGCTCGACATCAGCAGTGAGAAGTTTCATAAATGGCTGACTTGTGATTCAAAGTGTTCACTGCTCACTGTGTATCTGTAAGTTTACTTCACTTGACACATTTCATTCATTTTTATGGTTATCAAACACAGGCCACACTTGAGTAACATAAATTAGGGGTTTTGAGTACGACAACATCATGTACTTGTTTAAATAAATATAAATTACTCTAAAATATTATAATTTCAATTATTTCTCTCCAACTTGATATTTTTAATTATAAATGTAAAATACAAATTGGCTTGCTTGACACACCTTTATATTTAATGAATCCAGACTGTTTAACCCTGTTTAACAATAAGAAAATAAATGTGATCTGTTAAACTTACAAACATCAGTGTCTTCTTAAAAGGATAGTTCCCCTAAAAGTTAACATTCTCACCCTCATGCCATCCCAGATATGTATGACTTTCTTTCATCGGCTGAACACATAGATTTGTAGAAGAATTTCTCATCTCTGTAGGTCCATACAATGCAAGTGAATGGGTGCCAAAATTTGGAAGCTCAAAAATCCACATAAGGGCAACATAAAAGTACTCCAGAAGACTGATTAATTCCATATCTTCTGAAGTAATATGATAGGTGTGGGTGAAAATTAAATAAATATTTAAGTCCTTTAACTAAATTCTCCTCCCTGCTCAGGTAATCGCCACCTTCACATTCTTCTTCTTGTGTTTTCGGTAATTCACATTCTTCACATATCGCCACCTACTGGGCAGAGAGGACATTTATGATAAAAAAAAAAACATTTAAATATTGATTTGTTTCTCACTATTATATCATGGTTGAACACGTGGATTGATTTACTGGAGTCATATGGATTACTTTTATGTGGATTTTAGAGCTTTACATTTTCAACTTTTCTCATTTTTGCACCCTTTCACTTGCATGAAAAGAGCTGAAAAATTCTTCTAAAAATCTTAATTTGTGTTCTGTAGAAGAAAGTCATACACAATTGGGAAGCCATGAGAGTAAATCATGAGGGATTTAAAATTTTTGGGAGAATGGTACCTTTAATGATTGTATAACTAAAGGTCAAGATTAAGGTATTGTGTTCATACACATTTGCCTAGCAATTATGCTAAATAAAAATGCCAAACCCTCAACTCCTTTTCACAGCATTTAATCAAACCAGAGGACCAAACTTTGGCTGATGTGTAAATTTTGCTGTCCACATCCTATGAAGTGAAAAATCAATGTACACGTCTTCAAATTTTGTTTGCAATGTCCTATGAACTGACCATCTACAATCCCTATGATTTGGAATCTCACTTCTGATGTTTGAAAACACTGTGTAGTCCTATTTACAGGGTGTTATCAATCAGACGATTGAAATACCAGAGGACAACATTAAAAGTTTAAGATCTGATCTACACACTGATAACATTCCCGCTTTTATAGTGTTCATTAACAGCTAAATCCTCTCCATTGGACTGATGGAGAGCTTATACAGACGCATCACCATGGTGACATTCTCACAACAGAATATCTTACTGTAAAATTCTAGAACCTCATCCAAAAATCCCAGTGAGCCACTTCCTGTCTGTTGATGATTATAATAGTGTATGGTGATGAAGAAAAGACATGGCAGTTTCTATGGAAACACTGGAACAGAACTTTAATGTACAACTCAAACAGCATCTGCTCAATGAGGTTACCATGGAAACTTTCTTGTAGAAATACTCTTAAAACCCTTCTTTTCACTGCTCCAAAACAAACTAGAACCCCCAACATAAAGGTTACAGGTTGTATGAAACTACAATATTATAAAACAAAAAACACTGCAGTTATTATTTTTCCCATCCCATATTAATATCAATAATAATTTTTTAGTGTGCTGACTGAGGTGTGACCCCAAAATGCATGACATTGGAGAAAGAGAACGAAGGATGTTGGTTTAGAACTTAGAAAATAAAAGCTGTTGAAAGAATCCGAAGATGCACAAGTCAAAATAAGTTTCACTCCGAGCTAGTCCGTTTTGTGCGGTGACATCACAATATTTTCGCCTTCTTCTCCGAAGGAGAATCCTCCTCATCTCCGGAGTCTGAACAAGTTCGTTTACAAGCAACACTGTCTGACTCCCGTCCAGAGGGCTCCTCCTGGGTCCTGGAGTACTTACCGAAATCGGTGTCTGTCAAAGAGCATTCTGGGTGAATTGAGTCAGCAGGGCTTTCATTATCCACCTCGGTATGTAGACGTCCGTTAACCCCAGAGCCTGCTGTGGTGTGACTGCCGAGTGTTGCAATTACTTCCTCCCCGGCACTGTGTGTCGAACTTAAGTCTTCCCCGCTTGTTCTCCCCCTTTCTAGTTCTCCCGTTAATTCCGAACACCAGCCAACTCGCGATATTTCTCTCTCAACAGGGGCATCACCACCTGAGTGGGAGGAAATGATGTGCCTTCTAAATCTGGACTGTGATTGAGAATTTCTGTCAGATAAGGTTGTGGGACTTGAGACGTATTCACTCCTCTTTTCTTTCCCACGATTCCTAAAAGGGCGACCTTCCTCACCCGAGGTCGAAGAAGGTGATGCCTGATCATTAACGAATATGTTCGGGTATGTGCAGGAATCGGTTGCGGAACGAAGATTGTGGGCTGAGTCCCTGCTGGAGTCACCCATATGGCGCCTCCATCTGGCAGCATTGCGCTGTCGCATCCTGCTTCTACGCAGCTCCTCATCATTGCCGTCACTGCTGGAGGAGGAGCTAGAGGAAGAGCTTGGGGAGGAGCTAGAACTAGAGACCACACCCCTTGAGGAGACATGGCTCGAGAGGCTTGAGTTCTCATGTGGACTAGGAGATCTGGGACGGGGCATTGGATCTAGCCAGAACCCACTGGAATCAGTGTCCTCATTCACAAGGTCCAGCAGAAATGCAGATGCACGTGGCTCCGTCTGCCTCCTCTGTGACCCGCCCCTATCCTGATCAGTCTGCTCACTCTCCAGTGCATCTGGCCCGGCGTGGTCTGAGTCGCTTTGATGAGCAGCGGATGCATTGGCAGGAGACCGTGCTGTGGATCGCGTAGCGCGTCGCGCTCTTGCATGCAGCTGCAGAATGGCGCCCTCGCTCAAATCGCTGTCTGAATCTGAGCTCCATCCCTCGATCTCGCGACGAACCAGCGAGTCAAAGAAAGCCATCATCCGTGGGTCCTCCTGCACCGATTGGCTGATGTAATCATGTGACAGGCCACTTCCGCTGTTGAGGACCAGGCTGATGTATTCCTCATGAGTGTAGAGAGCGCGAGACTTGTCCTCCACTAGACCTTCAAGATCTCCAAAACTATCTGGCTGCTGATAGGGACTCCAGACCTATAGAGTGAGACAAAAAAAGTGAGACAGGTCAGAATCTCATACAATGGGATCAAAAGTTTAAGACCTCATTGAAAATCCTGAATACTAAATCTAAATAAACAAAGTTTGAGGGAAAACCGAACATTGGTGACAAAAATTAAGAAATATTTAAATTTGTGACATCGATCATGTTAACTACTGTGTACAAAAGATCAGATTTCTTTGCTTCCATTGAAGATGCTACCAGATGGAACACTCTCATATCATGCAGGGATTACATTGATCATCAGGTTTTGCACAAACATGTGGAGACCATTCCAGATCGAGTACATGCTGTCATTAAAGCCATTCTCAAATTCATGTTCATTTTTTAATTCAACCTTTCAATCAAATTGTTAGGCTCATAACAATGTTTAATTCTTTTTTTTTTATTGAATTAGATAAATGCAAAATAGAAGCATTTAAACTTTTGGTCTCATACATTTGGACCCACTGTCTGTTTAGGGAGCCACCAGAGCCGGTGTAGTTTATGTCAGTACAAACAGCAGAGAGTAAAAGCATGTTTGTTTCAGTGCTACATATTAAACAAGTCATTCTGATCTCTTACAAAATCTCAATATTTTAGCAAGAGAACTGGCACAGTGTGCTAGGGTTACTCAACATCTCCTCTCCCTGCCAAACAAGATTTCACAAGAACCACAGTAAAAGATAGCAAAAGTCCCACACACACAATTTGTGGACAGAATGATGACATAAAAGCAACACAAAATTGCATTAAACATGCCAGATGTGATAACCGCACATGGGGGTCGTTATGAAGACCCTGTGCTCATCATGACATCTGCTCCGATTCCTTTATTATATTTTTCAGGAAACTGCAGTTGTGAATAGTTATGGGAGTCATTAGAAATATAAAGATTCTGGTTTTGATTCAGATTCCACTTATTTCTTTAACTATTCCATAAAAGATTATTTCAGTACTTTTAAGTACTGCATTCCACATTCAATAATTTGTCCTAACTATATACTGAGCAAATACACTGTAAGACACAACACAAGTAATGACTTACAGTTCAGTGAAGAAAAAATGTGACCTATTTGGTGAGTGATTTGTTAAACCATTTCAATCCAATAACTCACGAGAGGCCTTTTGACTGATTTATTAAACTAAACCGGCTCTTAAGAGTGATTCTTTCATGAAGCTGTAACGATCTTCTATGTAATGATATGTCAGGAGATGGTAAATAACCAGAGCCAAAACAGCGAGATGGGTAAAGGATGGGACAGGTAAAGTCATGCTTAGATTGTGTGCCTTCAGGGATTTAGGATGGGCTGAATGAGCGACAGCAAAAATTCATTTAAGACAAAACGGAGGGGAGACACAAGTTTAGGCATGAGCTCTTTCCAGAATCTTTTTCTCTGAGTGTGTGTGAGTGTGTGTGTGTGTGTGGCAGGTCTGTATCAGGCTGTACTACAGGAATAGTTCACCCAGAAATTAAATTTTTTCATAATACCCTCATGTCATTCCAAACCCACATGACTTTCTTCCATGGAACACAAAAGGGAAATGTTCACTCTGCTCCTTTATATACGATGGGCAATTGCTCTGTAATTTGTAAATTTTATGTAAATTGAACTATACATAAATTAACGTAAATTCCATTGAATTTATTTATTTAATTTACCACATTTACTTTTATTTACATCATGAGTGACTCATGTACTATATTCCAACTTTTCTCAGCCATTTGAATAAAAAAAAAGCAGCATAAAGATTCTAACATCTCCGTTAGTGTTTCTCTGTTGGTATTTCTGATTCAGAATGACATCGAGGGCGAGTAATTGATGACTGAATTTTCTGAATGTTTGGGTGAACGATCCCTTTAAAATACCTGCTGAAATGCTTCAATATCTTTTAACTCTTTACCCGCCAGCGTTTTTAAGAAAAAGTTGCCAGCCACCGCCAGGGTTTTTGACGATTTTCGCTAAAATTTAATGGCCCACAGAATATTTTCTTCCATGAATATATGAAGATGCTATATATCAAAATAAAGATCTGGGCCTCTGCTTTTAGGCAAAAAAAAAAACGATTTTATTTTATCTTCATTTGTTCTTTTTTTATTGCGACTTGAACAGAGGTAGGTTTTGTCAAAAAACAACATTTCAGACAAAAAGCTGAGAAAAAGGCATGTTTATGTCTGATATTTTGAGCTTCTCATACTCCACTTCTTCATGTTTGAGACGATCGCAGTCTGTTTCTTTGATCAAAGAGTTGCGTACTCTTTCAAAACATGCGCAGGGGTCTTCCTTACCGTATAACACCTAAAACACGGAAACCCGGAAAATTCCGTGTTTGGCGGGGAAGCGTTTTTTCATAAAACACGGAAAATTCTGTGTTTGGCGGGGAAAGGGTTAATGCTGTCAATTGTAATCTTTTTATAATGCCGTTCTTATGAAAACACACACAAACCTTAATGACCTTCTCCACCCCGGAGGAGCAGATCATGTACGTGTGAGGGTTAAAGCGGACTTGATTCACGATGGATCGATGACCTTTCAGAACCATAAAGGCCCCGTTCACCACTCGACCCAGGCATCCTGCAGAGACAAAATGTCCCATGAATAATAATGGACAGCTACTGCTGGCATAACATTTGCACACAAAATATCAATGAGCAAACAATATTAGACATGGTTGTCCTGTGTGTGTGCATTTTGTTTACCTGCTTCAGGATCATTGGGGATTCTCCACATGTAAAGGTTAAAATCATCTGAGCCAGACAGGATGTACTGAAAACACAATATACTCTAGTCATGAGGTTCTAGAGAAATATGTTTTCCTTCTAGAATGGCATATTCGCATGCAACACCCTCTGGCTCAGTGGCACTACACAAACACATCTGCTTATCTAGATGACCTTAGACTTCTATTGTTTTCATATAAAAATAATTATAATTACTTTAACCAAAACTTAACTTGACTTTTTAGAATTAAAATGTTTTTCCACATCAAGGGTATCTCCTGATGTCCCCTAGGTAGGTTTTGTCAGATTTAGCTTACTTCAGGGGACACAATTGTAGAGACAGACTATATAAGCTGCTCAGCTGATATCTCTATACAGACTGACAGATATCAGACAACTCCAGAGATGAAGAATTACAGCTCTGTGGAATGAGGCACAAGACAGTAGAAACGAGAAAGGAGAGACAGCTGGACAAACATACAAACACAGACAAACATGAAACATATCAGCACATGACCCCAGTCAAATCCATTATCTGTTCAACTTTAGATACAAACACTGATAATAAAACATGCTTCTACAAGCCTTAACCCAACATTCCCTCATGAAAATACCTTTCTCAGAAATATCTACAACTATCTTGTGACACACACACACTTCCACCCACAAACAAAAATGTAAATAAATATGTACACACAAATTAATTTCTTTGTGCAATCACTGATCAATGTCAAATTGTCATATTACTCATAACCAGGACTGCTTAAAAATTAAATGACTGCTGGAAGAGCCATTTGTTGATGCCATTCAGGTTAAAAATGTATCTGTAAATGTATACACATACTGTACATATACAGTAGAAGTCAGAAGTTTACATACAATTAGGTTGTAGTCATTAAAATAATTTAACCACTCCACAGAGTTCATATTAGCCAACTACAATTTTGGCAAGTCGTTTAGGACATCTACTTTGTGCATGACTCAAGTAATTTTTCCAACAATAGTTTACAGACAGATTGTTTCACTTTTAATTGACTATATCACAATTCCAGCGGGTCAGAAATGTACATACACTTAGTTAACTGTGCCTTTAAGCAGCTTGGAGAATTCCAGAAAATGATGTCAAGATTTTAGACAAATAGCTTCTGATAGGCTAATTTGAGCCAATTGGAGGTGTACCTGTGGATGTATTTTAAGGCCTACCTCTTTGCTTGACATCATGGGCAAATCAAAAGAAATCAGCAAAGACCTCAGAAAAAACAACTGTGGACCTCCACAAGTCTGGTTCATCCTTGGGAGAAATATAAACACCATGGGACCACGTATCCATCATACCGCTCAGGAAGGAGATGCATTCTGTCTTCTAGAGATGAATGTAGTTTGATGCTAAAAGTGCAAATCAATCCCAGAACAACAGCAAAGGACTTTGTGAAGATGCTGGAGGAAACAGGTAGATAAGTATCTATATCCACAGTAAAATGAGTCCTATATCGACAAAACCTGAAAGGCTACTCTGCTAGGAAGAAGCCACTGCTACACTTTGCAAGTGCACATGGGTGCAACATCTTACTTTCTGGAGAAATGTCCTCTGGTCTGATGAAACAATTATTGAACTGTTTGGCCATAATGACCATCGTTATGTATGGAGGAAAAAGGGTGAGGCTTGCAAGCCGAAGAACACCATCCCAACTGTGAAGCATGGGGGTGGCAGCATCATGTTGTGGGGGTGCTTTGCTACAGGAGGGACTGGTACACATCACAAAATGGATGGCATCATGAGTAAGGAAAATTATGTGGATACATTGTCGTCCACAAATGGGTCTTCCAAATGGACAATGACCCCAATCATACCTCCAAAGTTGTGGCAAAATGGCTAAAGGACAACAAAGTCAAGGTGCCGGAGTGACCATCACGAAGCCCTGAACTCAATCCGAATTTGTGGGCAGAACTGAAAAAGCATGTGAGAGCAAGGATGCCTACAAACCTGACACAGTTACACCAGTTCTGTCTGGAGTAATTGGCCAAAATTCCAGCAACTTAAAACACTGCACTAAAAGTTTGACCCAAGTTAAGCAATTTAAAGGCATTGCTACCAAATAATCACAAAGTATATGTAAACTTCTGACCCACTGGAAATGTGATGAAAGAAATAAAAGCTGAAATATATATAATTCTCTCTACTATTGGTGTGACAATTCACATTGTTAAAATAAAGTAGTGATCCTAACTGAGTGATCCTAAGTTATGACCGGCAGGCAGATTGTTTTAAGGGGACGGAAGTCGGCTGGAGCACCCTCTTTGGTGCTTGCAGAGTTGTTTGCAGAGTTGGGGAGGGTAGCAGCTTTCGAGGAGGTGTTATGTAGAAGACCAGGGATCTGGGACTCATTTGATGGGAAATGGGGCAGTTATTTGGTGTTTTTGGGGGACTCTCGGGGAGGGGCTTTGGAGAGAAAGGCGTAGTTTTAGATGTGTATGTTTATATTTTTTTATTTTTTTTTGGTGTGTACTTATGCGTGACAACAGGGATGTTCGTTGGGGGTTGGTGATTGGGGAGAGGTAGTAGAGGGAGTTAAATGTTGATTCAATGTATATATGTCATCATTGTGTAGTTTGATAAAATATGATCGTACATTTTTAATAAAATAATTAAATAATTCTATTTAGAACCCCAGTGGGCAAGCCGAAAGCGACTGTGGCAAGGAACAATAAACTCCATAAGATGTTGGTTAATGGGGAAATATAACCTTGGGAGAAACCAGACTCAATGTGGGGGCCAGTTCCCCTCTGACTAACATCATGAATATAATGCCAATATTAGTTATTTTGGTGCAGTGCATGTCATGGTTTAAAATTTGTAAACTAAGTATGCGTTTAGGGCAGGTGTTTAAAAGATTTTGTTAGAACTGTAAGATTAATGATAATGTCTTTGAAGTTCAACCTGGATTAACTGCAGAAGTTCACACAGATGCATTGTCTTTTGTTAGTTGGCTGATGAAGGCTTTTGTTGGCAATTAATTGATAGTCTGTGCATTCCATTTTAAGAGAGTAGTCCATCATTAGACCAAGGTGATGCAGGCAGAGATCAGTGAGGTGCATTACATTATTGTGGCAGACAAGTAAAGAAGTGATAAGGCAAAACATAGGCTTTTATAAGGCAATATATTGTTTATTGCCATATTATTGAACATAAGCCAATCATAGGCTCAAAGTCAAATCCATTTTGAAATTGAATTCATCAACCTGTCTTCGATTTATTATGAGGGCTTTTCTTAGGACGAGTCAATGTACACATACGTCACATGGACGCTTTTTCACACATTGGTTGCGTTGCGTCATAAGCATACAGTTTTTAGGTTGCTGTGTCAGGATGTGTTTAAGGTAGTTTGAAACTTAGAAACACGTCTTAAGTTCCCGGCATTCAGATCTAACTGTGTTTGAACGCATGAACGAGACTCATTTTGTTTTGTCTGCAGTGGGTAAGTGTGGTTTATTCTCTGTATAAGATGTGCGTTGCTTTAACAGCTGGAGTTTCGCTTAATGCCCCCTGGAGAAAACAGGTGGTACTTTAGGCTTGAATTTCTCCAATGGTAGGAATATAGACGTTATTCACGCTAGAGCCATCTTTGATTTTTAATGGGAAATACAACAAGGCTGTATAGGGATGAGGGATAGACTAACAGTCTCTTCAATGCCACGAACGGTATAAAGCTGTATAAAGCTCCTATATAACATCTGATTTTCCACAACTCATGTTGTCTGGAGTTCTTTGCATACTGATTGTCCTTGGATAGATATTTTATCAATGTTTTGTTCGCAGAACGATCCAAAAACACTTTAAACTGCAGTACAGCCCATTGAAGAGACTGAAAGTCTATCCCTCACAGCCTTAATGTCATTCCTATTAAAAATCAAAGATGGCGCTAGCGGGAATAAGGTCTATTCCTTATTACTTTCCAAGGACATGATTAATGGATTAATATGTTTATATAATTAATCACAATGAATTGTTAAATCAACAGACCTTATTATATACATTCATTTATTTATTTTTTTAATACATTTGCAAAGATTTCAAACAAACTTCTTTCACGTTGTCATTATGGAAAATAATGAATTTAATCCCTTTTGGAATAAGGCTGTAACATAACAAAATGTGGAAAAAGTGAAGCGCTGTGAAAACTTTCCGGATGCACTGTAACTATATATTTAATATACACTGGCGGCCAAATGTTTGGAATAATGCACAGATTTTGCTCTTATGAAAAGAAATTGGTACATTTATTCACCAAAGTTGCATTCAACTGATCACAATGTATAGTCATAGTGTTTCTTTGTCCACTAACCTTTTCTTTTAGTTTTTCTGTTTCAAAAGAAGCTTTTTCTTTGCAATTCTTCCCATAACACCTGTACCCCTGAGTCTTCTCTTTACTGTTGTACATGAAACTGGTGTTGAGCGGGTAGAATTCAATGAAGCTGTCAGCTGAGGACATGTGAGGTGATCTATTTCTCAAACTAGAGACTCTGATGTACTTCTCTTGTTTAGTTGTATATCTGGCCTTCCACATTTCTTTCTGTCCTTGTTAGAGCCAGTTGTCCATTGTATTTGAAGACTGTAGTGTACAACTTTGTATTAAATCTTCAGTAATTTCAAGCATTGTATAGCCTTCAATCCTTAAAACAATGATTGACTGAGGAGTTTCTAGAGAAAGCATTTTCTTTTTTGCCATTTTTGACCTAATATCAACCTTAAGACATGCCAGTTTATTGCATATTGTGGCAACTCAAAAACAAACACAATGTTAAGCTTCATAGGGGCGACTGTAGATCATGTAGTACAGCAGGTCGGCCACTAATCGCAGGGTTGGCAGTTCAATTCCTAGCCTACATGACTCCACATGCCGAAGTGTCCTTGGGCAAGACACTGAACCTCAAGTTGCTCTGTGATCAGTTGAATGCCACTTTGGTGAATTAAAGTACCAGTTTCCTTCCGAAACTTCTGTACATTATTCCAAACTTTTGGCTGCCAGTGTATATACCTATATATTTAATGTGTATATATATATATATATATATATATATATATACACACACACACACACACACACACACACACACACACACACACACAAGGCTTAACCTGATCTCGGTCTCCAGCGAAGCAGCAGCTCTTCATGGTGCAGGAGTTGAAGTAGCCCTGGTTATCAAACTGGAAGCTGGGCAGACGGGAGTGCAGATCATACAGGACAGGAGGCAGACGTCTGCGCAAAGCCAGCAGGTGAGTCCCCATACTATTAAAGCGCACACTCATGGCGCTCTGCAGAGACAAACTCCCTCCATACCGCAACAGAGAACTACAACACAGAAAGAGACACATCAACTAATGTATGTTAAGGAAAGTGGTGTATTATAAAAGATCATCACGTGGATGTGCTGATTATCGTTCAGGTTATTTCAGGATATCATATACTTTGGAATCAAAACTAGAACATCTTTAATCAAACACGCACTCTCTGCTGTCCTCTGCTGGTCTCAGACAGTGCAGCAGAAAGCTACAATGACAACATGGCTCAATAAATTTAATTCTGGCCTGTTTTACGTGACCCTCTGATTTATTTAGATAAAGACACTGCTATTCAGAGTCTGTAATGCTCATAAAGGGTAACAGGGACCGCCACAGGACCTGCATAGTGCATACATGCAAACACTGTGGTTCTACATTCAGTACATTTAGCATTCTAAACCATAAACAGATTTAAACAACTTTGTTCTGTGCTCACAATTTGCACTGGCGCCATTTGTGTCCAATTTCAAAGCACTTTTCTCACAGAATAGGACTTTAAAAGGTAAGGTGTTGTTGCATTTTTCATTTCCCTTTTTATTTGAAACGAGTAGCCCCAAATAAACATGCAAATATATAAATAAATAATAAATAAATTGAGCATATACTATTCCTAAAAATGTATGTCCTCCTATGGAGACAGTAGTGAAATTTTAAAGAATACCATGGTACCATGTTTTTTCGACTTTGACAACAAAATCTTAATGTTCTCTCCTTGCACTATCAAACAAACAAGTGATAGCCAGTGCTGAAGCATCTCACCAATCATAATTTAGCATAATTAATTCTGTAATTAAGCAACGGCCAGTATCATCCAATCACTGCCAACCATGTTAAAATAAAATGTATTATTATAAATTCTGAATAACTACGGATCAAACATGTCGAGTGGTCCAAACATCATCTGCCGCCTGAAACTGGTCGGATGTTAGGAATGTATGCATTTGGCTCCATAGGAAAGTTATAGGATGCTTTCTTGGTCCCTATATAGTGAATGACTTAACCTTAACAGTTTGAAATGCACCTTATTTTCATCCTAACTTCATACAAAGCCTCTGAAAGCAACATTTTCCAGCTTTTGGATAAATACCTTTACTCTCAATGTGATAATGCTGTGATTAAAGGATTTCTAATTAACAATAGCCTTATAGTCCATGTTCATTTAAATCAATACAATTTTAAAAATTGAATTTTGTATAAAATGATAGACTCTAGTCTTATGACTTTCAATGTAAAAACTTAATGAGGTTTCTTACAAGATGTAGTTTTGTAGGAGTTTCTCCAAAAGACAAACTCATTATTTTATTGTCATATTGCGACAGTGTTTTGTGACATCACACTGTCAAAAATGTAACCCTTTACTGACAGCCCAGAGTATTTTGAACTGAAATCAGTCGGTTTAAACTAAATTAAATTATGCATAGCGTAAAGCAAAGACCAAATATGATGTCCGTGCAGGAGGATGAAGTGTCGCACAAGGTTAAAGGAATAGTTTACCCAGAAATCAACATTGTCATAATTTACTCACCCTCATGTCATTACAAACCGAATCGCTAAATATTACAAGTTATCACATGAACACTGTAAACAAGCTTGTCTCACAGCACTGAACCACAACCAACGTCAAGATTGTGACTGAAAAATGACTTACATTTCGGGAAGTTTCTTACAAAAACATACTGAATGCCTCAGAAGACAAACTGAATACTTGACACTTTTTAAGCTTTTAAGTGAATTCCTATTAACTGCCATTCTATTGAAAAGATGGATCACGAAAATCATTAAAATTCAATTTCCATTTGTTCCGCAAAAGTCAGGGTTTGGAACAACATGACGGTGAGTAAATTATGAGAACTTTTACTTCAAAATATTAGACTTCTGATGAAAGCGCAAAGATCTCATAATTACTCTAATTACATTTGGATAACATGACCCTAGAATGAAAATGAAGAGCCCTGGGTGTGTTTTTGCTCTGTTGTGAGTGAGTGTATTTTTCAGACAGATCTTAACCTCACCTGCGGGGTTTGCGGATGTCCCATAGCCCCACTCCCTCTTTAGAGTTAGCGGTGGCCAACAGACGGGGTTCTGTGGGGTTAAACATCACGCTGTGGAATGCCGAGGGGTAGTTGGCCAAACAGAACGGTTCTAGAATATACAACAGAAATACACAATTACACACAAGTTCTACAACCTACAGAACAGGGTTAGACTGACACAGAATAAAATTAAACTGCATGTCTAATTCTTTTCCAAACAAGGATCCTGATAAATGTCCTGTATGTATGACTGAACTTCAACAAACCTACACAAAACTTAATCATAACCCAGTACAGAGCAGATATACCAACCTGACAGCTTCAAACTTAATTCCAGCGTAAACGAACTCAGGTGTATTGTGGTTTAATTCTGTCGACTAATAATCTCAACTCAAAATTCCGAGTGCACACAGGAGGGTACATGGCATGTGTGGGATGCACTTTGCAGATAATCAAAAAATAACCTATTAATCGGCCTGTCCGATATATTGATCTATCTCTAGTATACTGCGCAAATGTGTGTAATTTATTCTGTACGTGTGTGCAGACATCAAAAGCAGTGTTGGGGTCCTACTGTACAAACTACTCATTACTTTAAGTAGTTAAACAACAGCAAAACATCTCCTTTAAAAAAGTAGTTCCTATAAACTACTATCAAAAAGTACCTAAATACATTGAAGCTATTTAAAGAAGAATACACTTTAGATATACAGTGGGTACGGAACGTATTCAGACCCCCTTACATTTTTCACTCTTTGTTATATTGCAGCCATTTGCTAAAATCATTTAGGTTCATTTTTTTTCCTCATTATTGTACACACAGCACCCCATATTGACAGAAAAACACAGAATTGTTGACATTTTTGCACATTTATTAAAAAAGAAAAACTGAAATATCACATGGTCCTAAGTATTCAGACCCTTTGCTGTGACACTCATATATTTAACTCAGGTGCTGTCCATTTCTTCTGATCATCCTTGAGATGGTTCTACACCTTCAATTGAGTCCAGCTGTGTTTGATTATACTGATTGGACTTGATTAGGAAAGCCACACACCTGTCTATATAAGACCTTACAGCTCACAGTGCATGTCAGAGCAAATGAGAATCATGAAGTCAAAGGAACTGCCTGAAGAGCTCAGAGACAGAATTGTGGCAAGGCACAGATCTGGCCAAGGTTACAAAAAAATTTCTGCTGCCCTTAAGGTTCATAAGAGCACAGTGGCCTCCATAATCCTTAAATGGAAGACGTCTGGGACGACCAGAACCCTTCCTAGAGCTGGCCGTCTGGCCAAACTGAGCTATCGGGGGAGAAGAGCCTTGGTGAGAGAGGTAAAGAAGAACCCAAAGATCACTGTGGCTGAGCTCCAGAGATGCAGTCGGGAGATGGGAGAAAGTTGTAGTAAGTCAACCATCACTGCAGCCATCCACCAGTCGGGGCTTTATGGCAGAGTGGCCCGACGGAAGTCTCTCCTCAGTGCAAGACACATGAAAGCCTGCATGGAGTTTGCTAAAAAACACCTGAAGGACTCCAAGATGGTGATAAATAAGATTCTCTGGTCTGATGAGACCAAGATAGAACTTTTGGCCTTAATTCTAAGCGGTATGTGTGGAGAAAACCAGGCACTGCTCATCACCTGTCCAATACAGTCTCAACAGTGAAGCATGGTGGTGGCAGCATCATGCTGTGGGGGTGTTTTTCAGCTGCAGGGACAGGACGACTGGTTGCAATCGAGGGAAAGATGAATGCGGCCAAGTACAGGGATATCCTGGACGAAAACCTTCTCCAGAGTGCTCTGGACCTCAGACTGGGCCGAAGGTTCACCTTCCAACAAGACAATGACCCTAAGCACACCACTAAAAGGAGTGGCTTCACAACAACTCCGTGACTGTTCTTGAATGGCCCAGCCAGAGCCCTGACTTAAACCCAATTGAGCATCTCTGGAGAGACCTGAAAATGGCTGTCCACCAACGTTTACCATCCAACCTGACAGAACTGGAGAGGATCTGCAAGGAGGAATGGCAGAGGATACCCAAATCCAGATGTGAAAAACTTGTTGCATCTTTCCCAAAAAGACTCATGGCTGTATTAGATCAAAAGGGTGCTTCTACTAAATACTGAACAAAGGGTCTGAATACTTAGGACCATGTGATATTTCAGTTTTTCTTTTTTAATAAATGTGCAAAAATGTCAACAATTCTGTGTTTTTCTGTCAATATGGGGTGCTGTGTGTACAATGAGGAAAAAAAATGAACTTAAATGATTTTAGCAAATGGCTGCAATATAACAAAGAGTGAAAAATTTAAGGGGGTCTGAATACTTTCCGTACCCACTGTATATCTAAATTATTAACTACTATATAATCCCTAGAAAGGTTTTTGTAACCAGGGGGGATACACACATTTAAGAGGCTATGGGAAAAGAGCAATGAGTGAGTCTGTCAAAGTTGTGAAAAATATTGAAATATTGGGATCTCTACAAAGACTTTGTAAATAAAGTCTGGCATCAACTCATAATCTTTACCTTAAAGTGAAAATGCAAAAAATGTTTTAGAAGGCAGATGACCTCAAGGCAAACACTCCTATCTTTTCTGTTATTTTCATTATTTCTACAAGCTATAGAATAAAAAAATACAAGAAAAATATACATTATTTATAATAACTATCGGGTGGTAACCAGAAAGCAATGCAGTATATTTAATTAAGGAGACATTCCCTTATGAAAATGAAAAATACACGATAGCTTCAAGGGGCATTGTTTATTGGAAGCACACTTTTGATCATGCAAAGGTGTATTGTTTTCCATCTCTTACAAATCCAAGTGCATATTGTCCACATTAAGTTTTCCACAACAAAACAGGACGGAAAAAATCAACACGGACTCTTTTACAGTCATCCATTGTTAAAAGGTTAATCAATTCTCATCATTTACTCACCCTCATGCCATCCAAGATGTGTAATGACTTTTTTTCATCTGCTGAACACAAAGATTTTTAGAAGAATTTCTCAGCTCTGTATCTATACAATGTAAGTGAATAGGTGCCAAAAAAGCTCCAAAATCCACTTACAAGTAACATAAACGAACTCCAGACAACTTGGGTGGTTACATTTATATTTTCAGAAGTGATATAATATGTGTGGGTGAGAAACAGATCAATATTTAAGGTGCTTACACACTTGGTTCAATTGCTTGGACCGAACCAGAGTTCGTTTCCTCCCCCCTCTGTTCACATGAACCGTACCCCAGACCACCTTTTCAAGTGGACCAAGGTGCGGTTCGCGGGTTTCACTTTCACATTATTCTTCTGTTTTTGGTGATTCACATTCTTAATGCATATCTCCCCCTACTGGGCGGGGAGGAAAATGTATGATAACATTTTTTTTAAATATGTATCTGTTTCTCAACCACACCTATTAAATCACTTCTGAAGATATGGATTTAAACACTGGAGTCATATGGATTACTTTTATGCTCCCTTTATGTGGATTTTCGAGCTTCAAAATTTTGGCACCCATTCACTTGCATTGTGAGGACCTACAGAGCTGAAATATTCTTCTAAAAATCTTAATTTCTGTACTGCAGAAGAAATTAAGTCATATACCTGGGATGCCAGGAGGGTGAGTAAATCATAAGAGAATTTTTGGGTGAACTAACCCTTTATGTTTTGAAGCGGACTTTAAGCAGAACGGGTCAAGTTTCACAACAAACTGATTTTAGTTCAGGTACTAGTTCCACAATTGTGTGGAAAAACACTTAATGTGACAAATAAAGAATTGTGTGATGAACCAGCATAACTCGTTGACAAATGTAGCTTGTTACTAAAAGCTACACTTTTGTGAAAAAAGCTGAACTACAGTCACGCTACTGAAAAATGCAGTAAAGTTAGTGGTGTCACTACATTTAGTTAACAACATCACAACACTGATAAATAGTGTGTACCTCCATGTGGCGGCTCTCGTGTGTCCCATATGAGAACTCGGCCGTCATCAGAGGAGCTGGCGAAGATGTTATCATTTACAGGGCTGACAGACAGACCATAGACAGCGTCATCATGCAGGAAGACATTAAGCGTCTCACCACGTTCTACATCGTGCAGAATCACCTGCTCATCGTTTCCTGTGGCAACAGACAAGAGCATGACATACTGAATATCTTCTGCCTGTTTCACCTGGAGCTGCAGCATTATGAATCTGAGCAGCTGCTTGTTTTACCTCCAGAGAAAACATGCTTGTTGGTGCTGTCGAAAGCCAGACAGAAGATGTTGGAAAGGTGCTCCCCCTTCAACTTGATTGGTTTGGCCCTTGAGTGTATTGCTTTCTCCATGTGCCACAGCAACACTCGGCGGTCATCACCACCTACAGCACAAGACAGGGGATGTCAACATATTATTCCTAATGAAGTAATTGAAGCAGAAAAGATGATCAGTCTAATGGGTCACAATGAGCCACCAAAACACAACACTGTTAAACCATTAGTTTCATCTACCTACGTATATAGATCCAAAGGTATAAAGGGTCTCTACTGGTTTATACACAACTGATTTGCTGCTTTAACAGGTAACAGCCAGAGCTAGTGTCTTTCTGAGTTTTGTTATTAGTATAGGAATTAAAACCACAGCTGGCAGTGTTTTACCAGTGACACCTTTCCGGACTCCAGTTCAAGGATTTGAGGGAAATTGAAGTAATCATCTCATATATTATTAAAACCTATTACTGTAAGACTAAACAGACAACAAGGACACTTGTTGCCATGCAAACAAGTTGTTTTCTACATTAAAGATTCTGACAACATACAAATGCTATTTCAGTATCACACATCTCTTGCACAAAATGAAACGTTTTGCAGTAAACGAATGGAAAGGTGACAGCAGACATGATCTTTATTACTGTGCAGAACCTGTGCAAAGAAAAAAAAAACACCTCACTTTAGCTTCTCTGCTGCAATTTTACCTCATTTTACATGCATAATGTTAAAACTTTACATATGCAAATGTGAAAACGATACAAAACACACAAAAAATAGTGTCTAATAGGGATTAAGACCTTCAACCAAAATAATCAGGAACAGCTGCAAGCAATTATTGAGTAAGCGCATATATGAAAGCACTAAAAAAAAATATGGAGGCACAGTCGGTATTTTTTCTACAAGCTTATGTTGAGCAATCCACATAAAAAAAATATATATGCATGCAAAATCTTTCACATGAAGCTGTCAAATCGGTCCTGTTAAAGCCCGAACTCAAGTCAAAGACTTCATTTGCATTTTATTTTGCATGCAATGTGCATGTTTATTCTATCCTACGTTAGAGACTTGTATCGGCCTGTCTTACTCAGCAGACTCACATTTGAAAGCTCAGCTTGCAGAACCGGAGGGGACTGAACGGGCACTTACCAGACACCAGCCACTGGCCTCCATTGTTGGAGAACTCGATGGCGTTGACGCAGCCGAAGTGTCCGAGCATGTCCTTCTTGTAGAGGCTGGTGCAGCCGGCCAGCCTGCGCCGCTGGAACTCCTCCTTCAGGTGCGGCTGTCCGCCGAGCGTCCTGCGGGAGAGGAACCCGACGGCGCTGCGCATACCGCAGCCCCGCATCTCCATCATCTCTCCTCCGTGAAATGAGTCTCAACGCCTGCGTTAGACTGACATGGGTTTGAACTCGGGGTCTGATTCGGTGCTTTGCTAGTTCTGTTGAGTAATTAGATGTTACATGTTTGCTCGTTACAGCGAGAGCGCGCAGGTTGCTTTTACGTTGTTTAGAGTCCCACCGACACTTCCTGCTCCGGTGCGAGATTGATGACGTCACTTAACCGGATCACACTCAGAACCCAAACAATCTAAATCTTTACATTTTTCTCTTAAAATATATTTTAAAACTTTATAAATAGAACAATAAACAATGAGAGCTGCGTGCAAAGGAATTCTTAGAAATGAACACAATCTTGAGAGCGAGGTTAAGATAGTTTTGTTTTTGACATTCCAGACATATTCATCGATAAAAGGCGATAGCTCTTTAACATTGTACTTTCCAAAATAGTATTACTGTAAAACGTGGAATGCTAATAATATCCCACAAGCTTGTTTTCACTCTATATTATGAGCATTTGCCTGCAAAAGCCGTCACAATGTAAGTTACCCCGGGAAGAGTTAGTCTTGTCGTAGCGGTAAGGGACCGTAGAGAAAGTGCAATTTTAGTTTTTTGTTTGTTTTGTTTGTTGTTGTAATAGCGGTGTGTGTGAACTGCGTGTCCAATATAAACCTTTTTTAATAGCTTTATATATATATATATATATATATATATATATATATATATATATATATATATATATATTATAAACAAACTATCTAGTCTCTTTAGCGTTTGTAAATGTTCTATATAAAAATATGCATGATTTTAAGTACTGCTGCCATATGATTGGCTGATTAGATAATCGCATGAATAAGTAGGTATACAAGTATTCCTAAAAGTGCTCAGTGTGTTTATTTGTATTTACATATAAGGAGAGCAGATTTACCCTTGTTTGAATATGAACAATTCTATATATTAGCTAAATATTTAGCTTAGAATTACAAAAATATAATATTTACATTTACATTTAATTTGTGCATTTACTGTAAAAGTTAGACATTTGAAAAATTTACCTTTTTCTTATGCTGATTTAGTTAAATCTGGCAAAATATAGCAGTTTCTGTAGTCAATTCTGGCTACATGTATCTTTTTTGGTAGCACACTTTACATTTGGTACCCCAAATACACATTACACATATCTGTATTGTAAAAGTTTTTAATATGGTATTTTAAAATGATATAAAAACCTTGGGAAACGGGTTTGGTTAAAATATTTAAATACTTAAATAGGCAGTGCAAAAACACAAGCAGAAACCAAAACAAAGACATTTTAGTGTGTGTAGTTTTATTAAGTTCCAGTAAAGGAATAACTGTGGTAGTATTTTTTACAAGTAACAGGTTTTTTTTTTTTTTTTTTACAAATACAAATTTATATGAGGAATCCCCCACAACTGGAGCAGAATCTTTAAATAAAAAAAAAAACTAAAATACATTTATATTATACTTTTTAATAATAATAAAAAACAAACTAATACTAGTGGCAGGTATTCATTTAAACAGCAAACAAACAGTTCTTTAGCACAGCTTTAATTTCTGTATAAATTGACATCATCAGCACAGCTCACTACATACTGTGTAAAAGTTATGAAACTTTTACACTTTGAACAAGCATGAGGTATTGCCATCAAACCTCTATTGACCAGACATATAAAAATACTGATATCATTAGTTTGGGCATTAACCTATATCAATTGTGACAAGTGTGAATCAGTGAGCTGAATTAGGGGACAGTTCCCTCATGGGCTGGATTTGTTTGTTTTGACATTTTCACTATGGAGCAACTGAGGCACAAATATCATTCAAGTTGAAAACTGCACTATCTGCGTATAATGAGGACATCTCAATCTCACAATCCTTTGGATTAGAAACTGACAAAGTTCAGAGCCTCAATAAACCTATAGAACACTAAAACATTAGCATCTACAGTACATGTGCTCATGTCACCTAAAGGCAGGCATACAGTAAGCACTAAAGCTATGGAACACAGTACATTTTATGCTACATTTAGTGAGATTAATTATATTTATGTGGCTCCTTTTTAGTGTTTCTGGGTGCATCTCACAAAACATGTCCAGGTCACATTTCAAATATAAAATATGAAATTATATTTATGTAATAATGGAGAAAATTAAGCTTACTTGACCATTAAGATGTTTTTGAATTGTGACATTATTTTCATTATATTTGCAAATTTTCCTTCCCAAATACTTACTAAGATAATGCATCTGGACATTTTGCTTCAGTGTTTTATAATTCCCTTTATTTTCAAGGGTGATTTTCATTCTCATTTTCCTCTCAATATTTTTTTTTTTTTTTCAAAATCAGTATCAGTTAAAGGCAGTGTAACAAATACCATGATGTGCATTTTATTTTAATTTTAGTTTTTTAAACAATTTAAATATATATTTTTATTTTCATTAGAGTAACATGAATAAGAATGTGGCAAATGTACTTAATTGTCAAAATAATGTCAACGTATAAAATCTTAAATGGTCCAAATAATTCAATAAAAATAAAATCGCTTATTTATTTAGATTTTGGGGTGAAATTTTATTCAGACTTCAGATGTTTTGTGAGAATCACCTTTCAAATGATTCACCTGGTCTCCAGGTCATCAAGTTTTAGGCACAATTGTCTAAAATCCAATTCAACATCTGGGGAAACATTGGATATCTAAAAAAAATAAATAAAAAAAACCCCTAAACAAGCCAACAAATAAAATAGAACATACATTTCATTCTAAGAAACGGTTAAATTAAAAAAGAAGAGTGCAGCACACAGTGTGACAGTGGTGAGTCTAAGGCACTCAATCCAGTTTCTGTCAGTTCTTGCAGAGTTCCAACAAGGCTTTGCTGCAGTTTTTACCTGGAGTGAACAGCGCTGTGCACCACAGGAAGCATTATAACAGAAACACAATCTAGTAATGTTTTAAAAGTGCTTTAGCTTTTAGTACCTTCAGTGAATACATTCTCTCTCACACACACACACACACACACACACACACACACACACAGTTAACCTTCAAGAGCCCCTCTGAGCTTGTTGAGGTTACACAGTGAGAGAGGAAAAAAAGAAGAGGATGGAACAAAATAATTTTCTCTATCAAAAATGTTCTTAATTTTCTTATTTTCCTGTAAAAATATCTAAACCTCCTTAAAAAAGATAAATTTAGGCCTACTTGAGCAAAATTGTGTAAAAATTGCATGAGAATATATTTTAAAATAGTTTTTCTTTTCTTTTTTCTTGTTTTAGGCATAAATCTAACAAATGTTCACACATTTATCCTTAAAACAAGAAGAAATTATTTGCCAATGGGGTAACAAAACAAATGCAATTCAAGATATACTCTCTGAAAACAAGTCTTAATATCGTACACAATTTTGCTTCTCAAGTAAAGGATATTTCGATATTTTTACTGGAAAACCAGACAAAAATACTGATAAAGATCATGTTTTTCAGGACCTGTACATTCTGGTGCAGTTTTCAAGAACAAAGCAAAGTAATTCCACAGGAACTACATATGGAAAATCCTTTTAAAAGAAATGAAATCCAGATTCTGTCTTTTGTATATGACTATGCACAGTTCCCCTCACGCTAGTAAGTTCACTCATGAGTGCGTCAACTGCTGAAATGATGCCGAGATGTGTAGAGAAAGTTTGCAGAATGACCCAAACCACCCCAAAATTCACAAGTTATGGAGTTAAATCAGTTTAAAGAATCAGTTCATTAGTCTTCTTTTCTTCATAAACTGTTTTAAAAGCTCAAGAAATACACCCCGTTGCCAAAACTGCATGAAGTCTTTCAATCAATCACAATCAATATCAATGAAATAAAATAAAGAACTGACGCAAATCATAAGCAGATATTTAAATAAAACCATGAGGCAGCACTGGGAGTGAAGGCAGCCGTAGCACAGAGGAGTGAAGATGTGTGGCTGTAGGTCAGTAAGGCCCTTTGGAGGGTCCGAAGACGGCCAGGGGAAAATGTTTCACGTGAGATGACCACTGAGCTGCGAGCTGGAAAAACTTCACATCATTCCATTCTATTCCATCTATCAACACTGCAGAGAGGGGACAAACAAACTCATTATACTTATACAAACATTGTTTACTTAAAGTGGTCATTTCATACTTTATTATTATTATTATTATTATTATTATATTTAATTATTATTCATGTTTTATTTTTTTGCACAAAAAAAGTCATAATTTAGGTTCCCCTTCTGTCGCTCTCTCCATGTTGTGTCGGAGAAGCAACACTAGGGGTCTCTCTTGAGCGCCGATATTCACCTCTGATCTATTGAAAAGGGCCAATGGGAGTTGGCAGTCAGTATTTGCATACCCCGCCCCCGGACATACAGGTATTTAAGCGGGGCAAATATGGGAGTTCATTCAGAAAATTTCTTCGAGCCGATGGTCTGTCTGCAGTTGCTGCGAGTTTACACACCACTATAAAAGCGTTCCTGTTTCCTCTGGCGATCTGCATGCTGTTGGATCTTGACGGCGCACAACAGTGGCTTTCTCCTTCACTTTGCACGGCGTGCATTGTTGCCCGAGCCGACAGCGCAGACACACATACACACTGTGTATATTAAAAGAGTTATTTTCCTTAAAAGAGTAAATTTCTCTAAAAGAGCAAACACAGCGGCGTTGAACGTCCTTTTCAGGACGCGTCTTTCTGAAGATGCCTTTCCGCCCCTGTGTAGTTTTTGGAGGCGGTGATTTCTCTCCACCTCTGACGGTCATAAAAACCGCCTGGCGTACCTGGGTTGCGAAACACGCAGGCAGCGTTTTTTATGAATGGTCTATGTTTTCAGTATGAAAACATAGCCATGACAGCATTGTGGTCGTAGGCTTTCTCTTGTAGTGAGAGAAAGCCGCTTCAGCCGCCCCCCGCGCCTCGCCTCCTTCCCACGGGATGAACATGCTCTCCAATGGGTTATGTTTTCAGCCTGAGAACATTGCTGCAGCAGCGTTGCGATCTCTGCTTTCTTGTGAGGAAGAAAGCCACTTCAGCCGCCCTCCGCTCCTCGCCTCCTTCCTACGGGATTGACGCAGGCGCCGCTGGCGATGAAGATGATCCGGGATAATGGCGGGCTGCGTTTGCCGGGTAAAACCGCTCGAAACCCCCCGCCCCCCCCCTGCACGCTTGCTTGCTCTCCTCACGAGCTCGGGATAAGCGCGGTCCGCCTAACGGCCGGCCGCCCGGTCCCTGGAACTCCCGGACATTGGATGACGACATCACCGCTGCATCGGAGAGCGTCACAGCGGCATCGGATGCGGATAACTCGCCTGGGCCGCCACCTACGTGTCTGCTTGCCCAGTCTGAGCCTGACGCACGGACATCCGCTATGCTTCCCCGGGCTTGATGATTCACGGGCTGGTGCGCCGCCCACAGCCGCGCGCCCCCCCCGTTCCTTCCCGGACGTGCACGACAAGCTGAGCGAGCCAAGCTCCCTCGCTCCTCCGCTCTCACTACCCTCAGCGGTAGAACGGTCCCAGACCGCTCCCCCCCTGCATGCCATGGCCCCTCCCTGCAAGTCCACCGGGCCAAGGCACTTCAAGATTTGCACTTAGGTAGTCCTGTTCTTGACGTGCTGCAGGAACTGCACTCGGACAGGCGATGTCCACCCTCGTGGTCCAGAAACATAACAAATGGACTGGATCTGGTCGTAGCACAGGAGGTTGACAAAGCACACTTTCTCAAAACTCTCCAGTCTCCCAGCTCCATTCGGCGACACCACCTGACGACTCCACCCAGCAGTCCTCAGTGGTGAAGAAACAGACGGAGGCCAGGTCACACGTCCTGCCCGCCGCCAAACCTGCCGCCAGGGGCCATGCCCTGTCTGCTGCGCCAAGGGCGTCCTCCTGTGGCTTTCAAGGAAGAAAGGAAGTGGTGTTCGCCTCCAGCGAGCGAGGCGGGCCTAGCTCTCAGCCCTACGTTGAGCTCCCCGCAGAAAGAGGACGCCCCTCATCTCACGGACCCCCTCGAGGACCGGAAGGCTCCCAGGTGCTCCTGAGGCGACCGACCCAGAGACCGAGGCGTTAGCTCCGAGGTGGTAAGACCTCTCCGTTCCCGGTGGAGGGCGGGAGGAGAATCCTTTGTTTTTACATTTTCCACATTCTCAATAATAGAGCTATTTCCTTTGCCTCTGGGTCACCTGGCCCGCAAATGCCGTTCTCACGGCAATCTGCTTTCAGATTACGACAGTCCGGTACACCAGGCGCGGCGTTCCTGCCTTCCGCCTGCCCACGACTGTCCCCGGCCGGCCGGTTCAGGCGAGTCCAGAGGGCGCCAGCATCAGACCTCTTCCTCAGTCACGAACCCGCCCCTGCCGGGTGCGCGGAGCAAGGTAAGTGCTTTGAGTCTATTCTCAGCACCTCAGCCTCAGGCGCAACGAAGCCGCCCGACGCTGCATTACCTGTTCCGCCCGCTCGCGAGGCCCGCCGGGTACATCCAAAATACTCGTCCCTTTGGTGCCCCTAAGCGTAGAGCTGGGAAGCGTGGCTTTCGCTTCCCAACGCATCACGCTGGCTGCACCGGACCATTCGACTCGGTTACGCAATTCAGTTTGCCCGGCTCCCGCCACCCTTCAGGGGCGTCTGCGGAAATCACAACCCTCTTAGCCAAGGGCGCGGTAGAGCCTGTCCCTCCAACCAAAATGAGGAAGGGTTTCTACAGCCCTTCATTGTACCCAAGAAAGGCGGCGGCTTACGACCAATCCTGGACTTGCGAGTTTTCAATCGGGCCTTGTTAAAACTCCCGTTCAAGATGCTCACGCAGAGAAATATTCTGGCTGGCGTTCAGCATCTAGATTGGTTCGCAGCAGTAGACCTGAAGGACGCGTACTTCCACGTCTCAATTCTACCACGACACCGATCCTTCTTACGGTTCACGTTCGACGGCCAGGCGTTTCAGTACAAAGTCCTCCCCTTCGGCCTGTCTCTGTCCCCTCGCATCTTCACGAAGATCGCAGAGGCAGCCCTTGCCCCGCTACGAGTAGCCGGCATCCGCAGAGACCAGGTGCTCCGGCACCTCAGCCGCTGGGGCTTCAGGTCAACTGGGAAAAGAGCAAGCTCACTCCGGTTCAGAGCATCTCTTTTCTCGGGTTGGAGTTAGACTCAGTCTCAATGACAGCACGTCTCACGAGCGGCGTGCTCAGTCGGTGCTGGACTGCCTCGCTTCCTTCAAGCCAGGCACAGTGGTCCCTCTAAAACTTTTCCAGAGGCTCCTGGGGCATATGAGCGTCCTCCGTGGCGGTCGCGCCGCTGGGGTTGATGCATATGAGACCACTCCAGCACTGGCTCCAGACTCGAGTCCCGAGACAAGCATGGCACCACGGCATGCATCAGGTAAGGATCACCCCCGCCTGCCTCAAAACACTCCGACCCTGGACAGACCTCTGCTTTTTACGGGCAGGAGTGCCCCTGTAGCAGGTGTCCCGACGCGTCCTGGTCACAACCGAAGCCTCCGGTCCGGGTGGGGTGCCGTGTGCAGTGGGCACGCAGCAGCGGGCCGTTGGAAAGGGGCCCCGCTGCGTTGGCACATCAATTGCCTGGAGTTGCTGACCGTCCTTCTTGCTCTCAGGAAGTTCCTCCCGTTAGTTCGGGACAAACATGTCCTCGTGAGGTCGGACAGCACCACGGTGGCGGCGTACGCTCCCGCCACATGTCACAACTCGCCCGCCGTCTCCTCCTATGGAGCCAGCAGCGACTCAAGTCGCTGGGCGCCACTCACATCCCCGGCAAGCTCAACGTCGTGGCGGACGCGCTATCAAGACAAAGCCTGCCCGGCGGGAGTGGAGGCTTCACCCCAGTCGGTCCAGCTGATTTGGGAGCGGTTCGGCAAGGCCCAGGTAGACCTGTTTGCCTCCCAGGAAACCTCCCAATGCCCGCTCTGGTGCGCCCTAACAGAGGCTCCCCTCGGGACAGGCAGCTGGCACACAGCTGGCCCTCGGGGCTGCGCAAGTACGCATTTCCCCAGTGAGCCTTCTTGCACCGGTGCTGTGCAAGGTCAGGGAGGACGAGGAGCAAGTCACATTAGTGGCCCCCTACTGGCCCACTCGGACTTGGTTCTCGGAACTCTTCTCGCGACAGCTCCTCCCTGGCGAATTCCCCTGAGAAAGGACCTCCTCTCTCAGGGGCCGGGGCACGCTCTGGCACCCGCGCCCAGACCTCTGGAACCTCCACGTCTGGTCCCTGGACGGGACGCGGAAGAGCTAGCCGGCTTACCGGTGACCGTTGTGAATACAATCAACCAAGCCAGAGCCCCCTCTACCAGGCACCTTCACGCCCTAAAGTGGCGTTTGTTCGCAGATTGGTGTTCTTCCCGAACTGAAGACCCGCAGAGATGCGCAATCGAGTCAGTGCTCCTGTTCCTACAGGAGAGGCTGGACAGGAGGCTGTCCCCGTCCACCCTCAAGGTGTATGTTGCCGCCATTGCCGCCCACCACAATCCTGTAGACGGCAAGTCTTTGGGTATGCACGACCTGATCCTCAAGTTCCTGAGAGGCGCCCGGAGGTTGAATCCCTCTCGGCCAGGCCTAGTTCCCTCCTGGGATGTCTCGGTAGTCTTGGCAGGACTCCAGAGACTTCCCTTCGAGCGCTTGAATCAATTGGACTCAGGGCCCTCTCTCTTAAGACGGCCCTGCTGATCGCGTTCGCCTCCATCAAGAGGGTCGGGGACCTGCAAGCGTTCTCTGTCAGCGACACTTGCCTGGAGTTCGGTCCGGCAGATACGTCTGTGATCCTAAGACGCTGACCGGGCTATGTGCCCAAGGTTCCTACCACACCATTCCGAGATCAGGTAGTGAACCTGCAAGCTGCCCGGGAGGAGGCAGACCCAGCTTTTCATTGCTGTGTCCAGTGCACGCCCTGCGCATTTACCTGGACCGCACACAGAGCACCAGGCGCTCTGAGCAGCTCTTTGTCTGCTTTGGGGGCGGCAGAAAGGGAATGCCGTCTCCAAACAGAGGCTCGCCCACTGGGTTGTCGGCGCCATCACACTGGCTTATCACACCCAGGCGGCGCCCCTACATATCGCGGTCGAGCTCACTCAACAAGGGGTGTTAGCGTCCTCGTGGGCACTGGCAAGGGCACCTCCCTAGCAGACATCTGTAGAGCCGCGGGTTGGGCAACACCCAACACCTTCGCGAGGTTTTACAACCTCAGCGTTGAGTCGGTTAGCGTCTCGTGTTTTCTCAGGTCGAGCCCGTGAGAACTTCGGTAACACGTGAGACCGACCGGCCGGGTGGATCAGCTTGGCTCAGCGCCCTTTCCTGACATCAAGGTAAAGTAGTGCGCCTTCTTCCCAGAGCGCCCCACTCCGAGTCGGGCCCCTGGTCGATTCCTCCCTAGCCCTCCGGGTCCAGCGGTTCAGCGGAGGAACTTCGCCGACCCAAGCCACTGCGGGTACCCTGATGGCTACCCTGTACTGGTATAGGTGTTCCACAGGTAAGGCCTCCTGCTCGGACTCCCCTGTGTGTAATTCCACGGTTCTGTCCCCTTACGGCGGACCCCTGTGTCTCCCTTAGGCAGTTACAGCTGCCCGGTCGCCGTGCTGTAGCAACTCCCCCTTCGAGGCTGGATCTACCACCGCACCATACTTTCCACCACGAGCCCTAAGGCGGCCGTGTGGCGTGTCTACCACTTTTCCTCCCCAAGAAAAAGGGCAGGTGTGGTCTCCGCGGGGTCTGGGTAAGACCCCTTCCCTATATGCGTGTAAGGGCCCGGCCGTGATTGCTCTATGCAAGAAACATAGAGAAAAGAGGCCCAGCCAGGCTGGCCCGTTCCCATGTTGGCAAACATCGCCTTGTTCCCCTCCCAGGGTAACTAGAAGGATTCAGATGTTCTTATGGGGCATTGGGGAAGAGTGCGTGCAGCCAGGTACAGGCGATCGCGCGGCACTGGATGAAATCTGCCTCTGTATCGGCGGTTCACGTTACGCGGTTCAGCGCATGGCAAGATTGGAATGGGTCCCCTAGTGTCAGCTTCTCCGACACAATGTGGAGACAGCGACAGAAGAGAACGTTTGGTTATGTATGTAACCTCCGTTCCCGAGGGAGGAACGACACGTTGTGTCTTTCCTCCGCCATGTCGCTGAACCGAGCCACTGTTGTGGCGGACCATTTCGGCTCCTCAGAAAAATCCTGAATGAACTCCCGTGTTTGCCCGGCTTAAATACCCGTATGTCGGGCGGGGTATGCAAATACTGACTGCCAACTCCCATTGGCCCTTTTCAATAGATCAGAGGTGAATATCGGCGCTCAAGAGAGACCCCTTGTGTCGCTTCTCCGACACAACGTGTCGTTCCCTCCCTCGGGGAACGGAGGTTACATACGTAACCAAACGTTTTCATGACCATTTCCCACTCCTTACCCTTGCAATTAAACAGACTGCTTTTTGTTAATGCGCCTTATGTGATAAACACACACAAATATTTACTCATCTCAAAACCACAGTTACAGTAAGAAACTTATACATCCTGATTGCTGCAGATTCCCAGTGAAATGTTCAGCGGGGGGAGGGGGCAACAGCGAGTGAAATTATGTAATCAGAAGAGGTTTGAAAGGTGAATATTAGATAGAGGTTTTAATGCGTAAATCTAACCGATAGTGTCCAAAAACAAAATGCAAAAAGGAAGAGTACATTTTCTAAAGCTACCAATTTCATCTTGTGTCGCTTCTATGACACTTTGTCTCACGTATCAACTTCACTTGTGTACGCACGCGTACATCAGAGTACAAAGTCCAAAACTCTATGAGGTGAGCTACCACACAAGCTAATCACAATGTAAATGTTTGTGTGTCTGTAATTCAAGCATTAAAACGTATTGTTATTCAAATTATGCCGTATAGTCAGAGGCAGAGGCAAATGAGAGTTGTCCTCCGCCACCCGGATTGAGGCGAGAATCCACACCACCACGAGGACCTACTTAAAGTAGTGGGAATCGGACATTGCAATTGGGAGAAAAGGGGATGACACATTTTTTTTTTTTTTATAAATAAAAATGTAAAATAAGCAATTTTATCACACTAAAATCATTTAACACATATTATGTTTACAGTAATATGGTTATACCATATGGATTTTAATGTTTATTGACTGGTATGATGCATTTCCATTATTTATGCCTTTCTGTAATGGACATTTTTGCTTTTGCTTTTCAAATAAATGAGGGACTAGTCAACTTAATTTATTTGTGGTAATCAACATTATGCCACAAATGCCGTCGATTGAGTTTAACTTGTATTGAACCCGGAACATTCTTCTACATCTTCTATATAAACATAGCCACAGCACAAGGTTTGGCAGACTTAAACACAATTTACTATCTTTGTTATCTGGTGCATATGAATAATAATATCAATCCAACTTCCTCATTACCTTATGTGATTAAATGAGCCAAACGAAGTCTCCAAATGCTGAATAGTCATTGAAATGTGAGCAGTCATATATTATTGTTTCAGGTTTTTGACATCAGAAATGAGACGTTTTTGCAGACTAGCATCAAATAAATGGTCTTTGTAGGCTAGGGAGGAAGTTTTGAGTTCTGAAAGTTACAGTAAGTTTTCATGATACAATAAACTCTTATCTCAAAAGATCAAGGAACATTTTATTCCTCAAGATATTAGAACAGTTTGCTGATTTTACTGAATTGTTGTTTTGATTAAATTTGATTGGTTGCTCACCTTTCAGCATGGTCTGCTGGTGTTTAGCGGTGCAGATGAGTCGACTTATGCCCTCTATCACCTGACTCTTAGACTCCGCCTCTTTATCCTTGGTCTTTTTAGGCAGAAACATCACTGAACACAGAGACACAGTCACAAAATTTACTTCAACAACACTTTACATTTCAAAAACAGTAAAAAAAACAAACGTACTAGTGTAAATGTAATGTGTTCCCACACTACCGCGTAATTGTGTATTTTATTGCATGTAATCTTGTGTTTCTATGTAACTTTCTTACCTTTCTTATTCTTCTCTTTGGTTACAATAGTCATGGACATGGTGGGCTGATGAGCCCCCTCTGCCCCGCCCAGTGGGAGGCGGCTAACCTGCAGTGAGCGGAAGGTGCACTTAAGAGTGTTTTTGGCAGAGGAGTCTCTCTTCTCCACTTCTTTCTTTCTCTCTGATGGAGCAATCCAGTAATCAACCTGAAGACCCATCAGCTCCCCCTGGCCCCCTCCAGGAGAACTGCAGCCACAAACACAAAACTAAAAGACTAAAGAGATCCGAGATACATGGCAGGTATTTAATGAGTGTATTAAAGCATTGTGTGTGTGTGTGTGTGTGTGTGTGTGTGTGTGTATACCTGAACACATGCACTAAGGGAGAGGAGGGAGGCGTTGGAGATGCTTCTTTCAGTAAAGGGGAGATCTGTGCAGGAGGAGTAGAAGAGAGAAGAGCAGAGCCCACAGGAGCAGCATCGTCTGAATCACCTATGCGCACACATATGCACAGATCATTTATAAACTTAATCTTAAATATTAATTAGGAAATTAAAATTTAGATATAGGTTCAATCTAAGTGATATCTGACATATAATGGGCAATGAGTGAACCATAAAGAAATAGTTCAACCAAAAATTATAATTCTCTCATCATTTACTCACTTTTATTCTGTCTCAAACTCGTATGACTTTCTTCTTTGGAACACAAACGAAGATATTTTAATGGAGATATGATGTGAATATATACATAAAATGCAATTCAATGGGGTCCAACACTTCCTAGCTCCTAAAAGGACATAAAGCCAGCATAAACATAATCCATACGACTCCAGTGGTTTAATCCAGGTCTTCTGAAGCAATTGGATCGGTTTTGCGCGAGAAAATGTAACACCCTTTTCACTAGAAAAAAAATGGTCGTGTTTATGATTTGAAGCTTGATTTCACATTCTTGTGCTTGAAACATGCTCAGAGGGCATATCCTGTGCATATAAATGGGCAGAGCAAGTGTACTGCGCTATGTGTCTCGTGCGAGGAATAGTTGAGTAGTATGGATTAGGAGTACTCCACTTGGGTAGTATGGATTAACTTTATGCTGCCTTTTTGGAGCTTGAAATGGATATATTCACATGTTTTTGATCTCCATCAAAACATCTTTGTTTGTGTTTCATGGAAGAATTAAAAGTCATATGACTTTGAGATGGCATAAGGGTGAGTAAATGATGAGAGAATAATACTGATAATGATGGGTGAACTCCTTTAACTCACCAGATGTGGCAGAAGTGTGTTCAACAATCCCCACTTTCACCACCTACAGACAGATTTAAAACACAGGCAATATAAGTCAAATACAACATTTACAAAAACATCTCACAGCAATATATACTTAATTGTAAAAACTACATTTGAGAATGAAACAAGGTCTGGATGACATACCCCAATAAAAGGGATGAACTTCTGAGAGGAGTCTTCATCAAGACTGTGAGGGAGAACAGAGAAATTTGAACACATGGTTAAATTATTAATACATTAAACCAACTAAATCAATTAAGCTATTAAAGAGCACAAACCCAAAGTAGAGAGGAACCTTTCAAACTCTGAGAGAAGACTTGTAACATTATTTTGGCATTCCAACTTTCTGCTTTGTTCACTCCTATCCCCTCCCACTATCTATTCTGTCACTCCAAGCCCATCCCACTTTCCATTCTGTCCCAATTAGTCCCTCCCACTGTCTGTCCTGTCACTTTCAGGCCATCTCAACAATCAATTAAACACATAAGACTAATTAGAGATCCAATGAAGCACATCTTAGACATGCTGAAATGAAATGCTGCAAAGACAGACATGCCAGCGTTCATCCAATCGCTTGCTCTCATTATGCAACTGCCCCATCCACTCCATAGAAGCTTCCACAAAAATAAATTAAACAAAGCAGCATTCCCAGCCAATCATGGCTCAGATTTAGGCAACTTGAACCAGAGATGGTCTAAATCTAAAGCTAAATCTAGCAACAATAATAGTAGTATTACAATAGGCATGAAAATGTGTTTCTTTACTTATAAGTTCTTTAGACACAAGTGTTTTTGTAACATACTTGTATGTACTTACAGATTCAGAAATACAGAATCATTAAACACAGAATAATTCAATAATGACAACTAATATCTTAAGCACAAAAAGGGTTTCTGAGGGAGAGCAGTACACTTCATTTACTCATTTATTAAGCTATACTGTATCTAACCTACAGGACTTTCTGTTATTCTGAATTCCACTACTCACTCTCTCTTAAATGAGGTGGTAGGCTGTGCATTTGAAGTCTAGGCCTTCAGTGTGATTCGTGCCATTAAGAAAACAGTTCCACAATGAATAAGACACCCTATGCCTTTGGGCATCATACATTATGTTGCAGCTAACTGATAATACCAATTGACATTTAAAAAAAAAAAAAAAAAAAGTCCACGCACGCAAGTCAGAACTTCAAATGACACTTAATGCTCAAGCAAGCCTAATTTTAATTGCAGCATGACTGTTTTGTGAAATGAACGTCTCCCGGACAGACATTCAAAAATCATAATTTTTTTCATATGTATCTACCAAGGAGGTCTATAATACCTGGAAAAATCTATCTAATAATATTTGCGATTTAAATGTTTCGTTTCGTCAGGGTACACGGTTATGCTGCGTTCCATTCAAGTTGGATGTGGGATATTCCTACTTGATATCTCCGACCATAAATGCATTCCATTCCCCGATATTCATAACTGCAATGCTCCCGTTAGAGAGCTAGGGAGGAGTAAACTCTTAGCAGGAGTTTGACTCTCATTAGAGATGTCTCCTAGCAACCCAACTGATAAACAATGCTGCAGCGTTAGCATTTGTGCTTCAGGTGTTCAATTATCAAAAGAGATTATAATGTTTTATACACCTGTTTCTGCAGGCGTTTGTTAAACACGCTTTAATTTCATGTAATGAGGTAACAAACTCATTTATCAATATTACTTAATAAAGTGAATGTTTATCACTTTCTTTGTATATCTCCCTGAGTGTCAACATGTTTTTGTGAGTTGAGAATTTCTGCAGAAGCCTAAAAGTTGTAATTCTTACTTAGATGCATTCCATTGCACTTTTCCTAGTAGGAAGTTGTAAAATCCGACTTTGAGTTGACTGGAACGCAGCACTACTTTTCAAAACTTGATCCGACACTGAATGCTCAAGCAGCCTAATTTACACTTGGAATACTCCTGATGTTGCTAAAACAACATTTGAATGCACTTAAATGAACAAAATGCACTTAAAATTTTACTTGAAGTGAAAATCAGTCCTCCTTTCCGGTTTAATAAATTAAGCAATCACACAGTCATACAGAACATCTCGTGTTTTTAAATCCTTAAGGATCTCTTTCTCAACCACAATAGCGGAAGTGATGACAACCGACTCGTCGGCGAGTTCTCGCACTCTTGGCTTTCAAATTACGTACATCACATAAAGCATGATTGCATCACTCAAGGCCAGCTAGAAGGCCTCGACCGGGACATATCCTAAAGATCACACCCACCAATAACAAATAAATCAATCTGATTGGCTGATGAATCTGACAGTCTGACTTTAGTTGCTCATTCATTTGCTCTGTTGAGGGATTCTGAAGAAATTCTGAAGGCCTGACGGGGTGGAGCTCAAACTCACTCGCTGCTTCATGCATACAATTTGTGAACTTGTGTCACACTTCACTTGTAAGAATCAAGGAATAATTTCTGGACTGGATAAACTTTTCGTTTTGTTTGTAGATTAATTAAGAGTGAAAAGCGATTCAAAATACATAAGCAAAAAGGTGAGAATGAAAAGGATTATTATTTATTTATTTGGCATGTTAGGCCAGCAGAGAAGGCTTTGCTAGGCCTGGGAATTCGCCACTGCTTAAATGTGACATTTTTGACATCTCATGTTTTAAACCATCTCTGATATTTAGAAGAGCAAAACCCAGAGGAGAAGCAAACTAGAGGAGAATAGAAAGAATCACAGGTGCCAGCCAATCACCCCAAAATCAATGCAACACAAGCCTAAATACAGGGAGTAGCACATAATTCCCACATCGGTTCAGAAATAATGTCAGTTTTGAAAGGTGCAACAGATGGTCTATTAAGCACTTCAGAGAATACAGAGACACTGATGAAACCAATAGCAGAGATTTCAGCCAATATCAGCAGCAATACTTCAAGCACCTGCTTGGAGAATCAAGAGAGAGTGTTGTGCAGTTTACTCTGATTGATCACTAGTGCACTCAAAGGGAGAAAAAGAAAACTGAGCTAGCGAAGACAGAAAGAGAAGAAATAATTTTACCTCCATTATATGGTCTGTTCACCTCATCATTTGCTCAAAAAGATATTAAACTGGAATCCTTTGAGATCATTTGTATCATTCATTTTGCTATTCAGACGACACGGAATTAAGAATATTTATGTTTTGAATCTTTAAAGCTTAAAGGGGAAGCGTGTAACTTCTGCTGCATTTTCCGACGCAGGGAATTAACCTACAATAGTGTCTCTGCTTGTTAAGCTGGAAAAAGATCAAATATTTTATATCGAAAAAAATGACACTCTAAACTGCACATTGCGTGCTCTGCTAAAGGACAGAGGTGAACAGAGCATGACGGGGGTAATATTCATAACCCAGAGTAGCAAGAGAGCCAATAAAACATTCAGATTCTTTCCACACTACAGACTTTAACACATTATTTAAGGGTAAAAACCAGAAAGAGGCTAAAGAGGAGACAAACCACTTGAACAGGAAAAATGGTTACACTCAGTATGGTAGTAGAAAATGGTTGAAGAAAAGAAAGTCCCACATTTTAGTTAAAAGAGCCAATCACTGCACTGCCTGATCTCATAGAGCTGTTCAGTCATGTTGTCAATTTGTAGGCCAACTCGAAAGGCTAATTTACCAAGGGTTCCCTCCGAAAGTTGCTAATAAGTTGCTACATAAGAACTACAATGGTTGTCTGATTTGTCAAACACTTAAACTCATATACTTCTTGTAGTTGTGGTCCTTATTTTACTACAATTTTACTATATGATTCTAAAAACCCATAAGAGGAAATTAATGGCTCGAAAAAAGCTAATTCTCGTTCAAGCTTTAGGATGACAAACTTTATAACTTTTTGCTCGAACATGCTTGTGCATTAACTTCACGAACATAGAAAACAGTTTTTAAAGCTTGTTTTCAGCTAAAGAAGCAAAATTGATGATACTACTTTTGTCAGATTTTGTTGCTGGTTTAAAATATGTAAAAAGCCAGCAGTTTGGAAGATTTCTGTCAGTTTTGAATTCACAAGCATACTGAAATGTTTTGCCCCAGAATTGACCCTGAATAAGAAAGTGTGGATAGAATCATAGTTTCAACAGCATCTCTCTGCTCCCTCTCAGCTAACACATGCTCATTAATACTACTTGAGAGAGAGAAATAAAAAGAAAGAGACAGATTAAGAAATGCGTCTGATTGGCTACGATATCAGTACAGGCAGGAAGACCACAATACCTTACTGCAAAATCAAAATGAAAGCTCTTTTTCCTTCAGAGAGGGCGAGGAAAAGAAAAAATAAACAGAAATAAAGTATGTTATTTACATACAGAGATGATAAACAGTGACATTAACATGCTTGGTCCAAACATGACATTAAGAAGGATGCTCACTACAGATGCAAATATTTGGAAGAATGAACTTCAACACAATCATCAAACACATCTGATTAAGTGGAGTGGAATACCAGATATTTGCATCTGTAGAGCACCTGGCAGTAAACCCAACCTCTATTAACACATATTCAAAGCACTTTTCATATCATCAGTTTGATATATTTTTAATTGTATTTAGACAAATACAATTATAGACACTCATAATCTTTGAATACGTTTTCAAAGATGGTACAATGTAAAATGAATAAGCTAATATGGCCAAAAAATTAAATTGTGTCATCGTTTTCTTACCCTCACGTCTTTCTTTGAACGATAAAAATAATAATTTATTGCATAATGTCTAAGCTGCTCTTTTCCTTACAAAATAAAGTCAATGGCGACCATGGCTGTCAAGCATGATTTTCAAGGCAATATTTTCAGTGAATAACAACTTAACATTTCAATAAAATGGAATAGAGCGCACAAGCTGTATGGACCACTTTTAGAATGCTTTCATAGTGTCTTTTTGTACATTTTGACCGTGACAGCTCCTGGTTCCAATCTACTTGCATTGTATGGAAAAGAGCAGCTTGAACATTCTGCTAAACTTCTCCTTTGGTGTTTCATGGAAGAAAAAAGTAAAATAGTTTTGGAACAACATGACTGAGTAAATGATGACAGAATGTTCTTTTTGGTTGAATTATCAATTTTAAAATCACACTGATATTTTATATTCAGTGTATTCAGCACAGCCTGTACGTTGCCTCCACTGAAAAGTTTGATTCTTTGTATAAGCATAGATGAGGTTTCTATTTGCATGTGTTACCTCTTCTGCTTGTAGGTTAACATGGCCTCTGCTATGGGCAACTGATGAGCTCCATTTGCCCCCAACATATACTGTGTTACCCTGGAAACCACATCTGGACTGTCCTGAACTGTTTGGAGAGTTGGAAGAAGAAGGTGGGACAAAGACCAAAATCTTGGAAATCTTCTTGTACATCTTGTAAATTTGTAATGGTAAAATTGTATTTAAAATTGTAAAAATACAAATGTCTAAACATTCTAATTTACAAATGACTTTAGACTTAAAACTTATGGTGCGAGACATCCACATTCTGAGAGAGTGAGAAGAACGAACGAAAGGACAGAAGAAAGGACGGACGGAAGCATGGAAGTTGTAACAGTAATTCGAAAGGAAGTAAGGAAAGAAGAAAAGTTAGAAAAAGGAAGGAAGGAAGGAAAGAAGAAAGACAGAAAGAAAGAATATTTGAGAACTTAAGAATTTTTCAAAAATTGTACTTAGGATAAATTATAAGAAGTTCGTAAGAATGTTCCTACGAACTGCCTTAATTGTTCTCTTAAGAACAATTTCGTGAATCCGGCCCCAGGTCTCCTAAGTAACCAAACTGGCCCGGTTGCTAGGGTAGGTAGAGTCACATGGGGTAACCTCCTCGTGATCGCTATAATGTGATTCTCGCTCTCGGTGGGGCGTGTGGTGAGTTGTGCTTGATGCCGCGGAGAATAGCGTGAAACCTCCACACGCACTAGGTCTCTGAGGTAACACGCTCAACAACCCACGTGATAAAATACGCAGATTGACTGTCTCAGACGTGGAGGCAACTGAGATTTGTCTTCCGCCACCCGGATTGAGGTGAGTAACTACGCCACCATGAGGACCTAGAGCGCACTGTGAATTGGGCATTCCAAAATAGGAATGGAAGGTTTCCATTCCTGTTTTAACAGTAACTCGAAAGGAAGGAGGAAGTGAAAAAGAAGAGAAGAAAGAAAGAGGGAAAGAAAGAAGGAAAGGACAGAAGGAAGGATGGAAGGAATTGCAAGAGTAATTTGAAAGGAACAATGGTAGGAAGGAAAGAAGTGTGAGAGAAACAGTTACCTGAGGTTGGCGCTTCTAGTTTGCTGAAAAGATCTCTCCATGCAGAGTCCTGGAACAGATTGTTATATCTGTAGTCTATGCTGGCCAGATATTTAGCCACTGGATGAACACCTACACACACACACACACACACACACACACACACACACACACAGAGTATGTTTACAGTTTTTAGCAGTTCTGGAGGGGTTTTACTAGTCAGTCCTCATCGTCTACCAATTTCTTCCCCCCGACCCATCTCACCAAGAGGGATGATAAGGAATCGCAGGTATCCAAGCCAGTTGGGGGTTTTGTGTGTCAGGTGATCAACAAATAAACGCAAAACAGCAGACAGGTAATGCTGAGGTCCTGCCACTCCGATCCGCACTGGAGTTGGAGTGACCGAGTTACTGTTACAACTAGACAGAGACAAGCAGAAAAAAAGATGAAATATGTTCAACCTTAAATAGCAGCAATTAAAAAAAGAATGTGTATGTGTGTCTGTTTCGGAGTGACTGAGAGACTCACAATCTTTGTATGCGAGAGATGATGGTGCTGAATGCAGCCTGTATGTCAGCCGTAGTGCATGTACACACAACAGGAAGACTGTGATTCTGTAACACCTCAGATACATACTGTGAGAAAGAAGATGAAAACGGGAGAAAGGGAGCTTTTATAATGATAAATGATCTACCATTAAGGCTGAGCGTTATATCAGTTTATAACATGAAATAGGTCAACAGGTAAAGATTTCGCTATTCAGTTTATACCATGGTAGATTGCATGACTACAAGTGGGCTTTACTTTATTTATACCTAGCTTTTTTACAAAAAACTATAGATTCATATGAAAAAACAGAATAGGATGTGTCCCAAACTTGCAGATTTAACATGATATTAAACTGTTTAGTAGTGAGAGTATGCATATACCAACTATTTATTAACTGTTTCGAATAAGGCTCATCAATCAGAATTTAGCCAGAACGATTAATTTTATAATATTAGTTTTATTATTAGAGTCTTTTGGTTTTAGGTCAAGTGTTACATCTGTATAATTCCAAATAATAATAAGCAATTTAAGTGTTTACTTCACTGGATTCTCCAAAAAATAGGCATTATATTGAGTTGAGTAATATATAATTAGATATACATGTCAATTAGACATATTGACAATCATACCTTGCCCTGCGGGCCTGGGTAGCTCAGTGAGTATTGACGCTGACTACCACACCAGGAGTCACAAGTTCGAATCCAGGGCGTGCTGAGTGACTCCAGTCAGGCTTCCTAAGCAACCAATTGGCCAAGTTGCTAGGGAGGGTAGAGTCACATGGGGTAACCTCCTCGTGGTCGCTATAATGTGGTTCTCGCTCTTGGTGGGGCACATAGTGAGTTGTGCGTGGATGCCACGGAGAATAGCGTGGGCCTCCACACGCGCTACGTCTCCATGGTAATGCTCTCAACAAGCCATGTGTTAAGATGTGAGGACTGACTGTCTCAGACATGGAGGCAACTGAGATTCGTCCTCCGCCACACGGATTGAGGCAAGTCACTATGCCACCACGAGGATTTGGAGCGCATTGGGAATTGGGAAGAAAAAAAACTAATAAAAAATCATACCTGGCCCTGCCAGTCAGAGGTGTTGATGAGGATGATGCTGTCAGGCAGATGGCTGTCTGACACCAGGATGTGGTTCAGCTGGTCGTAAACTGTTTTGCGTGGAATCTAACCAGAACGCAGACCAAAATCCATTCACTGAGAATTGTTTTTATATAAAACGTAAGTTTAAACCAAAATGAGATTAGTTGCATTTGTTATGTGCGCTGACATTCTGTCTTACCTGTAGGTGGCAGCGTGTGTCAAATGAACGCTCATTGTCCAGACTGTTGGCTCTCTCATTGGGCGGTCGACTCGGCTGCCTCTCCTTAAGAGATGTGCTCCGCCCCCGTCGCCCTGCCAGCTTTGGCTCCACCCTTCGTAATTAAGGAGAAAGTGGTTCACATTACAGCACTAGCGGGTAAAATTAACTGATCAAACCACAATCAGATAGCACCACCAGTGGGAGCCCTCTTTAAAAATAAAATCAAAAATTTACAGCTGCTATTAATTGGAAAATGCGTGTACACTAATCCTTTCACCACTGTGAAAAATGGTATGTGTATCCTCACCGGTTTGACTGAATGATTAGAGACTCCGTTTTGGTCATTCTGCCTATAGGAGGCAGCCTCTGCATGAAAGTGTCCATGTTGTCCATCATCTCCAACTCTGTGGTAGGGGTCAAAACCTCAGAATGACCCTGACAGCCCAGAGACACAGAGACATGTAATTAAAGGTCAGAAACAAACATGACACATTTACGAAGTTACATTGATTCAAGCTACAACCACCAAACATCTTTGTGGTCTTGTTCACAAGCTCTGATTAAGTATTAAAGTCAGTCTTAATGATATGTTCAGTGTGGAGAGTCTGGAGTTTTTAGACATGATTCAGCATTAGTGTGTCTGCCAAAGCTGATCTCAAAGCAGACGAGTGTGCAAGTCTTCATCTGATATTCAGTGAATATCTGGAGGCAGTTAAGAACATACCAGTGAAACATTATCCGATTCATTATCCATCTGAAACTTCCCACCAACAGCTCTCATTTTATCAGGATCCATCTGAAAAGAGAAAGACTTTTTCCAACACGTATTGTTCCAAACCAGCTTTACAGAAAATAGAAGTAAGCCAAAGGAATACTTTATCATAAAGTAGTAATTATAATGTAATTAGCTTTATTTGAAAATAATGGGCTGGTTTAGGGTTAGTTATTAAGTCAGTAGTAAATATAATAACTTTCTTTTGAAGACAATGGAGTCAGTTAGGGTTGGTTATTCAGTTAATAGGGCTTTAACCATTGCCACCTTAAAAGTGGAAAAGTAAGGGACATCCTAGATACCGAAATTAATGTCTGTATGTGTTCTTACTGGACTGGGTGGCTCTCTGTGACTGCGGATGCTGTGAATGCTGCCAATCTCTGTCTGAGAACTAGAGAGAGATATTCCTTCGAAATAAGGCCTAAACCACACACACACACACACACACACACACACACATATGTTGGTCTACCTATCATTATGAGGACTTTCCATAGACATAATGACTTTTATACTGTACAAACTATAGATTCTATCCTCTAAACCTAACACAACCCCTAAACCTAACCCTCACAGAAAACCTTCTGCATTTTTACATTTTCAATAAAACATTGTTTAGTATGATTTTTAAGCGATTTGAATTATGGGGACACTAGAAATGTCCTCATAAATCACATTTATAGCATAATACCCTTGTAATTACTAATTTGCAACTTACAAAATTGTCCTTGTAAATCACAAAAACACGCACACACACACGCACACACACATAAACAGATGGTTTAATGAAAAAAAAAAAAAAAGGAAACAAAAATTGCATTTACACTGAACACACATTGATGTACATAATCTCTCTTGATCATACTTGAGTTTGGGTTTTGGGGTGCTAAGAACACTTTCGTCATCATCCAGATCTGGTCCACTGTCACTTGGATTCTCAAACTCCAAACTTTCCAGATCCAGATCTTCCTCCACCTCCGGAGGCGGCTCGGCTGGATCCTGCTCCGAGTCCAACACCTACAAACATATAATCCCATTATGTACCATCATGTTCATTCCACATTTGTGCAGTGTTGAGGTGTTGGACAGTGGGATGAGGAAGGGTGATGATATAGAAGGCAGAGTAGAACACTAAGGATGGCTGGATGGCCGATAGCCCAGGGCCAGAATGAGAGACTTTGGGGCCCATTGACAGAATTGTCACTTACCTATCAGAACAATGCTAAACTCCAATACTTGTTTTATGCTTCGCAAACTTAAACATTTGGCATTGAACATTGAACATTGGTGAGATATTTAAAGGGAATGTTCATGCAAAAATTTAAATTCTCTTATCATTTACTTACCCTCATGCCATTCCTGCTGAACGAAGATTTTTAGAAGAATATCTCAGCTCTGTAGGTCAACACAATCAAGTGGACGGGTACCAAAAATTTGAAGCTCCAGAAAGCACATAGTCATCATAATAGTAATCCATATGACTCCAATGTTTAAATCTCTATCTTCAGAAGTGATATGATAAGTGTGGTTGAGAAACAGATCAATATTTGAGTCCTTTTTTTACTATAAATCCTCCTCCCTGCCAGTAGGTGGCGATAAGCATGAAGAATAGGAATAACAAAAAAATAAAAGAATGTGATAGTGAAAGTGGATATTTACAGTAAAAAAGACTTTAATATTGTAATAACTCTCACCCACAATTATTATATCACTTCAGAAGACATGGATTGAACAGCTGGAGATTTATGGGTTACTTTTATGCTGCATTATGTGGTTTTTAGAGCTTCAATATTTGGTACCCATTCATTTGCATTGTATAGACCAACAGAGCTAAGATATTCTTCTAAAAATCTTCGTTTGTGTTCAGCAGAAGAGTGAAAGTCATACACATCTTGGATGGCGTAAGGGTAAGAAAATTATGAAATTTTTTCATTGTGAAATATTACTTAAATCAGCAGAATTTACAACAACAAAGTAAAGATATCTAGCTGGCAAGTTGAACATTATAAACAAAGTTTTTGACTGACCCATATAAAAATCTTGTTAAAAATTAAATTAATCTTTTTTTTTTTTATGGTTGGGCCAGTGCAAATATTGGCAGTAAATGTACAAATCTGAACTACTGTCCAGCCAGAATAATAATAATAATAATAATTAATTGTTGAAATGTACAGAAGGGGAATCATAACCTACTGGGACAGAAAATACTTTGCAACTATCGATGATGTCTCTGTAAATCAAGTTTCTCAATGACCCCTAACAGCACTAAAGTCATTTTTGCTAATGAACTTGATATTATATAATTAATCGTATTATATTGTTAAATGGACTTGTTGTGCTGTCTCTCACTTTCTTCTCTGCTATGATCCGCACATCTCTAAGAAATCTTAGGACTTTGTATTGCAGCGTTTCTCATGTTCCTGCCTCAGGATGAACTGCTCATGCTGTTGTATTCATTGGTTGTAAACTGAAAACCACTGTAGTCAAACCATAAATTCACTGTCTTAAGTAACTTTAGGCTTGTTTCCAAATCACTGCAATAAGTCTAACAGCTAAATTATTTCAGTCAGGCTTCAGATGGTTCCATAATAAGAATCAGAGCGTGTCAGAACATTAGGTAATATGAGATTCAATGCTGATGAGAATCATGTTTCTGTCCCCCGCTGGACATCTCTGTTGCCTCAATGCACATCACAGCTCACTTCCTGTCCTTGAGAACGGGACTGACCTCTGAACCCAAGACGACAAGTTTATAGTGCTGTAGGCAGCATTTTCATTTCACGCTTACTGATCATGTGTGCAGAATGTTAAATATATGGAATGGTGTTTCAACAGCTAGTTTCGGATTGAATACTAGCTCACTACTGAATGAACACTGTGCAAACTGCCTACTATTATTTAAAAATAGTATGTTAAACAGTATGCATAATACAGTATATCCTTAAAGAAAAAATAAGAGCAAATAGTAACATTAGTATGGTAGTATTCTATTCTCTCCTTTCTCCCCTCAATTTAGAATGGCCAATTCCCAATGCGCTCCAAGTCCTTGTGGTGGCGTATTGACTCGCCTCAATCCAGGTGGCGGAGGACCGTCAATCTGCACATCTTATCACGTGGCTTGATGAGCGTGTTAACGCGGAGACATAGCACGTGTGGAGGCTTCTCGCTATTCTCCGCGGCATCCATGCACAACTCACCACGCACCCCACAGAGAGCGAGAAGCACATCATAGTGACCACGAGGAGGTTACCCCATGTGACTCTACCCTCCCTAGCAACCAGGCCAATTTGGTTGCTTAGGAGGGCTGGAGTCACTCAGAATGCCCTGGATTTGAACTGACGACTCCAGGGGTGGAAGTCAGCGACTTTACTTGCTGAGCTACCCAGGCCCCCGGTAGTATGCTATTCTAAGCATAGCCAACATCCTTGTTCCAGCCCAGCTCTCATTTTCAGAACTGTACTTGCAAGATTATTGGCTAACATCGATTCAGTTTCCATATGACTGCTGATCATGCAAAGCTAAATTAATCTGTGGAGCCATGCGCGGGTCATACCTTGTGTCCACTGACTTGCACATGGTTTACAATCATAAAACAGGAGAATAAAACTTCTTTCTAAACTAAATTATGATAACAATTTTTATAATTAATGGCTTTAATAGAACTTTAATAGGACTTTAATAGAATGTCATTCATCCATTATGCACAATTGCACGGGGTCTTCGTTGCCATCTAATGTGCTTAATAATGCAGGAAAATGCAGGGATGTCCCTGGAAAAGACTGTGCTGGATGGCAGTATATGTTGCTCCAAAATTTGTACATATCTGTCTGCATTCATTCAGTGCTGATGTAGGGCTTCTGCTTTGCATAGTAATGTTTTCAAGCTTTCAATACAGCAAAGGGTGAATATAATTTACAAATCACTCCTTTATACGGTCTCAACTTTTTCGGAATTGGGGTTGTACTACACCTTACCGCTAATCCGCTAAGCATTCTTACATTCTAATTTTGAAGATTTTATTTGGCTCATTTATGTGTATCATTTTTTCCAGAAATTTAGCACTTAAGTTTAACAAAATAAATACACATACATACTAGGGCTGGGTGATAAATTATATAAATACTGTATGTTGATGTTTTTCACAAAATGAAATGAAGGATGATATGTAATTACATGCACCAAAATATTGGTACATGTAAATGAAAATTGGACTTCTGCTGAGATTCCATGAACCTTTGAGCAATGAATCATTGAAGCAGTTTTTATAATGATTCACTGAAACATGAAAATAATCCATGCTTGGACTTCCATGAACCTTTTTGAGTGAAGACTCAAACAAATCCTTGAATCAGAGGTTTGAATGGATCTCGGAACTCCCCTTAAATTGTTTGAATCGATTAATTGAAACTGGCACTTTCACTGAAATGAATCAAATTTATCAACTCTAACAGCTTATTTTCTTCTTCAGAGACACTATTATTACAACTAATTTTATGTCACCAGCAAAATCATCACTGTCTATATTGTACATCATAGATTTTTAATATATCGCCAAGACCTAGCAAACACCACTGTATATTCACTCACCTCATCAGAAACTCTGAAGCGTTTGAGCAATGCCACCACACGCTGCTTAAAGTTCTGCTGCTAATGGAGACAGAGAAACGGACACAAACAAACACACACTCATATTAACAGACAATTTACTACACATGTGACTCAATGACTATGGTGATAGCATTTTCACTGTTCCTCTTTTCCTCTTACCCTGGTGATGGATGCCGTCCGGACTATAGACCTCCTCTGCTTTTTCGTTTTCCTTATCTCATACTCATCATCCTCAAGATCCTGAGGAGCCACACACACACACACACACACACACACACACACACACACACACACACACACACACACAAAAACACACAGGTGAGCTGGAAGAAAGGGAAAAGAGGTATCTGTGTGTGTGTGTGTGTTAGGCCGTAACCAAGATTTTTCAAATACCGAGGTCAATACAATTTGAACTTCAATTTTAAGTTTATGTGAGCTGTGCGAGACACTGCGTTGCGTTCTTTAATTGGTTTAGGAAACACTCCGCTACAGCTGACTACATTCGTTTTGACATGACAGCAGTATCTGCAAGTACGTGTCACGTGACGGTCCGTTGATGCAAGGATAATTGGCTCGTCAGGCTATTTTCACTTCACAATGAATCGACACTTCAAGAAAAAATACAGAGGACATGACCTCGGTGTCCTCAATGGTAGTTACGTGCGCGTGTGTGTGTGTGTGTGTGTGTGTGTGTGTGTTGATCACCTGTCCCTGTGCTGCATCATCACTGGCCTCCTGCTCCGATGAGAAGCTTTCATATTCTTCCTCTGAGTAATTATCTTAACAAAACAAAGAAACACTATTATATAGATATGTATGGTTCTAGATGCTGATTGGTCAGTTCAGAATTCCAGGGAAGAATAGCACTTGAATGGATTTGCTTATAAAATAATGTTTACTTAATTAAAATATTATAAAAATTGCCTCCTCTGGGCACTGGGTAGCTCAGAGAGTATTAACGCCGACTACCACCCCTGGAGTCGCGAGTTCGAATCCAGGGCCTGCTGAGTGTCTCCAGCCAGGTCTACTAAGCAACCAAATTGGCCCGGTTGCTAGGGAGGGTACGGTCACACCTCCTTGTGGTCGTGATTAGGGGTTCTCGCTCTCAATGCGTGTGGTAATTTGTGCGTGGATCTCGGGAGAATAGCATGAGCCTCCACATGCAGAGTGTCCGCGGTGTCATGCACAATGAGCCACGTGATAAAATGCGCGGATTGGCGGTCTCAGAAGCGGAGGCAACTGAGACTTGTCCTCCGCCACACAGATTGAGGTGAGTAACCGCACCACCACGAGGACCTTCTATTTTCTGCTTTGTTTTACATTCGGTTAGATGGTAGCTTTTTGTCTCTTGCATTTTACTGTTCATAATTTATAAATAGCACTACATCACATAGTCATTAAAAGTCGACTACGCTAACAATAACCGATATCTACACAATATCATGCGGTCGCATATCTGGTGTTCCCAGATATTTTTATTGAGTCTGAGAATGACAATCTCACAAGACCAAAGCAAAAATGCATGTATGGATCACTGTTACCAGAACATTTGATTTTCTGTCCCAAAATGGCTGCTTCCTCATGGTCTATTGGCTGACTGGACAGGGAATAGATCCATATCTCTGCAACTTTACCCAAAAACTCCTTCTGATTACTGCACAGAGCCAAGACCTGCCCTCCCTCTGCAGGATGCTGCATCACCTACACACACACAAATGATGAAACACAAAGCAGTGTATAAGCATGCTGCAGATGGAAACACTTTGAACCTGAGTGAGAAATCAGAATTACCTCAGCCATGTCAATTGAACCAGCAGCCAACGTCTTGTAACCCAAAATGGTTCTGTTTTTGTACCTCTTCCTCCTCTGAAGCAGGATTTGCAACTTATTCCCCTCTCTCTTCAGAAAATGAGGGTACTACTCACAAACACAAACATTCAGGATAAATCAATACCAATTTCATACTACAAACTCTAAAATGAATCAGTGTGGTGTCTTGTGAGAGATATTGTCTCTAGTCAGAAATCTAGCAACCTGCCTAAGCATTTGGATCCAAAGGCTGTTTCAAGTTAGACCCTCTTGGCCAAATTCCAAGGCAGCATTGCATTTAGCATTTTTGTATGAGCTGCGGTTTACTTATGAGATTCCATTTCAGTTAGGATGCTGCTGCCTGTGTAGGCAGTAGACTGCAAGCCAGCTTACCACGTTTCAGAAAAGAGCCATTGTTTTGAGAATCAAATTATGATTTATGCGTTATGAGAGTTATTTCAGAATGTGCGTTTCGAGGGTGTGTTTACCTGCAGTGAGAATGTGAGAGCAAGATCAGTCTCCACCCCACCAGCAGGGGGAAGCACTATCTCATGAGAACGCAGGATTCGCTTGGAGCCCTATGTCAAAGAAGTGAAATATCATATGTTTGAAATAGCATTCTAGCACACTACTTTTAAGATTTCTGTAGTATATAGTGTGCATAGTGTGTGTGGCAAACTGTACAGTACTGTATTCCACAATGCCTTGCGCTTCACTTTCTTTTCTATTTCCTGTGTTAAATGAACCGCAAGAATTTCCAAGAGATTCCTAATTGGCTCAGAATGCCAAATGTTAAAGGAATAGTTCACCCAAAAATGAAAATTCTCTCAACTCACATCCCAGATGTGTATGACATTCTTTCTTCTGCAGAACACAAAAACATTTTTAGAAGAATATCTCGGCTCTGTTAGTCCATTCAATGCAAGTGAGTGGTGGCCATAACTCTTTAAGCTCTGACCATAAATTCTCCTCCCTGCCCAGTAGGTGGCGATGTGTATGAGAACGCAAAACGGCAAAATCAAAGAACTCTTAGGAGAAAAGAGCGCTTAAGAAGGCTGTTTGAAAGTGGAGATTTATAGCATAAAAGGACTTAAATATTGATTGTTTCTCACCCACAACTATCATATCACTCCAGAAGACATGGATTAAACCACTGGAGTCGTTTAGATTACTTTTATGCTGCCTTTATGTGCTTTTTGAAGCTTCAAAGTTCTGGTCACTGTTCATTTGCTTTTTATGGACCTACAGAGTGGAGATATTCTTCTAAAAATCTCTGTTTGTGTTTAGCAGAACAAAAGAAGTCATACATATCTGAGATGACATGAAGGTGAGTAAATGATGAGACAATTTTCATCATGAGCTATTCCTTCAAGACATTTTAAAGCAAAATTGCACTAAAAATGCGAAGTAAACATATTCATATCCAAGTACCAACTGAACGCCAATTGTTAAATTACAAATGCATTTTGATGAAGTGACAAACATAGTGAGGTCAAGCAACAATGTATCATTATACTGTTTGAAACGGTTATTGTTGCATATTGTGTTTTTTTTTATTATTATAGTATACAATATTTACAGTGCAGTCTTCAGTAAGTAGTCAGTGCATATTACATCTTGGACATTTTCTTCCACACTTTAGAAATACAAAATACACCTTGTAAAGCCGATCACTTAACTTACCTGAATCTTAACCGCAATGACGACAGAAATCAGCTCCTTATCCAGTTCTTTCATCACAACAAGCTTCTTCAGAGTCAGACTACACAACCTACAGACAAAAACAACAGCAGCTTTATTTACACAAATACATGATTAGACGTAACATTTGGCAAATCAAACAGCTGTCTGTGGAATGAAGTGTGTAATGTGTAAGTAGAGCTTGAAGACAGCTCTGTCCTCAGCAGACTCATTCGCCATATCCTCCAGCATGTGCTGGTTACATGTGAAATATTTTAAAAGCCAGGTGTCTGGTGGTCACATATAGGCAAGACCAGGCCATAAATCATGTGTTCCTCTAAATTCAAGTCAAGAAGTCTAGTCAAAAATCCTTGTACACCCTCATTTCATTCCAAACTCGTATGACTTTCTTCCGTGGAACACAAAAGAAGTTTAGGAGAATGTCCAGACACTCAAGACTGATTTGAGAGCTATGACAGAAAGGGAGATTTTCAGTTAATAACAACTTAAATTTCAGTCTGTTACTCAACTAAAGCTATCGTATTACTCCAGAAGTCTTGAAAGTAGTTGTATGGACTACTTAAATTATCCTTTTGGTCATTTATGAAATTGGAACTTGACGGTGACTCAATGATTTTCCCTTTTTTGGGTGAACTTTTGCTTTAACTCTCTGCTGGTTTATTTTATATAAAAACAACAACAACAACAACAACAACAACAACAACATTCATTTAAAAAAGAAAATTAAGCACATGTATTTAAAAACACCCAGCCATCCCAAAAGCAGACAATCTAAAGAGAACTGCTTCCACACTAAACCAAAACCAAGATTACTCGTATTTTTAAACTCTGACACAGAAATGCAGCTGTGCGTTTCAAAAATATACAGCATAGGTTGATTCAGGTGTGCTGGAGCTGAAAACAGAACCATAGTGCTAGCTTCCAACCGGGACAGATATTCCAAAACACAGCTGGAACTCGTGAAGTGGGCTTGAGGGATTTCAGTCCCTTGGAAACATGTATAAAACTTTCAATTAAGAGCAAGTTATTCCAGCCAAGAGAAATCAACGTCATTCTGCTAAAACACAAAAAAACATACTCTTGCTTGTACCCCTTTGAATACATAAACTCTCGCTTTGACTGCTTTTTAACAGAAAACTGTACTTTCCCACAGACATACATTACCTCTGTTCCAAAACCTAATAAGCTGCCTTGCTGGTTTTTAAGGCAGCAACTGAACTGGCATGGAACCTCAAAAGTTATCAATTTGGAACATGCTACACAGAGAGCAACTCTCAAATACTCAAACTCACAATTGATTTCAATAGAATTTGGAATTAGCATATTGCTAATCTAAACTCATGCAATGAATGCAGTACTCTACTACATGCAGAAATGGCTACATCACACATAAATATTGGGAAATGTAGAACATTTTTTATTAGTATTACGTGTAAGCTTTTAACCTATACTTTTCGGTGCTAAATGAATTATAAGCATATTTACAATCAAGATTTCTTGCGTTTTGCCTGCCATCTTGGATTGATTTTTTTTCCATCAATCTCGTCGCAATGCATTTGGGATTGGCTACTCTGTGAAGAATACACATGATGTTGCCAAAATATTAGGCCAAACGAAGATGTCGGAGTCAGAAGTGATGCCTTAAAATTCTGCTTACATGGGCAGATCAGCAGGTTTTGGAACTGAGCCAATCTCAGTGATAATGCAAATGAGAAAAGTTGCCTGTGAAAATGTAGAACGAATCAAAACTTCTACATTCTTATCTGAAAGTCAAACACTTCTAGGATTAAGGACTGACTGACAGAGAGTACCCATCACAGAGAGAGAGAGAGAGAGAGAGAGAGAGAGAGAGAGAGAGTTAATCATGCATGGAACGAGCAGGAGTGGAGATGAGTCAGTATCGTTAAAAATGCCACAGTGGGCGGTGATCAGTGGACCACAGGGGCCCCTGAAGGCTCAGGCAACACAGTGCGGCCTGAACAGAGAGGAAAGCCAGTAGAAAGATAGAGCCCCTACATGCACCTAAAAGAATATTAATGAGAAATGCTTTATACATTCAGATCACATAGCAGTTACTATGAGGACTAGAAAGAGTGTGTGTGTGTGTGTGTGTGTATGTGTGAAGGGCACACAGTACAACCTCTCTGCGCCCTCAGTGATCTGAAGGCTGGTATTGTTCACACATTCTAACTTTGACACACACACAAACAAAAGCTATTCTTCTCGCCTGAGGGACTAGCATGCTAACTCTGACCACAATAAAGTAATACACAACACAAACAGTTTATTTTTCAAAGATAAAAAATAATGGTTTGTTTGTGTGACTCCGACTGATTACCTCTGAATCACAATCAGTCAAGCTAAAACAAAACTCATAATAAATCACAAAAGGAATGTCCAGGGTCATATTTCACCCCCAAATCCAAAGATTTTTTTGCATTGTAAAATTTTCATAACAATGTTTGTGTCCAATTTTCAGTACCATAGGCCAAAGAAAAAACAATCTCACAATTTTCCAGGGCATTTTATGTGTCACACTGTTGTAATATTTAAGCATAAACACATGAGATGTCATTAAAATTGTGGTTATTGGAGCATTATTTTTTTCAACTGTTTAAATTTCATAAAAAAAATGGTGTCCAATCAAATTAATTTGTTAAAACATTAATTAAATAAAAATGTAATTATTTTAAGTAATACAATTTTTCAACAGAACAATTTCTATCAAATGAAATACTTTCCTACAAAATCCTCACAGCACAATCCAAAAAAACCACTGGAGATATTTATTTAATATTTATTTTCCAAATGAAGTGCTGCACAACAGAAATTCACAAATGTGAGGTATTGCTTTAATACATTATTATTATTATTATTATTATTATTACTACTATTTTTCTTTCATTACATTAAACAACCTTTTTCTAATTTCACGCATCCATTTAAATTGAGCTTTTATTTGGGCTTTTCTGTGTATTTTCGATGGTAGTTTCTCACCTTCGGAAAAGTAGTTTGCTACTTGCCCCAGTGTGATTATTAAACCCCATTAAAATAAATATATAGTCTGTATGTGCTGCCCGCTTCAGAGTGCTCTGCTCACTGTTATCTGTGACACACTGTGTATATAGTGGTTCTCAAACTTTTATGAGTGCTGGACCCCATCATATCAAGGACCCCCGGATCCCGACAAACTACAGCCAGTGCTAGCCAGACATCACTTCAGTATTTTGACTTCAGAGGATGAACCCTATCTCCAACTGTAAGACATCGGATAATTCATATGCCACTGCCTGAAACTTGGACTTAGGATGGACCTCACCGAAATGACCTGCAGGTTGAACTGCGATACCTCATTAATCTCTGCCTGCATCACCTTTGTCTATTCATGGACTACACTCTTGAAATGGAATACATGCAGGTGCATCTCCAAAAATTTGAATATCATGGAAAAGTACATTTTTCCCGTAATTTTATTTAAAAAGTGGAACTTTCATATATTCTAGATTCATTACATAAAGTGAAATATTTCAAGCCTTTTTTTTTGCTGTAATCTTGAAGATTACGGCTTACAGCTCATGGAAATCAAGAATCCAGTATCTCAAAACATTAAAATAAAGATTTTATAATACAGAAATGTCAACCTTCTGAAAAGTATGTTAATTTATGCACTCAATACTTTGTTGGGGCTCCTTTTGCACAAATTAGTTTTGGCACTGTGGGCATGTACCAAGTCCTGCTGGAAAAGGAAATCAGCATCTCCAAAAAGCTTGTCAGCAGATGGAAGCATGAAGTGCTCTAAAATCTCCTGGTTGACGGCTGCATTGACTCTCGACTTGAGAAAACACAGTGGACACAATTTTTATGACACAATTAAGTGATTTTTTTCTATGTTTTCCGATATCATGGAAATCATAGGGCCCTTCATGTGGTAACAGCAGTATAAGCAGACTCTGATCGTTTTTTTTAATCTGTGGTCCGACAGATCAAAAATTTACTCAAACTTTGGATAATTCAAATGTTTTTGTAGTTAGCAAATCAGATTAAAGTAAATTTTACTTGGAAATCATTTCATTTGGAAATCAAGGTCCCAGAGTCTGGAGGAAGACTGGAGAGGCACAAATCCAAGTAGCTTGAAGTCCAGTTTGAAGTTTCCAAAGTCAGTGATGTTTGGAGTGCCATATCATCTGCTGGTGTTGGTCCACTGTGTTTTCTCAAGTCGAGAGTCAATGCAGCCGTCAACCAGGAGATTTTAGAGCACTTCATGCTTCCATCTGCTGACAAGCTTTTTGGAGATGCTGATTTCCTTTTCCTGTAGGACTTGGTACATGCCCACATGACATTACAGTTTCACTTTTTTTTGCATGATTTCCTGTAAATCTGCTTTGAAACGATGTGTTTGTGAAAAGCGCTATACAAATAAAAGTGACATGATTTAGCAGAATAGGTTGCAAATAACAGAAATATCGCTAACATTAATGAATAGAATACAATAGTCATACAGTTTTACTCACAGACTAAAAGCTATTCATTTGTATACAGCGTAGAGTTACATATAAACAGATGTGGCAAAATAGTCCAAAAAGTTTTTTAAAATTATAATAATAATTATCAGGAAACAAACAGAATATGAAAAACTGTTACATACCATTACTTATAGCAAACCCAAATGCATTTCAGTCAGGCGGCTACTTTCAGGTCCTAATGCCTACCTATATCCAACCTCTGTCAGGGCAACTTATACACAGGTGATTGATAGATTGATTGATAGATTGAAAGATTGATAGATGCTTTTCCAAATGCCAGGTTTTCCAGGATTTCCAGGATGCGTAGGAACCCTGCCATATTTTTGAGAGCATTCAAACACGTATGCGTCAAGCACGAGGAGCATGAACAAGCTTTTTTTTTTTTAATGAACATAAATAGGAGAGCTTGGGCAGAAATTAAGATTTTTGGTGAAGAAGAACTGAATTTTTGTTTTACACCAATCACATCACTTCAGAAGACATAGATTTAACCACTTGAGTCCTATGAATTACTTTTCTACTGCCTTTTTCCTTAGGAGCTTAAAAATGTTGGACCCCATTAACATTGTATCATTGTACAAAAACACATCATTCATCCTTCAAAATATCTTTGTTTGTATTCTGCAAAATAAAGTCATTGATATGACATGAGGGTGAGTAAATTATGAGATATTTACTGTATCGTTTTTGTGTGAACCATTCCTTTAATAAGTATAATTGATGTGAAAAGAAATATTAGAGTTTAATAACTGAGACCACCAACATATACTACTGTGGCCACACATACACACACCACACACACACACACACACACACAATCAAATCCCTCTAAAAACTACTTAAAACCTCTTATAAAAGATCTACTAACCTTCAATAACCACTCCCACCAAAATAGACTTCATCTGCTCTGGAGTTAAAGATTAACATGTCTCACTCCACTCAACTGGATTCAAACTCAATCACAGCTCCATTACACACACTCTGCTATGCACTCTATGCATGTGTGTTTCTCTTTGACAGATGCTGCAAGCCCTCTCAAAGCACAAAGGAAATAAGACTAAAGTCAATTTAATTCATTACACATCAGAAAATCTCAGCTCTCATCATTCCTGACTCAAGTTACACACACACACACACACACACACACACACACACACACACACACACACACACACACACACACACACACACACACACACCCACACACCCACACCCACACACCCACACCCACACACCCACACCCACACAGGCACTACTGTAAGAATGGAAGGTCAGTGACAAGATCGGATACCGTTATTTCACACCCTGACAGAAACAAAAGTGTAGATTTACACTTTTAAATCTGATATATTGATTATTGATCGGCACATTATTTTCTTGTTAAATTTTTGAGGCATTGATAAATTATCATTAGCCTAATTTGTGACTAATTTTTGTGCTTTCAATTCACAGTCAGTTTGCCTTCTGTAAGTGTAGTCTAGCATATTAGATTTGCGAGACAATAAGGGGGTGATAAAACGTTTATTTGACTTAATACTAAGTTATCGTCACCTATGTCACCCCTACATACAGTATGTGCATCTGGTGTTTTTTTGTGGGTATGTAGAGCAGAGGAGGGCGGGGCTGGTCTGGAACGACGCACGCCCGGTCCCCAATCAGCCTGATGGGGCACGTGAGGGATAAAGGCGGCCGGTGACGACGGTTTGAGAGAGAGAGAATTACGGGCAGCTGCCATGTATGTGTTTGTGTGTGTCTTTTTATGTAATTAAATATTATTTATATTGTTAAGCCAGTTCTCGCTTACTCCTTTCCCTTTAACCCCCTTAAAGGGTAATGTTAGGGTGGATAAACAAATGGGAGTGTTTTGGAGAAAGGCCAAATGAAGTGAGGTTCGGAGTCATTTTGGATTCTGGGTTGATAGAGCTAGCCAATACCTGGACAAATCAAAAACAAAAAGTGCAAGGCAGAATTGCCATACTCCAGGAACTCAATCAATCTAATATTCCATATGAACAGATATCAAGACAAATGGTAGTGATGTGCAGAAGGCGGCAGTAAGTGAATACCGTTAAGTTCAAAAAGGGGCTATATAAGTGCAGACCATTTACCATATATAATTCTGATAGCATGCATTGTAAGCTTGCTATATTAATCAGAGCATAAAGGGGCACACATTAACAACTTACACACCCCCATCATCATCATGCAAATGAGTCAGCTTCCAAACAGCAGGAGTTAAAAGGACACGTCCAGCCTCTTACTCTCTCTCTCTCTTTCACCTGGATTTTCCCCTGACCCCCTTTCTGCATGGTTGTGCTGACCATGAGGTTGCAGGCTGGCAGGTCTCAACACCTCAAGCCACATGCAACTACCAGGACCATAGAGTCAATGAACACCAGAGTTAATCCTAATTTCTTCATTCAACACGGAAGAAATTGGTTGCAACTTCCACACCATCAACCCAAGGAACCATCAAGCCTTTCTACTGCGACTGCATCCATGTGCTCTCTCAACAGCCAAGGCAATTGCAAGTATCGTACCTGTAACTAACTGAACATAGTTTAGTATTAGGCATGAAACCCCTTTGTAACAAAGGTGCTTTTAAATTAAGAGCGTGATGGTTCTCTCAGATGGTCAAAATGACTTTTTTCCAAAACTGCATTTCCCCTATTATTTGCCGGTTTCATTTTATTTTCATTCTTCCCTCTCCCATGTATGAGTGATTTGTGTGTATGTTTTTGTTTAGATTAGCTATGTGTTCATATTTTAGTTAAATAAACTTTTGTGTACATTCTTGTGAGTAGATTCTGGTCTGCTTGAAAATCAACATAAAAGGTAACGATTCAATCTCAGCTCCATGCTAAGAAAGAGTTATTTTTGTGTGGCCACGAAAATATCCTTTCTGAAATTTGATAGAAAATCAATATTGAGTGTTCGCTTGACGAACAGATAAACTGATTGTAATGTTAATTCAGCTAACTCCAGTTTATTCTATTAACCGTTCCAAATGTTTATAATTAATTATAACAAGTTATGATTAATTATTCATGCTTCCCTTTTAGTGATGTGTTTACTGTGGTATATTTTGATAAATAATCTCATCCCTGTTTCTAAAAGAAAACTTCAAAGCTGTACCTAAATACGTGTGATATTATTTTCAATCAACCATGAGAATAATATCACTCTAATAAGTGAATTAATCATAATTCACTTATTAAAGCTAATTCCTTACAGTAGAAATTGTGAGCTGATACAACTAGATGTTGAATTACGATTTCAATGGTGGAGAATCTATTAAGACAAATAATCTAGTTATTTGTTATTTATATAATACATCTAATGATGGTAAAATGCATGCGAAATACCCATTTTAACTGACCCCATCCACATCTCTAAAATATATATGTAATACCCTACAATGGGTACAACCTACAATTACGGAAGCTTTGAACCCTATAGGAAAAAATTATAAATTGATTTGCCACAGGCCAAAGAGCTAACAAATTTAGCAACCTTTATAGTTATACTTCATATATGCAGCTGATAAACTTGGTGGAGAGTCCCTTTTTAAAACATGTTAGACTAAATTAAACAGCCTGGTCTCGTAAAATTTCCATGAGGACTGTAACGTTTTTGCAAATTAAAATTGCGTGCTTCATTACACGTTTGGCTTCAGTTTTCAAGTGAAATGTCCAGTGGGAGGTGCCAAAACTGAGCAAAATTAGGTTGTAATCAGACAAGGTTTTTAAGGTGAATTTTAGATGGAGATTTTACTGAATAAAATGTACCTACCTCACCTAAAACTTTACCCTAAACCTAACCAATAGTGTCTGGTAAGATAAATGAGAGTTTAACAAAACAGACATCCTTACAGAAACAAATACATCAACAAAAAAATAAAAAATAATGAAACTGCAGTCTGTTTGAGCAGCCCAAACTAATGGGTCGCATATAACAATATTGGCTCAACCAATGGACACATAAGCCATGGAGTTTAAGGTGGAACTACTTGCTTATCCAAACAATGAGAGAATAAGGAAGAATATTTGAAGTAATTTTTTTCTGTCAATTCTGTTCAGTGCTGCTAGCTAAACTGGTAGAACATGGAGCTAGGAATGCCAAGGTCAAGGATTTGATTCCCAGGGAACACAAAAACATGTATAACTTGAATGCACTGCAAGTCGCTTTGGATGAAAATTTGGCATAAATGACACACTTCACCTTTAATGAAAACATTACAGTATGCACCCTCCAGAGTGAGTGAGGTTTTTAAAGGCCATTTGGTGGAACCATGTGTGTGTGTGTGTGTGTGTGTGTGTCAGAATCAGAATGATGGTCCAAATATTCTGTATGAGTCTGATGTGAGTAAACCCCAGAGAGCTGACCTACATTCACTGTGGAAGCAAAGAACTTAGACTCTTGCACACAATTCTAATAAGGTCAGTTTCATTTTTATTAGCTCAATTTGAAAGCCTACTCTTTAGTGTAACTGATAGAAGTGCAACAAACAACAAACACACTGCTCATTTGTGTTTAATGGTTTGGTATGTACAGAGGAGCCCCAATGTCTGATACCATATTGAAGCTCTGGGACTTTGATTTTAACCTGGAAATAAAAAGATTTTAATTAGGCCAGTGAAATAAGTGCATCTGGAGGATATAATCTGGCTGTAAAAACATTGAGTGAAAAGGCTCAGAGGGCATCTTATGTCATTAAAATCACGATTCGGCCAAATAAAATTACCAATTACAATTTGGACAAAATTATATAATTCTATTATAAAACAAATACCATTACATTGATGTGAAATATGGGGACCCATTACACATTTTCACCATTGGGATAAAACTCCAATAGAAAAAATTAAACCGGAATTTGCAGAAAACATTTTAGGTGTACATAGAAGCAACCCAAACAGTGCCTGTAGGGCTGAATTTGGTCTATACCCACTAAACATTGAAATTCAGATAAGAGTCGTACATTTCTGGCATCACCTCAAACAGTCTGATCCAGAATCTATCAAATATAAAGCCCTCCTAGCCCACAAAATCCCTGCTGTATCATATCCTCTGAATATTCTCGCACTGAAAATTATTAAAGAAAGAAATTTGAAATCAAAATCTAATTTATTGTTAAAGAAATTGACAAAAACCTAAAGCATGATCACAATGAAACATTAAAAACTGAATTTGACCTTCACAACAAATGCTATTCGACCCTAAACTGAACTACCAAATTCGCAAATGACTTATCAATTTAAAGAAGGATTCTGTCTAGATATAGACAAAGTGACCATGATCTAGAGATAAAGCGAGGAAGACATCACAGGTCCTGGTAACCGCAGAGGAGGATATGCAGACAGTGTGATACAAAACAAATAGAAGATGAGAAACTTATTTGCCCAAAGTAATAGACTGTCAGAGCAACATTCTTTTACCAATTTGAAACATTTCATCATTCATTCCATAAACTGTCTAATACATAGAAACTCACATATGTACTTGATGACAGAGAGAGTCCCTGACCTGTGAATAACAGAGATGGAATAAACTACCATTGATCCTCTTGGACAGACAGACAGAAGACATCAGTTTAATCCAAGTTTTTAAAACAGACAGGAGAACATGAACAGATGTATCCCTTTGCATTTCAATACAAGCATGCGTTTACTTGCACGCGCACATACACAGTTTACTTAATTCAGCTTATCAGTCACAGTTGTGTATTAACTTCCAGAGAACTGCAGTTACACACAAACACATGCTGAGAACTTTCTAGTCAACATACACATGCATCTCTCGTTCAAAAACAACTGACCTACATTTGTCTACATTCTCAGTGGGTCACACACACAAGTACTGTGTACCTCCACTGCATTTTCCCTATCGAAAGATAGAACAAGAACAGTTTTAGAGCAAAACATTGCACTAAAGTAGCTTGTTAGGTTTGAAATTGTAAATCAAAAGATGCAAAATGTATTTGGGCACTTTCTGTTGTCAAGCTTGGTGGGACTTTTTATTTATTTATTTATTTTCCCCCTTTTTCTCCCAATTTGGCATGCCCAATTCCCCATGCCCAATTCCCAATGTGCTTTTAAGTCCTCGTGGTCATGTAGTGATTCGCCTCAATCCGGGTGGCAGAGTACGAATCCCAGCTGCACATCTTATCAATTGGCTTGCTGAGCGCGTTGCCACAGAGACGTAGCACGTGTGGAGGCTTCAAGCCACCCACCACGGCATCCAGGATCAACTGGATCCACAGAGAACAAACCACATTATAGTGACCATGAGGAGGTTACCCCATGTGACTCTACCCTCCCTAGCAACCAGGCCAGTTTGGTTGCTTAGGAGACCTGGCTGGAGTCACTCAGCACACCCTGGGATTCGAACTAGTGAACTCCATGGGTGGTACAAACTGTGACTTTTTGGTTGTCAAACATAGCCATTGTCATTATAATGAACTACCTGTGGTTACTAGGACACCTGTGAAACTTTGTCACATTGGGATCAGTTGGTTAGAAAAATCAAGATAGTTTTGAGAAAAGGCAAAGCATAATTTGCTTTGCTTGGTTTGAGATTTTTTAACTCCTATCAAACTGTAATTTAGAGGAAAAAGCTAACAATGGACCTAAATCACTCACACCTCCATTTACCACATATTCTCAACTTAAGTACTTACTGCAGTGCTGTAGAGTACAGACAATGAATTGGTTACTAAAGTTATAAATTGGTTATAAAGCACAGAATAGAATTACCAAAAGTATCTCATAAAATGTATGTGAACATGAAACGTATGTACATGATGTATAGCATGTTTGGCTCATGCATATATATATATATATATATATATATATATATATATAAAACTGGATCTATCAGTGCAGCACATCATTCACCAAAGGAGGCGGTAAAACTGTCCACAATTTGAAATGCAAGTTGGAAAATCTGTAATGCTTTTTTAGGGTGACAATCCGTCCTTACCCCCGAACAGGACCAGAAAATGTCAGACTGGGAGGTCTAAATCACTTTAAATGCATATGCTTGTTTTCATATTGAAGGGATCTCTGTAGTCATACATATAGACATGTCATAAAAACATGTTAGTTTGCCATTTAAACCTATTAGTTTAATTTGAACCAACTCTGGGCACCTGCTGCGCGTGTGATAGAGGAAAAGAGCGTGCACGCACTTATTCAAGTGACTGCGAGAACAAGGCACTTTTTGATGAACACTTCGATGATCACAATAAATAAGTCTGAACGTGTATTTGTATTTTACCTCCATTTCAGTGAACTCGTTTACATTCAGCTGATCTGTTCGCTCATGAAGTTTGTTAGAGGTGGATATATCTGACATAGATATACATACTGTAACTCGCTCAGATTTTCAAGAAAAAGGAAACATTTCTGACTTTAAATAATTACATGTACAATAGGAAGTTTGCATTGCAGGGATGTACATGCAGATTTCAGATATAAAATCGGTGATGGAATGATTAATATTTAATCGATGAAATTAGATGATATTCTATTAAGTCAATAAGGATATTAGAATGTTTGGGCATAGCAATATGGCGGTGCAGTTGCTTCACAGATATGATGTCATGAGCAATCCAGTTCCATATTATATAAATCAGTGGTTTGGCTGCAGTTTTCCAGTGAAATGTCCAGCTGGGGGCGCAAAAAGCGAGTAAAATGGTGTTGTGTTCAGACAAGATTTTAAGGTGAATTTTTGATGGATATTTTTAAAACATACCATCCTAACCTAAAACTTTTGCCCAAACCTAACCAATAGTATTTTAAAATGCATAAGCGAAATGAAAAATCACATTTTCTGAAGCAACCACATCATTTCGAGCCGCTTCTATGACTCTGTCATGTCCAGTGTCAGCATGAGTTCATGGCTGAACTTCAACCATGGTCCTTTGATTGCAAGTCCAAAGCTCTATCAGGTGAGCTACCATGCAAGTGAAGATCATAAAATAGCAGGGTCTGAGTAAGAGAGAAAAATAAGTATTTATAAAGTCATTATCAGCCATTAAAGTCATGATTTGAGAGAAAGTGAATAACACACAGTCGTTGTAGCACCTCTAGTGTTCATTTAACTAGGAAAACTGCAGGAACTTTTGCCTGGAGACACGTATAACAAGTTTTGCAGTAATTGATATCCACAATATTCCTGAGTCCCATGATGCTAACTTCCGGTTAAGCGTAAATGATAGTTATTTTATGTACTAACGCAGCATTAAAAATGACAGAAACTCGAGAACAACTGATTACAGAATTATAGCGAGATGACATTGTTCTTGCCCACCTATCTGTTAATGATTATGGGTTGAGGATGATGACCAAATATCGCAAATAGAAGCATTTTAGTTATTTTGTTGTGTCTTTATCCATCGATGCAAGAACTTGAGCAGACTGACCTGAAAAGCTATGTAGCCTATTAGCGCCTTCACTGCTGTAAAGTTGGATGTGTTTTGAGAACTGTAGATAGTTGTGTTTATTTTAAAGCATATATTGAGTCTAGTCAGAACCTGAAGAGTTTGTTATACTGAGATTATGTATTTACTGCAGATGCAGGAGAGGTCCAGACAGCAGGATGCTCGATTACAGGACTCAGGCAATGAGACTGTCATGCTGCCGTTTTTCAGATAAAATGTAATTATTTTGTGGGAGATGAATGTGTAGTAAGCTCAATCTAACATTATAATTGTTACTTTACATCCAATATCCCTATCTAAATGCTATAACCTACATGAAATGTTTTAGTCTTGACTGAACAACTGATAATGTTGATAGACTGAATTTATTGTTCTTGTGTAGGAAATAATGATGTATTAGCAGCCACACAATAAACTGTACTGTACAAAAATAACTACATACAATACAAATAAACAAATTTATTTGCACATACATTATAAACATTGTAAACAAATTTCAATGTTCTCTGTAAAGCAACTATAAAACCATATATATTATTAAAAGCACAGTACAAATTAATGTCTTAATGAGTTAATGTCCACACTGTTTTCCAAATCACGCTTTTCCCCTTAAGGGAAGACATGCACATTGTGCAGACACTCAAAAAAAGTGAATTGCAGGCAGGAAAAATGCAGGAAAGAAGAAAATCAGAAAACAATACATTTCAAACATGATAAAAAAAATCTCACTGCTGTAGATCTAATAATTCTGGTCTTTCACTGTAGAATTGATCCATTTAGCATCACATCATGAAAACACTGTCACAGACTGTTCAGTTAAAACACTGTTCCTTTTTATACTCTATAATAATGCCATTTCAAAACATTCACAAAAAAGCAATGCTAAATAAATTTCAAACTCCTTGCTTTGCGAGTGGTTTCTGATCATAACATTGTTGTTTTAGACAACTTTAGTTTTGCTTAATTATTAGGATAACTGCACACATTGTCCGGGATATTTTTGAGACATTTTACAATATATAAAAAGCAAGAATCTAACCGCATCACACGCAAGCAAGCAGTGACCGGGTACGGGAACACACAAAACGCCAACTAATCACACTTTCGCTAGCCAACCGGAAATTCTGCCCACCTTGCGAAATACAGTGGAATCGCTGAGAATATTGTGGATAGAGTCATGTTTCACTATTTGACCAGGTTGGATTAGGCAGGTGCAGACTTTGAATACAAGCAATGGGAGTATGTTTTTTTATTTTTATTTCTGCACAGCTGTTATGCTAGGTGTGGAAGCAGGACAAGACAGACAGAGGTGCGGATCCAAACGCGGTATTTTATTTAAGATAAACAAATAAGAAACAAAAGGTAAACACAAAGAAAAGTCCACGAGGGGAAAACAGGAAACTAATGCACAACGAAACAGATATAAACACTATGAAACAAACTCTGAACTCGGGTAGGGAACACGGACTAGGCTTGACAACATGCAAGAAACGAAAACGATCGAAAGAGACTAAACAAAGAACCAGGGTTTAAATACACAGACAAAGTGGAGACTGAGACAGAGACACAGGTGAAAACAATGATGAGTGCAGGCAGTGGGGGAGGCCGGGAATTGTGGGAAATGTAGTTTAACACACGGACAGTGAGACTCAGGGCGGACAACAGGGAAAACGTGACATGGAATGGGATCGGTGACGGGTGAAACGGAAAACACGGAGCGGACAACAAGGAAACGTGAAATAAGCGTGATAGTGAAACAGAGAACATAGGGCAGACAACACAGGAATTGCTAAACATCACCTCAATATTCACGGGTTTGATTCTTTTCAACACTGAAGTCACTGAAGTATTGTTAGAAGCAAACTAAGCACATTTCTTTATTCATGATTATGAAGAACATGACATGAAACATTCAGAAAAGCCTGTGGCTCAAATTCTACATGGATGAAGTTGTACAAGCTTATGTGAACAATATCGTGCAAGACTGTACGAAATAGCCAACTTGTAAATGATGTACAACTTTTCATGAGATTGGATTGGACAAGCTATTGAGGGGCAGGGGGTGTGTGTGTGTGTGTGTGTGTGTGTCACAAAACCTCCAGAATTGACCAGACTCGAATCTGAAGAATCAAGAAACAAACATAGACAGGAGCAAAACACACATACACAAGTTTAATTTTCTTTCATGGTGGGAACTTTTCATTGACTTCATTGTTTTTATCCTGAGCTAATAATATTTTCTATCCCCTAACCTTCACACAAAACTTGATGCATTTCTACATTTTAATTAAGACATTATGTTTTCAGCCCTTTTTCTTCATGAGGACTGCTGGCTGCCCATTGTGTGTAATTGCAGGCAAAACCTGACCTACACACCTGCCCCTTATCCAACAGTAAGTGCTGAATAAGCAGATAATGTGCACTCAAGTTTCTCAGTGTCGTCAGTTCCTTTACTGTTATATTATGCACATAAAGCAGGTTCAATTTTTTCTTTGCTGTTCTTCCTGACAACATTTAAAGAGCACCTATTATGGTTTTTCAAATATTACCTTTCATAAAGTGTGTTATATGGCGGTTTGTGAATGTAAAATAAAAGATATATATCTATTTATTTTTAATTAAAGTATTAATCATATAATCAATATAATTAGGAGGTATAAAAAAATACATAAATGAATACAATAAATTTCACATAATTTAAAATAATTTCTATAAGCAATAACAAAGAGCATGTGTAATAAGAGTTGCATCGTCATTCTTCTTCCTATTAAAGACATTTAAATTTGAAGCATCTGTTATCCCTCCAAGTCAAGAACACACTTGCACACACACAACATAACAGAGGAATATGCTGCAAAGCAAAACAGCACTTTCTATATAAACAATATAGCTATTTTTCAAGCTCCTGTCAGTGTGTGTGTGTAAGAATGGCTGTGGGTGTGTTCAAGACAAAGGCACGACTGTTTATTCTCTCTGGGTGAGAACAGAGCACACACTCCAACACACACAAATATGACAGTCTAGCACAGTCTTTTCAATCACAGAGAGAGAAAGAGGGAAAGAGATCTATTGTTTTTACTGAAAATTATGGTCACTTGAGAAAACATAAAGGCCCATAAGGTGTTCACGCATACACACTGCATCACAGAGTCACTATAAAGGCTAGTGTGTATTAGAGGTCCTGGTGGTGAACTAAAGAACGGTGTAAGATCATGTTTCTAACTTGTAGGGGTGTAAATCAAGTTATCACAATATCTTAAAGTATATTGATTATCTTAGCCAGTGATCCGAGTGATGGCCAATAGTCTAAACTCTGCCAAGATACAATTTTGATTTGATTCAGGGGCCAGCGATCGATATAAAGATATTATACATTTTTTAAATTACAAATGCAACCAAAATATAATTTTGTGCAAACATGGATATAGCAGAACACAACTTCAGGCTTCAATCACTCTGCACACATCCGTGTCCCACATGAGAAGCATATTTAGTGCTTCGAGAAATCGAGATGAATATCATAAGGTTGCTGCATCACCTGATGGAAATGCATATGGACGTGGCTGGCATTAAAGTGTCAAAATAAAGGTGCATCTTAATAAAATTTACATCGATGTTTACGCATTGGACCAATAATATCGCATCGTTGGTTATTTAATTGATGCATTGTTACACCCCCTACTAACTTGTGTATCAACTTCTCCACTGGCCCTGCTCTAAATGTCCTGTCAGTCTCACATAATCATACATTTATTTTAATCATTTTCTCCCAGAGGTCAACTTACAATGCTTGTCAAATTTATTTGCCAAAAGAAAAGGCTTCATTACACTGAACATTACATTAAAGGAATATTCAGGGTTTACCACAAGTTAGGATCAATTAACAACACATATGGCACAATGTTGATTACCACAAACAAATTATTTCAGCTCATCTCTCCTTTTATTTACTAAAAATATTATTAACATTACAGTGAATTGTGCCAATTTTTGGCGAGTTTAGGAGGCAGAAATTTGAAGCTTATCATTTTATAAAAGCAATTTTTTTTCTACTTTTAAAATGCATGCATAGTATTATGTATTGTTTGTGGTTGTTTTTACTGTTTATGGCATTATGTTGTCATGGCAACAAAGTTGTTCAATTGGATATAACTTTACACAGAAAAGGTTAGTAATCAATTATATCACACTTAAATCATGTTAACATGCATATTATTTACGTCTTGTGGTCATACTTATAAAAGAGTGAGTATTTTAACATACAGATAATGTACAGATTGGCTCCACCATTTACTTCCATTGTAAGTGCCTCAATGTTTTTTGGCTTCGCTATACAATGTGCATAATTTCATTTAATTTAAACTGAGTGATCTCAGTTCAAGACACTCTGGGCTGTCATTAAGGATTAAACTTTATAGCACCAAATCATGTGACAAAACAACATGGAGCCGATCACAGCGGAGTTTGTCTTTGGGAGATACGCCAACAAAACTAGTCAAGAGGATCTGGTCTCTTCCGATATGCCATTTTGAAACTTTCAGTGATTTACCGTGAAATGGCACACTGTTAAACACAATGAACATGGACGTTGACTATAGGGATATTTTTCCCTTAGAAATCCTATTCACAGTGCATTATCACATTGAGTCAATGGGTTCATCCAAAAGCTGTAAAATGTTGCTTCCAGAGGCTTCATATGGAGTTATGATGAAAACAAGGTGCATTTTGAGTTTATTGCTAAGTGCATACAGTCCAAACATACAACCAAATGTTCAGTTTGAGGCTGTAGATGATGTTTGCACCCCTCAACGTGGTTGTCAGACATGGGACAATGGTAATCAGTACGTACTGTAGATTTAGAATTTATGATGCTAAATTTTATTTTAACATGGTTGGCAGTGATTGGATGATGCAGGCCATTACTTTGAATCAGAATTAATTATGCCAATTTCGGTTTTATAATTTGTTGATAGTGCAAAGAGAGGACATTGAGATTTTGTTGCCAAAGTAGAAAAAAAAACATTGTAAAATAAAAGCCAAATCAAGTAAAATATTTTTTTATTTGTGCTTTTCCCAAATCAAATTGTTCCAAAGCACCTTTACAGAAGAGTAGCTGCAATGTATGTAACGTCTCAAAAACACGAATAGCCAACACTCCTGGAAACAATAACAAATTAATAAAAAAGAAAATACAAATCTGTAAAAAAAAAAATTTTTTACAGCATTTTATCTGTAACAGTCTGGGAGTTTCTGGCTGACTTCAGCGTGACTCAATCAGTCAGAATCGGTCTCGGTTCTGACATCTTAATTGAAAGTGAGGATTACGGCAGCTGCAGTGATCTAATAAAAATCTGCCATCACACGTAATCAACACACAAGCTTCAGTCTTTGAGTTTGTACGTGTGACCAATTTTGCAGTGTGTGAATCAAAATGATCATTCTTATTAGACATGCAGCTGCTCAACACAAATTCGGTCATTTTTCTTATTAACACTCTATCAGACATCAGAGGAGATCTACATAAATCTACACTGGAACAAAAGATTGCAGATCTGCATTTCAGACTAAAGAAGAGTCTTCAGTCTGCCACAAACACTTCAGTACTTGAAGATGACAGTTGACTACTGATTCATAATCTCCAGAGGTCACCAACTTAGTTTGTAGGATGGTAGTTTAGTAGTTTGATTGAAGGATGGAGAGAAGAGGTAGACTGATATCAGTTTTACAGATTAAACAGTGCCGATATTTGCTCTTTGGAACTACCGGTTATCTGCAAAAATCTATGCAGATAGTTTATTTTTTTTTATTCCTCGTGTCCAGTGCTAGAGAATTCTACAGTAAGAACGGCTTGGTTCTACAGTATAACAGTGGCCTCCAGAAGTGAAATAAAGACAATCACTGACACTAAGGGGATTTGTTGTCTCTAAATCTTTCATCTTTGACAATATTCATTAGTTAAATGTGTTATTTTGATTAGTTAAATGTTCTAAGTTAAAGTAGGAGAATGCAAAGAAAAATGCAATACAATAACTATAGTTGTCCCTCTTCAACATCATATCTTGTGAATAATAATAAACCTTATTCCTCATTAAACCTCATCTAGTGACATATCCATGTACTATATACAAAACTCTTCATCTGGTGAATCTATAGGCTATAAAAATCTTAATTTGGTTCATACTTAATACAGAGCATTTTAACGGTCAAGGGATTAAGAGAAAGCGATTTAACACACCTGGGAATCCCCTGGACTGTGGCTTAATGTGGTCATGTAATCGCATAAGTGGCGTTTACACAGGTTTTTAGGTAACGCGTATGTGCATTAAAAGACCGGAAAACAAAGTCATAGGATGGAGCCCAACAGAATGTCAACACAGCAAAAGAATTCAACATTTCTGGGTGTACAGTGGGAAAAGCATGTACACTACCCATTTATACACACCAATGAAAAATATTGACTGTCCCTCATGTTCGCAACTATGCACTCAAACATTGGGGGGATCCCAGAGTTTTACGAAAGATGGAAACCCCACTATTGCAGTGCAATTCTGCTGCAGGTCACAATGGAAACAAACACAGCAACAACTATGGAATAACATGAAATAAAGCGAAACAAATAAGAATAAAATAGTGAAGTCTTTCCCAGATGCCATGTTTGTTATTTACACAAGCATCGCTGGGCAATTACGTTGCTGTGGAGAAAGCTGCTCACTGACTAAACCGAATGTATATTGGTGTAAAGAAAATGCTGCTAACACGGCTTATGTAAATGCATACACAGATTTCAAGCCTGAAGCAGCGGTCTCGCAATAAACAGCTTTCTGGTGTCCATGTAAATGTGGTACATGTCTGCGCAAGGGATGCCGCAGTGTGAGCTTTTGACAGTTCCCGTCTGAGAAAACAAATCAAGGTTAACTTGTTTTATGATTATTTGCAAAAATTATGCAGCAGCGCTGAGGAGAGAAAAGGCATATCACAATTGAACGTGTTAGTGGATGCATTTCTTAGGGATGTATGGACTCTAAAGGGCAGCCATACAATAGGAAAACTGCTAAATACACAATAAATACAAAGGAGGTGTATATTATATGAGACGCTCCAATATAGGGCACAGCACTGCTTATCTGTAAGATTATTGTGGCTGCAAAACATAGTTCATGTCATCCAACAGTTTTATCAACTGCAACAGTTTATTAAAACAATCTGTTGTCTGTCAGACATCCCACCATGCAGAATCAGCAACAGACTCCATAAAAATACTGTCCTTTAATCTGTTCACAACAACACCTCATAAATAAACCAGTGAGTGGACTATGCATAATAGTGCACTAATTTTAACATACATGATCTGCTGATGAATCTATTATCGGTATCTAGGTAGGTTTACTCTTCCTCAAAGCACTCAATATACACACATTCAACACCAAACTCAAACATTTACTTAAACACAAGAAATGGAGCATGACTGTGTTTTCGCAAAGCAGTACAGAACACTAAACATAACCACTTGTTTTGCGGTAAACCATTCACATATTTATAACAGCACACACACACACACATCCACTTGTGGTTTTGACAACATAAAACACACTTCGTCTGTCAGACCCATGTTTCCTTTTTTTTTATGCATTGCTATCTCACAGTCTCTTAAAAAAAACATATCTATTATGCAAGTGTGTTTAGAGTCCAGGGTTATATGAAACAAAAACAGCAAACAAACAGACATTTTAATATCTATACACACAAAAAAAAGAGACCATTTCAAGACAAGAATCCCAGCGACACATTTCTTACTGTTTCTAAGATAAGACAAGCTAGCTAACAACCCAAAATAAGAACCAGTCCTTGTGCTACATCAGGTGGACACAGCTTATCATGGTGGGCCCAGCCAATCAGCCAGAGTTTACAAACGAGGCCACACCCACTGCAGTGGAAGTCCACAGGGGGAAAATCCTCCAGAAAAGTTCAGAAGACCAGCTAATGCAGTTAATTAGCTCATTATGAACTAAAGTTAATTTCATATTATAATAGACATGTAAGTGTCTATCTGTGATGTGACTGCACTGCTTTTCTCAAATTCTGCTCTCACTTGCAATAATGTGCTCAGAATATTACTATATTTTAACATAATTAACACAGTATGAATTCTACAAACAAAGGCTGTGATCCTCACACACATACAATGAGCAGACAAAGGGCCTGAGGGAAAATGTGCATTTGCTACAGTCTTGAATCTTTTATTCTGATCAAGAATTTATAAGGCACATCTCCCTCTCTCTATTCTCATCCATCTCTGTTTGCTCCAACTGTTTAAAGGGATAGTTCACCCAAAAATGAAAATGCTCTTATCATTTACTCACCCTCATGCCATCCGTGTAAGACTTTCTTTCTTTTCCAGAACACAAACACTTAGAAGCTCCAAAAAGCACACAAAGGCAGCATAAAAGTAATCCATGAGACTCCAAAGGTAAAATCCATGTCTTTAAAAGTGAGAAGATGAGAAGAATAAATACATATTTAAGTCTTATTTTTACAATAATCATCCACTTTCACATTCTTCTTTTGCTTTTTGCAATTCGCATTATTTGTGCAAAACGACACCTACTGTGCAGGGAGGAGCATTGATATTAAAAAATTACTCAAATATTGATGTTTCTCACCCACACTTATATTGCTTCAGAAGACATGGATTAAACCCTGTATGGATTACATTTATGCTGCTTTTATATGCTTATTTAAACTTCAATGTTCTAGCCAACATTCACTTGCATTGTGAGGACCTACAGTGCCGAAATAATCTTCTAAAAACCTTTATTTGTGTTCAGCAGAAACAGAAAGCTACACAGATCTGGGATGGTATGAGGGTGAGTGAATGATGAGAAAATCTTAATTTTTGTGTAAACTATCCCTTTAAGATCACACTATGCATGTGGACACCACCCTCAGCTCATCATTAGATCTGTTATATGGGTTAGAAACAAAAACAACCTGCATGCCAGCACACTTACAGTGCCAGTCAGGCCCATTTTATTAGCAGCTTCTTTGTTCCAGTACAACACAGAGTGTTTTGATCCCATTTGTGGCTTGGAAAGAAGGAGAGAATGTGACAAAGAGAAAATCAGAAAGAAATAGGGAATGCTTCTGTTCTTTTGATACCATCGATACTCATGACAAAGGGCTGAATGAGTCTCAGAAACTCTGGATCAGAACATTTTGTTTTGGTGATCCAGCAGATCCACCGGGTTTAACTGGTTTGACCCTGACGTTTGAACCGGCCCGTGATGACAGTTGGATCCCTCCAACTGAACCGATTCATAACAAACCGCGCGTGCGCGTCGCGAGAAAGGCACGCTGGCATCACAATGGCAAAATAGTTTTTGAGCTCACGGAAATGACAACGCATCAGAATAGAAATGACACATAGAAACGTGCAACACTGTATGTGACATTGTGTGATCATTGTTTTTAATAATCAAATAGCGGCCGGGTCACATTTAAACTGCCCATGGTGACTGGCAGAGCAATGCGTAATATCTGCAGGGCACCAAGAACACCACTGGATTTGTGCTGTGCCACCGTGATCCGATGATGACATCGGTGCGATACAATGACAGTCTTACAAGTTCACACCAATGTTGGGTAAGTTACTCTAAAAAAATAATTCATTACTAACAACTAATCTTCTAGTGTAATTACATTACTGTACTAATTACTCTGTCTGAAAAGTATTGCATTCCTTATTACTAATTACTTTCTAAAACCTTTATCAACCTCGACCAGATGAAAAATAAAAGCATAAACTTAAAACTGTTCTTTTCATTCTTTCAAATAAAACATATACATCAAATAAATTATTAATGATCTGGCCAAATAATTTAAGGTGGCAGCGTTAAATTAGAAAACATATATTTTAACATTAGACGATAAATATCGATTTTAAATTCCCTATTATTTTATATAGAATTGTTATATAGTCTATAGGCCTACAGTATTCAACGCAATTACATCAGAACTAATTAAATTATTTAATATTTTAGAGTAATCCTTTACTTTACTTTTCAATGAAAAAGTATTTTAATAACATGCATTACACCCAACACTGGTTCGCACACACAAACACACCCTTTCTGTCTCCTTTCTGTCTTGACACATACAAAACACCACTCCCCGTCACCGTGCACCTGCCTCCCCGCTGATAAATAACACACATGGGCGTCCTATCACATACGACTCACCTGGGGATGCAGTTGGGAGATGAGCCGTCTATCTCCCAGGTGGCGAACAGGTTCATTGGCACCGGTCTGTTGAGCGCCCCGCTCCCTGGGAAGCTCAACCGGCCACTTCTCTCCGCCATGCTCGCTGCTGGTGTCCCGTTCACCTCCAAACGTCACGGTGAGCAAACTTTTCCTTCTAGATCGCGCTGGACCTAAACCCCCTCTAAAACGCGTATAAATCCGCTGGCCTCCGACAACTGTTCACGGGTGAAGCAGGGATTCTTGGACGGTTTCGCCGTGCACTTCATGCCGCTGTGGTTCTGCTCATGACAGTATTTCCTCACCGTGCACGCAGCGCTAGCGACAAGAAACTGCACCAGCCCTCTCTCGCTGCAGGAAGTCACGTGACCCTTCGTTATTCCAGACGACTGGCGCATATGCGCGCTGGCACATTTACTCACTGGACTCAGGATGATGGGTAGATAACGGAACAGCTCATGTATCTTGGAATTGCTAATTCAAATGAATACTTCACCCAGAAATGATAATTATTCTATCATTTACTCCCCTTTCTTCTGCTGAACACAAACGAAGATTTCTAGAAGAATATTTCAACTCTGTAGGCCTACAATGCAAGTAAATGGAGACCCAAATTTTGAATCGCCAAAAAGCACATAAAGGCAGCATAAAAGTAATCCACACGACTCCAGTGGTTTAATCTGTATCTTCTGAAGCAATATGATAGGTGTGGGTGAGAAACAGATCAATTGAAAGTTATTTTATACTAAAAATCTAAAAATGTTGGCGATTTGCATTCTTCGTGCATATCTCCACCTACTGGACAGGGAGGAGAACTTATAGTAAAAAAGATCTGTTTCTCACATCTCATCTCTGAAGACATGGATTTAACCACTGGAGTCTTATGGATTACATTGTATGGACCTACTGAGCTGAAGTTTACTTCTAAAACTCTTAGTTTGTGTTCAACAAAAGAAAGTCGAACACATCTGGAATGGCATGAGGGTGAGTAAATGAGAATTTTCAGTGATAATGTTTGTAACTAGTACAGAATTGTGTCGCAAAAATCCCTGACAACCCCAAATGTGCCGGTGTTTAAAATAGTTAAAACACGTATTTAATGGCACGCTATTCTAAACAGCATTGACGAGGAAAACAGGAGAAAACACTGTGCCATACATACAACTACTTTACATACTACTGTACATAGAAGGCACTCATTTTTCCAATACAATCATTTTAAATCAATATTATTTTTAGCTTCTTTCCTTTTTTTAATTAACGACAGAAACATTGTTTTGTGCTATAACTAAAAAAAATGAATAGTTGAGAAAACTAAAAGTATCATGGCAGCAGACTGCAAGCGATTTGTTTTACTTTGAATAAAAGGTGTCGCAGTGCACCGAGGACACTCTGTATGGGCAAAATGCAAAACCATTAGGTGGAGGCATTGAGGGACTGCTTTGTCCACGGACACTGCGGAGGATTCAAAACGTCTCCTTTTCATACCTCACTCTTGGTTGCCAGGATCCTCATAGCAACAGACATCAATTTAAAATACTGTCAAGTGTGCTTACAATCACTGTGGGGAAATACGTTGAGTGAATCAATAATTCCCATTTCGGTGTGCCACGCATATGATGGGGCCTCTCTCTAGGCAGTATTGATTTTTATTTTATTTTTTTAAAGTCAGCTACTGAGTGATGTAGCTTTAAAGATCTGTGCCGATTAAACTCTTTCAGACGTTTGAAAATGACAGCTCTGTTGGACCTTTACATGTCAATCCAAGCTTGTTTTTGATACATTACTGTTTGTAACCAAGCCATTAAATACAAAATAAATATTACATTTTGACTCCCTCCAATCATCTGGTGCAGGACTAAATTTAATTTACATTAGTCATTTTAATAGTTCATAAATGTTTGGCATTTAAAAAGGTTTCATCTTTGCAAAGCAGCAGCCCCACCTAGTGGACTGTGGTTAACACTAGCACAGAAAGTGAATTGCTCTGAGCTTTTGAAAACAGCAAAAAAAAAATGCTCCCATTGCGAACAAAACGATTCATATCAAAAGTTTAATTTGCAGTATCAGATATCACAATTAACAATGAAATAAAGCTTCTCTAAAAATACCACCCCACCATGGCAGAAGCACAGCGGTATAACGAGAACATTAATAAGGAAAGCGTAGACTTCCAATATCCATCTCTGCCAAATATCAATATACTTTATTCCAGAGTGTATATACAGGTATAAATTTGATGAACCACAAACACTTAAAAAAAAAACAAAAAAAAAAACACATGCAGAGTTGGAAAAACAAAACCCACACAAGTTCTCTACAGAAGTACTCTAGGTTTGTTATTGACCAAATAAAAAAAAAAATTCAAATGAAGCAAGACCATGTGAAAATCTTTAGTCTTCAATTTTAGCCCCATAATCAACTAAACCTCTTCAGCATTAATAATGCAACACAAAACATCTTCAAAACACACCCATTCAAGTCACAGTAATTTACACTAAAGTAGCACAATTTGACATATGCCACACTAATAAGTAAAAAAAAGCTCAGCCTCTCCATCTCATACACACACGCACACACACACACACACACACACACACACAATACACGTCTCAGTGCTGACTCTCCACAGAGGCAGACCGAGACCGACTCTGTTTCCTTGGAGCGGGAGACGGAGAGCGGGAGGGAGAGCGGTTGGAAGATTTCTCTGGAGTACGACTGACTGAGCGGCTGCGGGAGCGTTTGCTTCCACGCTCAGGACTGCGACTGCGACTGGCTGAACGGGAACGGGAGCTGCTCCTGCTTCGGGAACGACTCCTGCTCCGACTGCGGAGGAAAAATTAAGATTTAGGGTTAGATTTAGTCAACTGAAACAGTCTTTAAAAGACCCCTGTGCAATTGTGCATTACGTACTTCCTCTTATGATCTTCGTACAGCTTGAGTTTGCGTCCATTCAGATCGGTTCCATCCAACTTTTCAAGGGCGTTCTTCATATCACTGTGGGAAGCAAACTCAACCACCCTGTAAAACAAAGTCAGTGTATTCATCATTAGATGCACTTGACAGTAATACAATTTTTGTAACTGTAACTATGCACAAGACCTTACCCTTCATTCTTATTGGTCCGGTGTGCATCCACAAAGGTTACCTCTCCCACCTTCCTCATCAAGTCCTTCAGATCCTGCAGGAAAGCACATGGCATTTAATGACAATACACAAATCCAAACAACTGACCCACACACAGCAGCTTAGCACTCGCACATGAAATGCACTGCATTCTGCAGCATCTGCTCTGAGAACTCCAATCTATACAACTAAATTGTGCACCGATGCTGCAGTGTGCACCTGTCGAAAGCACCATCGACTGATGTCATCTTACCAGTTGGTATTTGTTCCAGTTATAAAACTACTGGAGCGTTTTCGGCAACACGACTCTGATGGAAGTGACACGCCTGGGGTTTGACTAAAAACTAGTTCGGAGAACAGGTTCTCATTATGTGAGGTAGATTTTCGCATATCGTAAACTACTGGTTGGAACCTGGAACCTCTCTCCATTTACATCTAACGCCAGATTTAAGTGTAACGTTTTCCAGCTCAATGGCAGAACCCTCTTTACCATGTAACTACCCAGTGTGATGAGCTACTTACCGTTCCAAACCATAGAAGGCATTAGCAAAGAGCCACTTGTCCAAATAGCAAACGGAAGCAATGAAGCATTAAAACGACCTCGGACTCGACCCATCCGGCCTCCGTAAGAACGGACCCCACCAGAGAGAGAGAGAGAGGATGGGGGAGGGGCCAAAACCCTGCATCCCTCCCCGCTTCAGCACCAACAGAATTAGACCCAAACAGCAGAGCGAGGGGGATGGAGCAGATCTGACATCACAGACCCTCAAGAGAGCGGCTACCCAGCTCCTCTAAGGCTATCCTGCGCTACGGCTCTGTCTGGAGCTACGGACCCAGCCAAGACTTAGACCAGCAGACACTGCGTGTCGGGTGAGGCACCACAGGGACACTATTCAGAACACAACCAGGGGAGGGCGCTATGCACCTCGGAGGCTGTGCATGCAACTCCAATTAAAGAATACCAGACCACAGCTGTTAAAGAAAAGGTTTGAAAAACATGGGTCTGGGTTAGAGAACCTTTTAGCATTACAAATCATCATTTCACTTAAGTAAGGTTTGGCTGAGGAGAAGAGGAAATTGTACATCCAGGTTACTCACAGAAACATTGACAGTTTTTGAAAGTAACAAAGGTGATAAAAGGTTGTGTTGTTGTGCTGGTGTCAAAGTCAAAAGAAATACAGGGAAGATAAAACACTACAACAGCAAACTGCTGTACTGCTCTGTTGCTTCCCCACGACAGTGCTCACCTGCCAGCTGATACGGGAGGACAGGTTCTCCACAATGATTCGGTGTTCTGTGCGCACTGGTGGGCCGTACCTGCGAAAGGATCAGGAGGTTTACACGATTGATTGGACTATTTTGCACCGATAAGAATAATCATACTCTTGTGTACAATGCAAAACCTCAATGCCGGCATACCTGGAACCAGCACTGCGAGACTGACGATATCCTCCGAAGCGTGGAGAGAAACGCCCTCCTCCCATTCCTGGACCGCCACCTCTTCCACGACGAGAGCGGGCATGCTCGATGGTCACCCTGGAATTAAAGACAATGGTTAAAACAGACCATTGAAAGCATTAAACAATCCTGAAACAAGGGATGTGCAGGAGTAATTACTCAGTTTTAAATGCCCATCTAGAAAAACACTAGACTATCCTGCAACATTGCCTCCTATGGGCAAAATTACACTCCTCCAAACTCAAACAGTTACAACAATGCATTGGGTGGGATTGTGGATACACATTTAACTTTGGTACACAGCATAGTTTCTGTATTTAAAGCTTTAAGTAACACTTTCAAGAGATTTTAATAAGTAAAATGTATAAAACTGTACCTAACAATTTGGGCAAACTAGCTTTAGAAAAGGTCAATTTTTATCCACAAGATAAACGGGTTTAAAAGTTGCAGTTAGCTTATTTTGCTAGACAGCTAGACCTTCATAGCAGCGCCATCTTTGATTTTTGATGGCATTGAGGCTGTGAGGATAGACGTGGTCTCTTCAACGGGCTGTACTGTAGTTTAAATAGCTTTTGGGATCACTCCACAGATAAAAAAAAAAAAACCTTAAAAACACTAGTTGTGGAAAATCAAATGGGATCAAAAGAACTTCATATCAAGCTTTCTATTGAAGAGATGTCTATCCTTCACAGCCTCATTTTCATTTCTGTTAAAAATGGCGCTACGGTGCATAAGGTCTATGGGTGCATTTGCAAAAACCCCAATAGGCTATACATTTCAAGCACGTCATACTACATTTACTAACTTAAATTTAAGTAATTGATTACAAGTTGTGTGCATGCATGTGTACTCCACTGCAAAAATTACTCAAAACGTCAGTCCTTTTTTTGAAAGAATTGATCAATTGCACTATACTACCATTCTGACCTAATTTGCATTTAAATTGCTATTTGGATTTATTATTATAAACTGAAGTCCTGCACAATGACAAAAAGAGCTGAATTGAATCTACACGAGGACAGATGTTATAAACCTGTCAGGATTCAGTCTTACCTCTCACTGCAAAGTTCTTTCCCGTTCAGCTCATACACTGCATCATCTGCGTCCCTGTGGTCGTCAAACTCCTGAGAAAATGAGACGGCAGGGGGCAGTGAGACATAAGATTATGCAAACACCCCCTAAACGAAGAAGCCCAAGTGTGTGTCGAATCGATACGCACCACAAAGCCGAACCCGTTTTTCAGGTTGATCTCCCGGATGCGTCCGTAGCCCTTGAAGAACTTCTCCACGTCTCTTTCACGAGCATGGGGGCTCAGACGGCCGATAAACACACGACAACCACTCATGATGAAAGGTTCAAGGATATCTGAGAAAACAGGTTATTGATTAAACTGCCATTACACGCCAAGTACTTTGCTCAGCAGGAAAATCAGCACTTGAGCGCCGCCCTACTGGTAACACACGGCGAATCTTCACAAAATGAACTAGATTGCTAAATAATCATTTATGAAGTCCAAACAGTCCACGCAAATCATTACTACGTTTCCTAAAACGTGACAGCACGATAAACATTTGTGGAAACGAGGATTAGCAAAAATTAGCAACCTCGTGTCTGATTAAAACGCCATCATATAGACACAAATTAAACCAAAAAACATAATATAATATAACCCCAATACAACCAACTATCCTCTTAAGAAAAGTAATAGAAATCTAAGTGAATAACTCCGACTGAAGATGCAAACACAGATCTGTCGGGCGGTTCAGGCCTCATCGACATGCGCAGCCATATTTACTAGATGTTTAACAGCAAAATCGAACAATCTACAGTTAAAATGAAACTTATTTTGTACTAACAAAATTCGAACAAATGAATAAAAAAAATTAACTGAAAACAAGAAATATTTCGAAATATTCTGCTTCGTCATCTCACCTCTGCTTATAAGACTTAATGGCGTTGGTCTCGAGAATGGCGAATGCGGTTGCGCGCCCATGTATTTATATAAATCGCGCGCGCGAGGGGGAGGGGAAGGACGGATGGGGCTCGTGAACTTGTTCGTAAACGTTACAAACAAATGGTGTCTGTCTCATAAGCTCTGCAATTGCTCATACCAGCTATTTCATTTATTTAATTTAGGCCTGTTAGGTGCCTATTTATTACACTTTATACGTTAAGCACTTTACTCTTTTCCAGCTGGAACTGGTTTGATCCAGTCTGGAATAGTACCGGAAACCGAAGCCATCATGTGACCAAACTGCTGTTGTTGAGCGTATCAGAAGTCGCATGAGCACGTTTTGGAGGCACAGGGCGTGCATTTATAATGTTTTAAAAAAATAATCTCTTTAGACTTAAAGCACAAAAAGCCAAGCCCTCACGGCCTTATTGACAGCAATGAGATTCTGTATAGCGTTTCAGTTCTTTATTCTGTATTCATAAAAGGATCAAAATGCATGATAGATATATTATTTACTCAGAACTTGCTGCCATCACTTGCGGGCTTGGACTGTGAAGCAGCCTTGGTTAAGATTGTGACATGGTAAAATGGGCTTATTTTTTTAGTGAGGTGTTTGAATGACTCAAGTTTAAAGGTATAGTTCACCCCATCATATATATATATATATATATATATGTATGGATGTATATGTATATATACATATATATATACTATATTATTATAGTTCTCTCGTCATTATGCCGTCTTAAATTCGTATGACTTTCTTTCTTTAACAAAGAAAGATATTTTAATGGAGATACAAAGTCTGTTTGTGAATGCAAGTGAATGGTGTCCAGTTTTTCAAGCTCAAAATATGACATAAAGGCAGCATAAATGTAATCGGTAAGACTCCAGTGGTTTAATCCATGTCTTTTGAAGCAATCAAATCTATTCCAAAAGTTTTTGGGGGAGAATAGACCAAAATATAACTCATTTTTCACAATCTATCTTTACATCAGCAGTATTCATGGCGATCAGGATTTAAAGATGTATTACGCACCGTCTATTGGTCTGCCCATATGTCAAGCGCTAGGAAGTGTAACCGAACTTGAAATCATTGTTTTCTGCAGAAGAGAGAAAATCAAATGAGTTTGAGACAACATAAAGGTGAGTAAATGATTAGAGAATTATAATTTTGGGGTTGAATATTCCTTTGATTAACAGCACACTTCTCTGCTCAGTCTGCAATTGTAAAATCCAGAAGCAATAACTAAAGTCAAGAAAAATAGCCATTAAAGCCTTTTAACACCCCTCCCTCTCTTAATCACTCAATGTGCTAATTGCAGTGAATGAACACACAGGAGAGAACCCATAACTGATGTGCAGACCACAACCAAACTTTCACACCCACCGTCTCAGAATCACACTTACAAATGCTGTCATTGTGTCCATAACGACCAAGAGCAGAAGGCTTTTGTTTCAGTTAACTACAGCATATCAATGGCTTATAGTTATAAGGCTGCATTTTACAACTCATTTCAGACTGTAAGACACATAGGTTTATTGCCATTGGCCTGTTTAGCATGAATGCATATTCAAATAATACCACACAAACATTGCACAACAATATCATAACATACAGTCAATTTAGATTTAAAGAAAATTCAACAAAATCAATGTAAACAAAATCTGAATGTTTAAAATAAAATCTGAAAGAAAAAGAATATGTCATTGAAGTGTTCGACATCATATAATAAAAGGAAAGCAACTTTGTATTATTAAAGTCGTCGACAAAAAGTAGTTACAGTCAGGAATGTAAGTTCCTTTGCGATGACATCTTTCAAATGAGAACCAGGAGGAGAACCAGCCAGCAACAAGAAGCAGTAAAAAAATTCCCATTTCATCTCAAAATAGAAAAAAATTTAATACATAGCAAACTCTTCTAAATCTGGAGATTATCCAGACATTTGATTAAAAGCCTAAGGGACATGCGGAAATGGCTCTACTGATAAACATGATTTTGACCCCTGTAAGAGAGGTGTTTATTCAGTCTATAGCAGGAGGCGCTATAACAGCAGAATCAGAGGTTGGAGTGCAGTTGTCGTCATATTAGTGTAACAATGTATGTGTAATATGTTTGTAAAATCACACGTGTATGTGTGTCTGCAGCTAAGTGATGTTCCAGGCTGTCCCAGCTGCACCTGTGGCAGACGAGGGCTCATCATCGCTGGACCTGTGTGTGTGAGAGTGTGTTTTCTCCTTCTGAAGCTCATGTTGATGTGACTCTGCAGTGCAGCAGGAGTGAGCCACTCTTTAGGCAGACAACTCTGGAGGAATGGAACACAGGAACTGAAATATGCCAACCAATTCACCCTGCGTGGGACAGCAACTACAGGCAGAAGGAATAATAGACAAATGGAGTGGAATGGAATTTATGACTAGATTTGCATTTCCTGAAATAAATACCAGTCTTGCAAAGCAGCAAAAGAATAGTTTTAAAGTTAAAGATAAGCTTAGTTTTAGGTTTTAGTTCTGTGTCCAGGAAATGCTGCATAAGAGCCACTTTAGTCATTGTCATGAATCACATCAACACATAGTAACTATGTGCGAAGTGTAAAGGTGGCTTATGGTTAAGTATATGCAAGAAAGACAAGTATGGAATGAATATATGCAAGGAATCACAATTCAGCAGGCAAATAGATGTTGAGTAGAACAATCACAATTCATTATCCAAATATAATGATGATGTCATTATTGTCAGGTACAGTTTAACAATATTGGTCAAAGGGTTTTTTTTTTTTTACTTTAATCTTACATTTTTATAAATTATAAACTTTATCAAGGCAAATATAGATATAATACTTAAGTCTGAAATTCTAGTAAACAATGTTTGAATGGAGTCTGTACATTAAGCAGTTCGGGCTGAATTACCCACTAATATTACTGTTTCAATAAAAGTTCAGCTCAATCGACAGCATTTGAGGCATAATGTTGATTACCGCAAAAATAAATTTATACTTGTCCCTCATTTTAAAAACAAAAAGGAAATATGTATGTTACAGTGTGGCACTTACAGTGGAAGTGAATGGGCCAAATTTTGGGAAGGTGTAAAGGCAGAAATGTGGAGCTTGTAATTTTATAAACATTCATTCATTGTTTTTTAAAACATGTATTATTTGAGCTGTAAAGTTGTTTTAATCATTGCTTTTGCAAGATTAATGGGTTCCCTTTCGATTCAGTTCACTTCGACATTGCTTTGAGAAAGTACTTTCCTCAACGACCTAAGTGAAACCCTTGTAAAATAACACCAATCTTCTGATTGGCAATGATGTTCGAGCCCCGCCCCTTTAGGCACATAGCTGGTGTTCAAGCATCTTTACTTCAGATTTTCTTCCTTCACGACTACAAGCATTCGACTTGCTCAAGGAAACCCTCTACTGCTTCGCCACGAGGAGGTTACCCCATGTTACTGTAACCTCCCTAGCAACCAGGCCAATTTGGTTGCTTAGGAGACCTGGCTGGAGTCACTCAGCACACCCTGGATTCAAATTGTGACTATTGTGAGTGTTAGCATCAATGCTCGCTGAGCTACCCAGGCCCCTGACATTTCACATTCTTAAAATAAAGTAGTGATCCTAACTGACCTAAGACAGGGATGTTTTCTATGATTAAATGTCAGGAATTGTGAAAAACTAAGTTTAAATGTATTTGGCTAAGGTGTATGTAAACTGTATGACAAAACTGTACATCAAAAACCCTCATTCAAACACACTCATTAAGCAACTTTAAAAAATTGCACACACTCTCTCAAGAATGGATTTGGAGTTCCTGCTCCCTCTCTGTAACCCTGTTCTGAAGCAATGTATCATGGGACATTTTAACAGGTAGAGAAACAGCTGTTCTCTTGTCCTTCTGGGAGTGAAAACAGGAACGAAGTCCTTTTTAATTGTTCCAGAGTGAAAACATTATTTATCAGTTGGAAAGGAAGCGGCAGAATGCCAGAACCATAACAAAACAATAGTTTCTGCTCAGAAATGGGGGAAAAGCATGCTATTTTCTAAATATAGGGTGACCATATTCTGGTTAACACAGACATGGTTGTCTGGGTGATGCATGTGTGTCATCAGGGTAAGGGGTGAGGGAAACTGAGACAGAAACAGAGTTGTTTACAAAATGGGAATAATCAATATTATTAATAATTAACGTATTAATATGGACAACTATGGTCATGCAATTTAACAATGTTGTTAACAGAATGTTGGAACGATAATGACGCAATCTATATAACCTTGTGGAAATACTGTGATTAACAGCAATTAAAAAAAATACAAATAAAAAATAAACGTATAAGGCTGAGCGAGGACGTCTTTTGAGTGAAGACTCGGATCTGAATAGTTTTTGAAACGGTGTAATTAAACTAAGTCCAGCGATTTGCTCAAATAAATCGGCCTTCCCGTCAAGTAGTGACACTGACAGCGCCTCCTACAGCATGGGAGAAACAACACATTTGGGCCCTAGACTAACGCCCGTTTCACACATACTCCGTATGCAGTGCGTGTGCGGTACGTATACGGTACAGGAGCTGTTGCGTTTGCAGTGCACTACTGATCCGCAGTTTCTGTCTGCCACAAAATCAAAAATGTGTAAGGAATTTTGATTTTAAACCCAAACGTTAAATTTGAGATTGTTTAAGGCATTGAAACAATATGAAAATTCATTTTAATCATTGTGATTCTTTGTTTTACATGTAGTTCGAGTTGAAGAAAAGCTATCGCGCTATATCTGTTGCTAAGAAGGAGAAGAATGAATCGCATTTGCGTTCACTCTGTCTTTTTTTAGGGTAAAAAATCATATAGGGTGGCATTTTGCAACTTTTGGGACTATAATCATTCTTTTTTGTTTTTCTTGACCCTGTAATTTAGTAACTGTAGAACACATTAACTGAAATTATGCGTATATGATGAAATGATTACAGTTTCTTGTCAATCTATGTCTATTTTAATGTGAACAATGCGCTGCCACTTTAATTCAGTGCGGTGCAGCACAGCAAAAATAGACTCGGTGCGGAAACGATCACTGCACTGCTGTATACGCACCGCAACTGGAACGGATCGACGGACTGCATCCGCGTGCAGTGTAAAAGCTCTAACCTGTTAATATGGGTATGGGAAAAAATACGCACCGCATAGCCTACGCACTGCAAACGGAGTATGTGTGAAACGGGCGTAACGCTGCTTGCAAGGTTAGGTGTGCTTCAAATTTAGGTTTGTTTGTGTTAGCAGCCCAGACCATTCACTAAACTACGACCACCCAGATAAATAAGTGTATCCCAAAGTCTTTGTCTTAACATATGACTTTTGTTACATGCTAAATTAGACCAGCGAGTAAAGACGCTGACTACCACCCCTGGAGTCGCAAATTCAAATCCAGTGTGTGCTGAGTGACTCCAGCCAGGTCTCCTAAGTAACCAGATTGGAACGGTTGCTAGGCAGGGGAGAATCACATGGGGTAACCTCCTCATGGTCGCTATAATATGGTTGTCGCTCTCGATGGGGCACGTTGTGAGATGAATGCCGCGGAGAATAGCGTTCAATAACTAAAAGATTCTTTGGGCTTACCCAGGCCCGGATTAAGAATTCAGAGGCCCCTGGGCACAATGTCTTGTAGGGCCCCCCACCCCACCCACACAATCAAGCTTTTGAATTTTTGGATACTATTTGCTGGTAACACCTATAGCGAGCAACTAGCTGGCATATGCAAGCACATAGTGCCTCACCTTTACCAATCCAGTTATATGAATCAAATTCTTCCATAATTAACACACAAACACGTACACACACCCATTAATGTAGCTTTCCTGTCTGTCTCTCTCTTCCTCTCCTGTCCTCTACTCCTCGGCTCTACAGGGGCTGCCGCTCTTTGTCTCTCTCCCCTCTCCTCTTCCTGTGATGAAAAGGATGCAAACAGTATATGTCATCTTAACTCAACTTTTTACTCTTCTTTATACTCTCTTCTTTATACTAAAAAATTCTGCACTTATGTATTTAGCACTTTATTATTCATGGTCCCTAATGGCACTTTGTTTGATGATTGAATGATAGTGAAATGGTAGTAGACACATTACAAGATGCTGTAAGTATTATGGTATAATATTGGTTGCTTACATTACAAATTACAATTGCTGGTGTATGACCTGTCCAACTATTGACAAATGTACTACATGTAAGTCGCTTTGGATAAAAGCATCTGCCAAATGCCCTAAATGTAAATGTAAATCAAATGTAAAATAAAGCAGCTTGTTTTTGTTTTTTTTTGATAATATTTCATGTAAGTTGTTCTCTCTCTCTCTCTCTCTCTCTCTCTCTCTCTCTCTCACACACACACACAATACCTCCTCCTCTCCTCAGGGTCTGTCTGTCTGTCTCATGCTCTCCTCCTCTCCTCAGGGGCTGTCTGTCTATCTGTCTGTCTATCTTAATAATACTAATTTAATAGATCAGATGCACGCACAATTATCCGTGAACTTGATAAATGTTGCAGATATGTTCTTCTAGGATAGCCTGTGCCTACTATCCACAAACAAATTGCTTTCAACTTATGTGTGCAAAATTCAGAATTCAACGAATGTGCAGCAATTTCTACAAATAGAGACATTTTTGTGAATAAAATGTTGTATTTTGTGTTAGTGATCATAATTTGCGCATGCAACAAAGAGGATGTAGCAGGTGACGCGTGCATTTATTGACGTCTTTTCTGAGTCGATCTCATTTGAGTGTATTCGGCAATGCTTATAACGTGTAATTAAACACGTTGAGTTTATATTCTGGGCTCATCAGATTTTTTTTACATTGTATTATTAGTATGATTTTTACTGTCTGTTAATAACACTGTCCGTCTCTTTATATTAAGGTTTGTATTAATTTCGATATGCCAGAGGGCAGAATAAGACAGGGAATTAAAGAATGCATTGTAGTTATGTTGACCTACTGTTTTCATAACACTGGATATTCTGCTAATTCATACTTTTCTAAAACGTTGCATAATGACAATTAACTTATTTAGCAATTACACTAGTGCTAGTTTTGTTGCCAGTGTTGCTCAAATGCACGCGTACGTGTCACCACCAGCAGTAAGTACCTGCATGTGTTGGGAAAAGGGAGAAGAGCGAGTTCGGCAAAAGGCGGATTCGAACTCTGGCCGAACGCGTCAAAAGCTACTATCATGCACCTCACGCCTTAACGCTACAGTAGTTATTTTGTGTCGAGCGTCTTTTTGCTAAAAAGACAGGCACCGGGCCGGCACGTAGTGCAATACGCTCCGTTTTCGGAAATGAAAAAAAAAAAAAAAAAATCTTCCCCTCGCTTGGGCCCCAAGTGCGCATGGGCCCCTGGGCCCGTGCCCATAATGCCCATTGGGTAATCCGGGCCTGGGCTTACCATGTCATGAACATTAAGAATAACGGGTTAATTTGCATTTCTGAAATCCTGAGAAATAAGTCCGCGCGCAATCCTTTTATTGCTCTCGTGACAGTTGCCCCCTCGCGCACCCAAGAATCAGATGCGCTCAATGGGAATTTCGGGTCCAAAAAAACAACAACAACGAAAAATACTGTAAACTAGAGCTGAGCGCTAGATCAACAGCCGAAAGACCAAACACAATTAAAACATATCTTTGTTTCGCGCGCGCGCTTTCACTCACAGTTAGCGTCCGTTCACACCAAACGCGTTTTTGCCTGCGTCTGATCTGTTTTGCCATTGTTTTCCTGTGTAAACACGCTAGATGAACGTCTATACATACTGCACCGCGTCTCGCTGTTTCTTTAGTGTCTCACGGAGGACTGGCACTTTTTAGACACTGTGTCAAGTTAATAAGAGCTTCAGGTTTCAAAAATGCATGTCGAGAACCCTGTGTTCTGTATCAGTCGTTGAAATGTGTCTAGATTGTTGTTTTTTTAGCGCTGGTGTCACAAATATTTAACGTTCTGATCAAGTTCAGGTTGCAAAGAGGGGACTGTTACAATTATTCCAGATTGTTCTGGAACAAGCGAATTTCAGCGCTTGATAAACAGCAATGTGTTTTCTTCCCCTTCTGCCCTAGTGTGCTGAGGGGCCTTGTTGCCTAGGTTTATTGTCTGTTACGAATATTGCATACGATGCTTACGTAAAATACAACCTCAGCATCAGAATATAAACTCCAGGTGAAAGTAAAGTAAATAAGACAGGAATATATTACTATAGTATACAGCAAATCCTCAAAGATAAAATACTGTATCATATTATAATGACAAACTGGACCACAATAAATAATTGTTGGGTTATAATATTAATAAATAACCCCTGATTTCCAAAATGTTACTGGGGGAAGTAGTAGGCCTTGCACACCCTGTTCTAAAAAACTTTTTGTATACATTTATGTAGGTAAATATTGCTTTTTTTTATTACTGTATTGTGGAAAAACATGCATTAATTATCTTTAACAAGATTTTTATTTAATTAAACATGAATGTAACTTGACTACAACGGTTGATGGGATGAATTTAATATTATAATTTAAAATAAATTTTATGTAATTTATTAAGAAAACATTTTCAAAATGAGTCCCCAGCTTAGTCGGTTGCTTGGGGCCTCAGAAATCGTAAACCCACCCCTGGGTCATATAACACAATAGCAGGGCATGTTGTCACCCAATATGGGGTAAGTTGTCACAATGGGATCTGCCATTAACCCGTGTGCTTTGTTTATATTGGGCTACCACTTTTCTCACCCAAACCTGTTATATCACTTCTGAAAATATGAATTACTTTTATGATGCCTTTGTGTGCTTTTTGGAACACCTTAAGTGCATTCAACCACTGCTGTCTTTAAATTTATTGATTTTTTTTATGAAGAATAACACACACACACACACACACACACACACACACACACACACACACACACACACACAGAGTGAGAGAGAGCACGCAAGGCATTTCCATATCTCTTTCCATATCCCAAGGTAGGCTGCATAAAAAAATACAATAAAAAAAAGGCCATGTGTGGCGTGGTTGGATATTAGCATGAAATATTTTAACAAGCGTATTGAGCAAACATATTAATTGCACTCACATAGTGTCAGAATTACAGTAATATCGAGATGACAACATGTAAATGCATTGTTATTGAATGATAATATTTAATCACTATATATTAATTCAACTCTGTATACTCAAAAAATATTTAAGAACAAAAAACACACCAAGTAACAATGGCTATAGTAAAATGTAATAAAATATGATAATAGAATATCATTCTGATATTATGTACCACAATATAATAAAAAAGCTTTCTTAAAATTAAAAATTTCTATAATGCAACTGAGTTAGAAGACTTTTTTTTTTATATGTAAAACTTGTACATATGGTTCATAGTAGCATTGTATGGACTGAAAAAAAGATGAGTTTATGGGGCTGAAAAGGACTAATATCAGCCCTACATTGGCAGTCCCAATCACACATGCATATCTTGGAGTAATTAAAAATGAATAAGAGTCAATGGAAACATATAACAAGTAAATATTCAATTGTAGAGCTCTGTAATTGGGATTTTGACTAGTACAAATGCAACTGTAGTGCTCTCTATTTGAAATTCTTACTAGTAAAATGGTAAATGGTCTGCACTTATATAGCGCTTATATTTTAACCTTAGCGGTTACCAAAGCGCTTTGCACTGTGTCCCAATCGCCCATTCACACGCACACCAATGGTGGCAGAGCTGCCATGCAAGGCGCTAGCCTGCCATTGGGAGCAACTTGGGGTTCAGTGTCTTGCCCAAGGACACTTCGGCATGTGGAGTCATGTGGGCCGGGAATCGAACCCTGCGATTGGCAGCCAGCCCGCTCTACCACCTGAGCCACAAAATGAAATGAATAGAGCTATATACAGTAATTGGAATTCTAACTAGTAACATTTTTATTATGGAGCTCTGTAATTGGAATTTTTAATATTAAAAATGAAATTATGATGCTTAACAGTGGGAACATAAAAGACCCCGCTCTTCCTTCCTTCCCCAAAATGTTGGAATGACGACTTTTTATTTAGAACGTCAAAACCAAAGCCAATTTTGCAAAACAAAAGAATCACCTTATATCCATAAAGCTTTCAGCATATACATATATATACACACATTACTGTTAGTCACTCTTAACACTTTTGCAGAACATAGATCTTAAACACACTGGAAATTACAACTACATCAGTAATTTGATTTGATAAAGGAAAAGGCCCATGTACTCGATTTTGCTTCAAAGTCAAGATAAACTCAAATGTGTTTTTTTTCCCCTCAAATTATTTATTCAATGCATGATGTGAATCTAACATTATTTTAATTGTGAAGTGCGAATGACAAGCATTTCATGAATAAAGGCTTTACTATCGGATTCGTCCACAAAGACCTGCAGAATGCCCATCAGGACAACATAAACACACACTTGTCAGTTACAGAACACATAATTATAGTAAGAAAAAGTGCCGAGCTCAAGACCCGAACATTGCACAAGTACCTGCAAACAGGGGCAGCACTGAAACCAGCAGCTCAACCTGGCATGGCACTACATTTTTCATAGGTGCAGATTAAAGCTCCAAAACTTTAGTGTAAGTCATAAGCCATATACAACATCAACAATAAATCACATATCCATTTTGATTGTGAACAAGTGCCATCTTTAGTTTTTCCCTGAGGGAGGTACATTAAAGACAGAGCATATACAGGCCAAGCACTAATGCCAAATAAACAAATCGAAAATCTCCACCTCCCACAGCATGTGTGTCTGAACATGGATAAGAAATAAACTAGCAGGAGGAGAAAAAGAAAAAAAAGACAACCCATATCATGCACACCTTGAAACATACTCTTGCACAAGCAGGAACCTGAGAAGAGCTCAGATAATTTAATAGTTCACCTAAGGCTCATTCCAGTCCTCCAGAGAGGAACAAGATGAGAAAAATCACTCTGTGGGCCTGTTTCCTGCCCAGAGAAACAGCTCCACCACGGTCCTGCCTGTGGTCCTTCTGTTCAATTCAGATTATGGCGATTTCTTCTGCCACTGTTATCCCATCACCGTGCTCATCCCTGTTCCCTCAAAACAATGATCTCACTCCTCCATGCAATGTCATCAGGCTGATACAGCATGCTGGGAATTCTGGTTAATTGCCAAAATCACAGAATTAAATACAAATGTACAGCTATGTCATTCTAACAATTGTATTAACAATTAAAGAAAATCTGTTTTCTTTCTGCTTCCATTAACTGGGTTTCCATTTTCCCTCTCGGTTAATGTTTGGGCCCTTAGCAGAATCAGTTCAAACCAAGCTTTAGTCTGTAAAATGTGATTATGTGAGTTAACAAGGTCCCCGAGGACGCAACTGAATGCGTTTGTAAATGATGAAACCTGCTGCTGCTACTGCCAGAGTGAATACTGTAAACAAGGTCCATGTGCCAAGAGCAGGTGAAGATTCTCCATCACCGCGAGAGCTTGCGGGGCCATTTTGCGGGAGCGAAGACTGCAAACATAAACATGTCAGTGGATGTAATAAATTAATTGGGTTAATCTAAATAATTAGAATTACATTGGTTTAGCTGTCACAGTACAAGGCATTCTTTACATTGTGATGGTGATCAAATATGTCTACACCACTTACTCGCTGCTGCACACTGAGCTGCACGTCCTCTCCTGCAGACCGAAACAGTTCCACTGCTGCACTGTGAGACAGATTCTCCAACTTTTGACCATTTATCTAAAAAACAATAACCACATTTATATCAAATAGTTAATGAAAAATAACACTTTCCCTGACATTTTGAAATTAGAGTTTGAAGTACTATGAAAACACAATGTATCTTTTGGATTTTCAAAAATGGATCTGCCTCCACAATCCAAAAAGGCCATATATTGAAAATAAACTGCAAACACTCTCATTATGAATCCTTCTGTGATTTCACAACAGTTAATACATGAACAAAATGACTCCAATCACAGTGAAGAAATAAAGGCGTGGTCACATTTACCTTGGCACAGCGAAATTCCATGGACTCAATGGGAATTAGCGCAATCGTGAATTTCATGCAATGGATTCTGGTGGCGAATAATTTCCCCAGTTCAATTTGCTGCACTTTGACAGGAAACAAATTGGCGAGTTTCTTTTAAACCTCACTCTCATGGAGTATAAACTGCAGCATTAAAGAGAGGCTGGTTGACCATTCATTTTTGCTGGTTTCACACACGCTCAACATTCACCCACACCCTCATCGCCGGTGGAATTTCGCAGTGCAAAGGTAAACGGGACTGCGCCTTAAGTAATTCCAATACAGTGCATTCAGAAAATATTCAGACCCCTTCATTTTTTTCACATTTTATGTTGCAGCCTTATGCTAAAATGCTTTAAATTAGTTTTTTCACACAAATCTGCACTCCATACCCCATAATGACCAAGCAAAAAACAGATTTTTTTATAACTTTGCAAATGTATTAAAAAGAAAATACTGAAATACCACATTGACATAAGTATTCAGACCCTTTGCTATGACACTTGGAATTCAGCTCAGGTGCATCCCAAATCTCTGGATCATCTTTGAGATGTTTCTACACTTTGATTGGGGCGGCTGTGGCTCAGGTGGTAGACCAGGTCCACCAATCGCTGGGTTGGCGGTTCGATTCCCGGCCCACAGGACTCCACATGCCGAAGTGTCCTTGGGCAAGACACTGAAGCCTTGCATGGCAGCTCTGCCGTCATTGTTGTGTGAATGGGTGAATGAGATGCAGTGTAAAGCGTTTTGAATACCGCTATGGTTAAAAAGAATTTACATTTAATTGGAGTCCACCTGTAGCAAATTTAATTGATTGGACTCACCTGTCTATATAAGATCTCACAGCTGAATATGCATATCAGCAAAAACCAAGCCATGAGGTCAAAGGAATTGCCTTCAGAGCTCAAAGACATGATTGTGTCGAGGCACAGAAAATGGCTTCATTGAAGGTTCCTAAGAGCACAGTGGCCTCCATAATTCTTAAATGGAAGAAATTTGGAACAACCAGGACAGGTCTGATGAAACAAAGATTGAACTGTTTGGCCTCAATTCCAAGCGTCATGTCTGGAGGAAACCAGACACCGCTCATCACCAACGGTGAAGAATGGTGGTGAAAGCATCGTGTTTTTCAGCGGCAGGGACTTGGGACTGGTCAGGGTTAAAAGAAACCTGAATGCAGCAAAATACAGAGATTTCCTTAATGAAAATATGGTCCAGAGCGCTCAGGACCTCAGACTGGGTCGAAGGTTCACCTTCAAACAGGACAATGACACAAAGCACACAGCCTAAACAATGCAAGAGTGGCTTAGGGACAACTCTGTAAATGTCCTTGAGTGGCCCAGCCAAAGCCCAAACTTGAACCTAATCAAACATCTCTGGAGAGGCCTGAAAATGGCTGTCCATCGACGGTCCCCATCCAACCTGACTGAGCTTGAAGCGGAGGATCTGCAGAGAAGAATGGCAGAAAATCCCCAAATCCAGGTGTGGAAAGCATGTTACATCATAACCAAAAAAGACTTGAGGCTGTAATCGCTGCCAAAGGTGCTTCAACTAAGTTAAAGGTTTGAATACTTCTGTTTTTCTTTTTAATAAATTTGTCATTATGGGGTATGGAGTGTAGAGTGATGTGATTTTTTTTAAAGCATTTTAGCTTCAATATAACAAAATGTGAAAAAAATAAGGGGTCTGAAAACATGATGAATGCACTGTAGGTTCTATTCCTAAACACCAGAAGAAGACTATTATTCCAGTTGGCTTAACAATAAAAGAAAGATTTGGGGAAGGTTGCCAAATGTTGTGCTTATCCTAGCTGTGTGTCACACCTGCCACTCTGCATAGCCTTCTAAAAGATCCCAACATTAATATAGGGCTGCACGATTATGACAAAATTTTTTTGATTAGTTCCCTTGATGTTGTATTTGTGAAATAGAATTTACATTAAAATTAATATTTTTTTTCTGTGGAATCTGCATGTCATATTGTTTATGTAGACAACACATCCAAAACAAGATGTCTGAATTACTTTATGGCTATTTTATATATTATTTATTATTCGTAAATCAAGATAAAAACGGTTACTCACATTTTTACAAAAGTATTCACAGAAATCGAGCAATGGGCATGTCTGTGATTGGTTTGACACTTTTCACAATTAGTAAAGTGTGGCTGATCTTGATAATTTATTCACAAATTTCAATAATTAGGTATGTGTGGTTGAAATCCATTTTTTAAAAAGGTTCCTGGTCTTTTCAATGTGATCTTAACCGTTTGTGTGGCACATATCGGTACAGATTTTTGTGAACACTCATTTCAGATATGAAGGGGCATTTACAAAGAACCAAATGGGTGTTTTGGTTCTGTACCTTAAGATTTTAAGGAAAATGGTAATGTGTAACAAAACTATGTTTTAGCTCAGGAAACTTGCTTAATTATTTAAAAAAAAAGATGAAAAAGAAAAAAAAAAAATGTATGAAGTCTTCAAAACCCCTTCTGAATAAACCAACAAAAAGTTTCTCTTCTGTTCAGGTACCTCAACCACATACTGTAAAAATCAATTTACCAAAGAACTGAAAAGCTGAATGGGGTCATCTACCGGAGTAGTCAGCACTGATTTACAGTAAACTATGCTCATCATCATTCATTTACAGTTGTGGTGTTGTACAGTGAAGTGGAAGTATTGATTCACAATTAACCACAAAGATCAAACTAAAGTAAATAAGCATTAGTAAAGTGGAACTTTAACTATGTACAGTATAGTACTGTGGTTTTACCGCAAGAATTTTGTCTCCCTCCTGCAGACGTCCGTCCTGTGCAGCTGCTCCTTTTTCTTTGATTTTTGCCACATAGATTCCGCCGTCATTCATTATATACTGTTGGTCCACTCCACCCACTATATTAAACCCCAGACCTGGCATAGACAGAGAGGATATTACACACACTGCTAACACTAATTACATGATTAAACTGATCTCTGATTTCCCACATGGGAACGAAGCTGTTTCAGAGCATCCCAGGTCTCTCTCTCTCTCACTCACTCACACACTATATAACAGCTTGACTGTCATCTCTCAGAATCTGAACAAAATGGACCGGGTATGTAGAGTATTTAGAGTTATGTCTCAACTTTAAATGCGAGTATTGATTTGTTTACGTGTCGGTTCATAATGCTGGTTGTGATACGGGAGGAACTTTCACTTTTACAACACACACGTTTCAAAATGTACCTGATCTGTTCCTGCAAAACCCAATCAGGACCAAAGCTTCCATTATTTTAGCTTTGATTACGGAAATGGGCCGAACCAGCAGCAGCAAACCGCATGGATGAACTCTGTTTTAACAACTCCCTAGAGTGCAGAACTCAAGAAAAAGACACAAACTTACCAGCAGGGCCTCTTTTGAGCTTAATATCAAGATCCGTCGGCGCACTATGCGCGGATCCGTTCATGATGGTCGTATTTCAAAGTTTCACTTTTAATCCAAATGAGCGCAATCGTCCTGAAGAGTGTGGCTCTTCGACTGCTTCCTCTAATGTTTCCAGGACACGCGCGCAGCCGGCACCGCCCCCTAGCGCACAGCACCGGAACACGCACAGCAACTTGCGTATAGATTAATTGAAAAGTTTTAAAGGGATAGTTCACCCAAAGATAAAAATCTCACATCATTAACTCAACCTCATGACATCTTAGATGAGTATGACTTTTTTCTTCTGCAAAACACAAATGAAGATCTTTAGAAGAATATTTCAGCTCTGTAGGTCCATACAAAGCAAGTAAATGGTGACCAAAACTTTTAAGTTCCAAAAAGCACAAAGGAAATTGCACAAAGGACTCCAGTGGTTTAATCCACATCTTCAGAAGAGATCTTGCCATTGCAGTCTTAAGGTAAAATCTTGATTTCAAGCTTGATTACACTTCCTATTTCCTTACGGATGCACAGAGCATTAGATGGCTCTAGGGAGTGTTATCGAGCTTGAAATCATGATCGCCACCATTCGGTCACCATTCACTTGCATTGTAAGTATGCATCTTTGTATTTCTATGTGTCCAGCAGAAGATAGAAAGCATACACATCTGGGATGGCCTGAGGGCGAGACAATTATGAGATAATTGTCATCATTTGGGGAGCTATTCCTTTAAAAAAAAAAAAATTTGTATGTCTTCCTTTTGCTTGAATGACAACAGGAACTGGAGCTGCCAAGCTGTTGATACATGTTATTCCAGCGTGGTTTGAGAATGTTCCAAAGAGCATCTTGTGTGCTTGAATGGAAGCTGGCCTGAACATGGTCAATGTCACATTTTTGCTTATTTGATTAGTAACCTAAAATAGTGCAGAATTTGAAATATTTCAAATTTATTTTAATGTCATATCATTTTTATTTTTTTTCTTTCAAAATCCTAAACCTTTCTTTCCAAACATTTGCAAAGTATGCATATTGACATGCAGTCCAAGTATTTAAATTGGAATTGTACAAAACTGACCAGCACATTTCCACAAGGGTAATACAGCATTTATTCTGATACCATTATTGGCTTCTGTTTTCTCCATTATCACCATGATTGTATTTATAAACTGCATTCAAACATTTATTCCTAATAAATAAATATTTCTGCCATTTAGACCTGATCTGATTCAGCACAGTGTCATAGATCTGTTCTTTCCTGAACGTGTTTATGACACCATTTTATAATCTTGTTAGTGTACCAGTGTAAAGGTAAACTCAAATATGAAAATTGTGTTGACATTTACTCACCCTCATGTTGCTCCAAACCTGTATGATGTTCTTTCTTCTGTGGAACACAAAAAGAAGGGATGTTAGCCTCAGTCACCATTCACTTTCATTGCATCCCTTTTCCATACAATGAAAATAAATGGTGACTAAGGCTAACATTCTGCTAAACTATTCTGCTATTTTGTGTTCCACAGAAGAAATAAAGTCATACGGATTTAAAACAACATTATGGTGTGTAAATGATGACAGAAATTTCTACTATTTAGATCTTGTACGCAAAGCAGGAGTTGTTGGAACAAAATAAGTAAAATTAGTCATGTTAGTCATGCAAAACGGTAACTACTGCTTAATGCATTTTAATGGGAAAAAAAAAAGTCATGCCAAAGCTGAAATGTTTAAGACATAACAGCGATATTAGGTTCCGGATGACCTCTCAAAGGGGTCAAACTCTTTCAGACTTCCGCAGTTACACGGGATGCAATTTGTTTTGCTCAAGTGACAATCATATCTTTTACTGAAAGCAACTATCTTTTCATCTGCACTAAAGAGACAGGTGGGAAAGACATCTGCAGTGTGTGTGTGTAGGTTGTGTGTGAAAGGGAGTGGTAAAGCAGTCATATTAACTTTCAGAAAGGTCTATGTTTGTCCTTCCCCCTTTCTGGGAGATGCCTACATGCCTTAATGTGTCTCCCCCATATTGTCAAATCGCTCCTATGCCCCTGTGTGTGTTAGATCATGCTAGGGGCCGCGCTGAACAGACTGACATCTCCCTCTATGTGCAGACAAGTGACATCCTCCATTCCGCCTGTTCTGTGCTCATACTCCAGCAGATGTATGCCGTCCACGGCCACCTTAAACCCGTCAGTCTCCACCAGTATCTTCAGCTGAACACACAAATGCACACATTACAAATAGTAATTTCTAGTTGTATAGTGCTTTAACAATACACATCGTTTCAAAGCATCTTTACAGAAAATCCTACTGTAATGCATTTTGTGTATTACAGGATTTTTTTTTTCGAATAGTCCATCCTTTTCTTTAAAAAAAGCAAAAAACAAAGTTCCAGTGAGGCACTTACAATAAAAGTGAATGGGACCAATTGTTTGGAGGGTTTGAAGGCAGTAATGTGAAGCTTGTAATTTTATAAAAGCACTTACATTAATTCTTCTGTGAAAACTTGTGTATTATTTAAGTTGTTTAAATCATAATTTACAGTCAATGTAGAGTTTTAGGGTTTGTTGACATATCGTCATGGCAACAAAGTTGTAAAATTGGCTAAAACTTTACACAGAAAAGGTTAGAAAGCAATTTTATCAGACTAAAATCATGTTAATGTGCATATTGTTTATGTCTCTTGGCTATACTATTGAAAAATAAAAAAAAAGTAATTTCTTTAATTATTTTAAAAGTCAAAATATTTTCAAATAGACAAAAACGTTCCAGCTTAATTTGCAGAGACAAATATATGCCATTCGTAGGTAGTTTCCCCAACTGGTGTAAACCATAGGTGTCATTTACGTGTGGGACGGGTGGGTCATGTCCCAACATTTTTTGCCTTAGCCAATTTTGTCCCCATCACTTTTTGAAAAAAGCTTTCATCAGTTAAGTGTCTAATGCAGAAGAAACATCTTCAGTTCTTCAGCAGGAGTTTCTATTTCGTTCCTTTGTGTTATAAGTTGTGATCCAGCACTGGAGTTTGTCATTTGAATGTTATGGTGAGTGCTGGTTGCGACTGTTATCAGAGGGTTTGAGTGACAGCGGGCAGCACTGTTCTCTCATGCACAGCAGCTCACGCTCCTTTCCAGTTAAATTGTAAAGCAAAATGCAAACAAATGTGTTCTCCGCTTATAATATACATCCAATGACATGCAAATGCAATCTTCGCTACTAAATTAATTAATGGTGGGGGCATGGGTAGCTCAGCGAGTATTGACGCTGACTACCACCCCTGGAATCACAAGTTCGAATCCAGGGCGTGCTGAGTGATTCCAGCCAGGACTCCTAATCAACCAAATTGGACCAGTTGCTAGGGAGGGTAGAGTAACATGGGGTAACCTCCTCGTGGTCGCTATAATGTGGTTCTTGCTCTCAGTGGGGCGTGTGGTGTGTTGTGAGTGGATGCTGCTGAGAATAGAGTGGGGCCTCCACACACGCCATGTCTCCGTGGAAACGTGCTAAACAATCCACGTGATAAGATGCGTGGATTGACGGTCTCAGACCCAGAGGCAACTGAGATTCGTCCTCTGCCACCTGGATTGAGGTGAGTCACTACGCCGCCACAAGAACTTAGAGCGCATTGGGAATTGGGCATTCCAAATTGGGGAGAAAATTAATTAAAAAAAAGTTACAATGAATGGATGAGAACCCAGAACTCCTTGTAAAAGAGGCAAAAACTTTACCATGAGAACAATCAGTCATTCTAACTAAAGTTTTACTGATCCATGTATTTATCCACTGACCAACAATATCCCAGTACTGGATCAAGTTATCAAATAATTATGTGAAACATTTATTGGAGCGCTTGATTTGGTTATCAAGGATGACTATTTATCAAAACAGTAAAAGATTTGTTAAGAATATCTGCACATAACCTAGTTGATTGTCAAGAGTTTCGCCACTTTGAACCCATTTGCACATGGTATTAAGATGCATTTTTGTTGATCCGATCACATGTGGTCAGCAATAAATACAGGACTAAACAGGGTATAAAAGGTTTTGTGATCAGATCACATACGAATGTTGTCAAAAATGCATGTGACCACATCACATTTGAAGTGTAAATGCGAATCTGTCCTGAATGCATCCCGGCAACAGCGAAGCGTCTCCCCTCACCTGTCAATCAACCGCTGTGCTAAAACAAGAATTAAAAATGTGCAAGTTCGAGTGGCTTTAAAAGGAAATAACCGTCCGATCGGTACATTTTAAAAAGCAGATACATACACAAACATGAGAACTTCACAGATCTTCTTCAGTGTGTCTGATATCAACATGCAGGGACACTGCAGCTCATGTTAATACAAGTAAACCACTAAAATAACGGACAATTCTGCTTGAAATGTTGCTTTTGTGCAATTTATTTGAGAAGCATGTGGGAGAAATAGTGCACCCTTTTTTTCCACTCTTTCTTTGTCTTTTCTGAATTTGTGCTTTTATTATCATACATTAACACACTGACATAGTGATTGATGTATGTCTTCATGAAACAGAGACCCTCCCTCCAAATCCGATCACAAGTGGTCACAGGAGATGCATTTAAGTGACCAGATATAAACAATGATAAGTCTCACCTGACCACATGTGATCGGATCACCCGAGACACATCTTAATACCAGGTGTAAATGGTGTCATTGTGACGTCACCTTTAATCTGACATGATTGAAGCAAATAAAATGTCGTACCTCAAATTGTCTGCCCTGCACAAAGGGAAAGCCCCCCCCTCTCTCCTCAGGACCCCAGCAGCCCCCAAGATCTGAGTTCCGTACAATGGAGTGCTCATGAAAACGAGGGTTGAAATGAAAAACCACGTCAGGCCCCCTCAGAAAATCTACCTGGAACCTGGAAAAAGTGAGACAAAGAAAGTAAGGGTTTGCTTTGTAGAAGCAATACAGTGTTGTTTGTCTGTGTGTGTGTTACCCGTTTCCTCCTGGTACTGGTTCACCCACAATCGTAATCAGAAGGCAAGGCATTATCCCTGCATGAAGCGGAAGATCATACGGCACTGGCTAGAACACAAAGACACAAATTAAAATTGCACAAACTATTTATTTAAATTCTTTACAAGGCATTGAGTTCTCTCTCTAGTCAAAAAAAAATACGACGCAGGAATCTATCGTATTGTTATAGTAAAATGACAAATATAACTGTACAATGCAAAGAAGAGACAAAAACATCTTTTGCAAACCCTCGGTGGATGCTTAACCAGTTTTTCAGTTACAGCTTATATAAATGTGAGAATACTGGGTTTGCAGAACTTAACTTAGATAGTTAAAGACACAAGTTGATTATTAATATCTGTTTGAATGTTATCTTGATTTAGGATCAGCCCTGTTACACTGAGATGTGACAGGTTTCATGTGCTATTAATAGATTTTCCAATGATGTCTCTGGGTTTCTTAAATTTCCCATCATAAAATTCCAGCTATGGCTTTTCCGATAGTGTGAAAATATCATGGAACCCTTCCTGGCATAAAACAGTCCCAAATGAGACAGCAGCATCAGACTAACAGAGACTGAAAGGACATTGCATAATGAACAAAATCTAATAATTAAAATGAGTATTTTTCGACTTGAACTAAACAAAAAATGAAAAAGTACTTTTAGAAGAACTGTGTAGTTAACTGAATTCATCTTGAAAGCCTGTGGAATTAACCTATTTTGCCAACATGTGTCATCACATTTAGGGACTCTGCCTTACCCTCTTTTTTTCTCACTCCAGTTAATGCCACGTCAGAGATCATGTGACAAACTGACTGAAAGAAATATAACTCATGACTTCCCTCAGTTTATAAACAACCTCGCTATGGCAACAGTGACAAATCACAAAAACTTGCACACTCATTATTTCCTTCAGTGAATAAATAGTTTTAAACAACACACAAATGTTATACTGTTCATGCACAAAATTGGGATAAAACCCCTCAGAATATTCAAATTCAAGAGCATTGATGAGAAGCCTATAAATGATGAATATATTCATGTAATTATTAAATCACTTATTTTTATTCATCAACATGCAATGCAAAATAAAATAATTTATTTTATATAATATATATATATATATATATATTCTCAAAGTAGGGTTGAGTTCTGTACATATGAGAATTCCCCTTATTGGCCCCTGACCCTCAATTAATACCATAAGTCACTTTTCTTTATGAGATTACAAATTGCTGCTCAGCATTAGCATAGAGTTGATATTAAAGGCAGCTTCTGTTAGACAGAAGATGACATACAATAAATGAAGCCCATTTAAAAACCTTTTAATTACAATAATATGGTTTTGATCTGTTTGTTTGTACAAACACAAAGTGCATTATTTAATCTCTTATTCAAGCAATGACATAATTAAAACATTTTGTTGTCAATAATATAAAAAGATAATCATTTTGTGTACTGTGCAGCAAATAAGTAGCTTAGCTACATTAAATATGTGCATTAGTTTGCACAGGTGATTTGTAAATCAGCATAAGCTATGTGCTTGAACTGAGCTCTGACTGGATGTTAACTGGGTTCTTTGTGATGGCTGCAGTGCTGTCCTCCTCCTGTGATTGGTTGAGCTGTTCATTGTGCTCAAAAATATGGAGGTCTATGTGGTGGCTGAAAAACAAAAAGAGGAACTTTGAGATCTGCATATGATGTGCATGAGTTTAAGATCTACAGTGGTGTAATCTGATCCAGTGGAATGAGCCCACAGAAGGAAACCCAGACCTGAAGAGCAAATCTGAAAACCCCAAAAGCTACCCCCATCTCATGAATACTCTGATAACACAAACTCCAGCAGATTAGAGGAGAGCCATCACACCACAGCAAGCCTATCACACACATGTACACATGCAAATCCCTTTATACACCCATTCAAACAGTTATCACTGCTCACCAGCATTCCACCTGGAGCAGCAGGCCCACCGTATGGTCCCATGGGCCCAGGACCGAAGCCTCCTGGCGGGCCGGGCTGAGGAGGAAAGCCCCCTCCAGGGGGACCCCAGGACCCTGGAGGTATTGGGGGAAACACACCTCCTCCATATCCTGGACCTCCATCTGGGGGAAAGGCAACAGGGCCACCTGGACCGTACATGCCAGGCCCAGCTGGTCCAGGTGGGTAAGGCACATTTGGGTACGGTCCCTGTGGAGCTCCAGGTGGGGAGGGGAACTGTCCAGGAACTGGGTATGGCATGGGCGCCCCACCTGGTGGGAACTGACCTGGCATGGGGGGGAACTGTCCTGGAGCTCCAGGGTTGGAGGGGAACTGTCCTGGTACACCCGGGCCTGGAGGGTATCCACCCGGGGCAGCTGGGGCTCCAGGAAACTGTCCCGGGGCTCCTAGGCCAGAAGGAAAGGGTCCAGGAGCAGACGGCCCAGTCTGAGGAAAGCCAGAAGGGGCTGATGGTTGGGCAGGGCCTCCTGAGGGTGGGAAACTTGGGCCACCAGGGGCCACACCAGGCCAGCCAGGATTAGTGGGGGGTGGGGCCCCGTTTCCAGGAGCTGATGGATTGGTGTGACTAGTTTTCGATGCTGCACCAGAAACATCATCCTGGATAGCGTCAGCAAGCTACAGAAAGAGGATGCAGTTGTACTAATTACAGTAAAAATAAAACACACACACACACCGAGTGTTTTATTAAGAGATCTGATTGTCAGAAAGACTTTCGGTCACATTTTATCTTTAAAAACTTATCTAGGGCAGTGAATTACTCCTAAAATAGTCACAACTTACCGAAAAGTCTGCCATGGCCTGTAGAAGAAAACACAGTAGCACTTAATAACACAGGCAATGCACACAAGTCAAATTCTGTCATTTAGTACATAACCGTGTAACGTCCATAAATTAAACGTATTCTAGCAAAGGGTTGGGTTAACTACTATAGTTTAAAGATGTTAAAATTAATCTGATTTAAAAATAAAATATTTAAACCACACATTTATGAATCTGTGTCAGGGCTAGATCGATACAGAAACAGCTAGCATTTCGAGTGAAGCTGATGTGAGCAGCCCTATGGGTACCTAGACTGGATGAAGGCCTGAGCTCCGGAGATTATGGCTTCTGAACGGGACCAGATCCTGTCGCCCGAACTGATCCAAAAGTCCGATTTACTAAACTCTAAACAGGAAATGAGGTGAATTCTGAAACATGAAGCGTTTTCCACGGCTTGTTGAAAACATTGTGAGCACCAAATCATATGGATAAAACAAAAAACGTTGTAGTTAAGCGCAACGGACTATCCGCTGTGTTTATAGATCTGAGATATGTTATGAACGCGCACTCCCAGTGAGGGATGGGCCCGAGTCTGTACTCATGCGCAAGGATTACTGTGACGGGGTGGGCGTTTCCAGAGACCTTCTATCAAAAGACCCTATATGGTTCGCATAATACTATAAGTACTATAAGTATTAGTGTAAAAGTAATATATATACGACACCATACTACATGTAACGTTGCTCTTAACTCTCTTTGCCATCATATGGCTACAAAGTTGTAAATTTGGATGTAGGCCTAACTTCTCACAGAAACGTTAAGCGATTTTATAACACTAAAATCATGTGAACACGCATATTGTCTTGTGGATATAGTTATGAGATAGTGATTATTTTCAAATTTGGGTCCCGTTCACTTTCACACAGATCACTACATTTTGAACTGTGGCCTTCTGGCAGGCGCTACAGAGCACTGAGCACCAAAACAGTCAGGCACAAAAACTGTTTTTTTCACTCAGGCTATCCATCTCTTGAACACTTAAAACTGCCCCATTGAGCAATGATGTGCAATACACAGCTTAATCTATTTATATTTATCCAACATTCCACATCTCTTCTGCCATATAACACTGTATAACAGATTTGTATTTGTATATTGTACATTGTACATATATATATATTAGTCTTATTGTGTAGTTCTATAAATACTTATATTTTCTATTCACTTTTTATTTGTATTATATATTTTTTATTATTATCTCTGTCTTGTTGTTGTATTGTTTGTGCAATGTAAGCTTCTGTCACCAAGACAAATTCCTTGTATGTACAAGCATACTTGGCAATAAAGCTCATTCTGATTTTGATTGTAAGTGTTTCATTGTAATCCAGTTTTTTATTTTTTATTTATTGTGGTAATCAACATTATGCCACACATTCTGTTGAAAGTGCTCAATTTCTATTAAACCCAGAATATTCCTAAACGCATTGAGTAAAAAAAAAGTGTTGCGTGCAATTCAATACATATACTTGTTTATTTTATTTTTTTTGAACGACCATGAAGAGAGAAATGTTGCATCCTATAGTTCTTTCCATTGGCATCATCCTCATGCGCGAATGCTGTTCTAGGATCAGACAAAGCTCATCATTTCATAGGTGAAACCAACTGATCCTGGAACGGGCTGTCATGCAAATCCTGGCGAGTTCCCGCGCTCTGATTGGGTGAACGTGCGTCACGAGACGCGGCACCGTAGAACTCCTCCACTGCTTATCTCGTGCTGCTGTCTGTTCTCCGTGGAAAATGGTGAGTCCAAAAACTGGCTTGTATTAATTACAACATTGTAATAGCTGTGATGTCTGGAGGTAGTATGATTATACTGAGGCATTTAAATAACGCCGCGCGCTTCAATGCTGCGATATGTGTTTGTGTTGGAGGGGTTGTTATTTGCCTGAGCCCTGTTGCAGTTCCACCCAGTGCTTTGTGATCAGCTGCATGTCAGTGCGCGCAGTCAAACCTTTTCCTGCATTACACTGACTTAATAAAGTTCACCGAAATACAGACCTTTATACAGGCGTTGGATACACCCTGAAAGCCTGTTTGGCGTTTTCATGACAAAGAATTGGCTTACATAACTGATATGATGGAATTCCGGTGGCTCCGGGGGAATTCTCATTTCCTGTTCCAGACATGCACACACTTCAGTATTTCAAGGAAATGCTGGAAAATCTGAGACTGTGTGGCTAATTTGCTTTGAATGGCACGTCAAGCCACATACAATGTAATTAAATCAAAGCAGAAATCTATTAAATCATACGGAAAATAATGTAGATTATTTGCATTCCACAAACAGCACGTTTGTCACACCAACAGCAAAAAACGTGATGTTGTCCTGATTATGACATCAGTGTGTGATGTCGGTTTTTAATCAGATGACCCAAGCTGGTTGTAATGATACATGAGTTTTGACTTTAGTAAACTCATTATCCTTGTGAGAGGTGACCCCCATCCCTTGTTGTGATTTTCTGCTTTTATTTTTTTTTTAAGTGGTTTTTTGATCTGCCACTTTAGGTATTCCTCAATGAAGGTGTTTTCTATCATTTTAAATTATTTTTTAAAATATTTAGTTGAATATTTTTTTAAATATAAGATCATTTGCATCACTACCCCTATGTAACACATATGGGGCATGGATTACAGAATACATGCTGTAAAATGTCATTTGTAATGTATTCCATTAGATTACTCAAGGTCAGCAACATATTCAAAATAGTTAGGATTACTTTCACTTGTTTTGACTATAAAAACTCTGCCAGTACAGTAAGACAAAATACACATTAAAAATACATTCTCTGCAAAACCTAAATATCTGATGCAGTGTTGTTTCTAAAACAAGATCAACCTAATTGATATTGCTTGAAGGATTTGTAGATATTTTTACAGGAACACAATACAAAAATTATTATCACAATACGATTTGTGCCCTAATATCAAAGATCTTACAAGAAAAAAAAGAAATTATGATCCAACGTGAATTTTCTATGATAAAATAATATGATCGTGTCTGGGAACATTTGCATGTAAAATGGCTAGAAGCACCATTTAAGCTTAGCGTAAATCTGACAATTTACACAAGGTTTATTTCCATTTTTTCTGCTCCAAACTTACTTCAAACATACTTTGTCTGCTCGTATGAATGTAACACATCATAAGAAAGTGTTTCACCGCTGTTCAAATGCACTTTGGATCACATCATTTATATGTATAAAAGGACTAAATATTAAATTAAACAAATGACAATTAAATTCAAAGTAATCTCTTCAGTTATCAAAATACTTTTTGAATTTAACTGTATTCTAATTACCAGTCATTTAAATTGTAACTGCAGTGGAATTTTTAAATATGTAATCCCTTTACATGTATTCTGTTACACCCAAATCCTGGCTATGGGAGTCAATGCATTTAACACTGTTATAATTTTTTTGTAATACATTGATTGTCTTCAGTTTCTATTTGTTATGTAATAAAATATATGTTAAATACCATGTTCATGTTCATACACTCTTGACATTGTACCTATTGAAGGGATAGTCCTCATGGAGCAACCTGAGATTAGATGCTTGGTTCATGGCAAGGGCACAATGGTCATCATAGCTCCTGGACCACTTCTTTGTTTGCTGCAAACAACACATATAGCACATATATACATTGTGTAATATAGAAATATAGTGTCATTCAGGAATACAGAGTACATAAGGGTATTATTTGACAACTTTATAATAATTAAAAAAAAATTTAAAAAATATTTCTGGTCCATTGCACTTTTTGTATGTGTTTGTGTGGGTAGAGTTGTTGAGACATTTAATTTTTTAAAACAAAACATGGAAATTGCACATATTTCTGTTTGACAGGATTTTTTACACCGTCACCTAAAACTCCTACTCTATTTTCAATGTGTTTGATACTCAAAATTCAATATTATATATATATATATATATATATATATATATATATATATATATATACCAATTATTTAAAAAATACTAATACAACTATCATTAGAGATAATTGTCTTTATTATAGAGTTATAAAGAATAAGCATGTAGATTTCACCTGGGTCTTTTATGATATATATCTTTAAGGTGGGGTTGTCCTGTTGAAGCTAATGTGGGGCAACTGTCAAAAAAAAAAGCTAATAATGTTGACAAATTATACAGATTTATAATTTGTCAACAGTATTTACAATTTTGGACAGTGGACTATATAGTAAATATGAACTCATTTAAGCAAAGTCATGTCAAGCCCGTGGGTGGGGTAAATGAGCTTCAGCAGGTTCTAAGAATCAAAGTTTCTCTTACAATAACTAAATGTTTCACTGTCAGAAACTTGAATATATCCCCCATGAATATATTGTAGTTTCTGTCATTTACAGCTGTATTTCAGTCACTTGTTACTAAATAGAGAATTTAAAAGACACATTAGAGCCGAGTGTGAAAGTAACCCTTTACATATTTCAAATGGATGAGTTCAAGTGCCCTGCATACATGGTAACTCTTTCAATACTGCTTACATTTTTTTTATTTGTTTACATTTTTTAGTCACTGCATAATTCCCTTACTTTCAATTGTGTTTATGTCTGACTTTACTATTAATGTACTATTAATCTTTGGAAAATAGTAGGTCAAGAATGAGTAGATGTTTCCAAACGTTTGACTGAATTTGTGTGTGTGTGTGTGTGTGTGTGTGTGTGTAGAGTGAGTCTTTAGTTGTGTGTGAGGTAGATGAAGACCTGGTGAAAAAGTTGAGGGATTTCCGCTTCAGGAAGGAAACCAACAATGCTGCCATCATCAGTGAGTTCAAATGAAAATGAAATACTTACACTTCTATACGCCCACACACTCTCATACTGCGAGGGTGAGGTGCTGATCGCTCTGTTCTCCTCTGTTACAGTGAAGATTGATAAAGACAAACAGCTGGTGATTCTGGAGGAGGAGCATGAGGTAAATTTACACACTTCCTTTGATGGATTATACACAAGTCATTGAATGAATACATGTGTGTGGTGTTTAATCAGAAACTTGGGTTTGAGGACAGGCTGATACACAGCTTTCCAGTGGATTTTCCAGCTCAGTGGTGTAAAGTGGGGTTTGGTTTCTCCCTGTAGGATATTTCCCCTGAAGACCTGAAGAATGAGCTACCTGAAAGACAGCCCAGATATCCTTCACTAACAAAACTTACTCCGTGCTATACCACAATTTATACTCTAAATGTCCCAAAATGTCCTATTGTACATTTAACATTGAACAATTATGGGATATTCTGTGTTGGGGTGGAGTTATTTTACGAGGATTCCTTAACAAGTGACACATTTGTAGTCTACAGCTATAAGTACCAGCATGATGATGGGAGAGTGTCATACCCCCTGTGTTTTATCTTCTCCAGTCCTGTTGGTAAACGAAAAAACACATTCTGTAATGCTTAACATGGATAGAGCTTTTGTCCATTTAAAAATTAAAAACTCTGCATGTATACACACACAAACACAAACACACATTAAAATGAAACAGTGCTGTTTCTCCAAGTCTCTAAAATTAAACGTTTTATTTCCCAGGATGCAAACCTGAGCAGCAGATGATGTATGCTGGCAGCAAAAACAAACTGGTGCAGACAGTTGAGCTGACCAAGGTGAGTTCTAACTCACAAACAACAATATTGTATTTGTTATGGTCATTAATTAGAGGATGCCCTCTGTATCTAATGTGGCTGTGTTTTGTTTATCTCTACTAAGCATTAATGCCCAAAAAGTTAGGAATCTCGCAGTTTAGTGATCCATATGGTAATGTGATGTCATGAAATGACTACTAAACAATTATAAGTCATCATGGAATCAAAATGAACCCTTTTTACTTGCACGTCAGTGGTCATATTGTGCACAATGAATGGATACATGTTACTTAAAAACACAATGGATGCATCCCAATTCGCCTACTTATACTGTGCCCTTAAAGTTTGCATTCTTTTTGTGATGGAAAAGTGTCTACTTTTTATTGTGTGGTAAAAAAAGTGTGCAAGTATTGGGACCTAATATAATTTGTCATAAAATCACGTCTTGAAACCAAAGACTCCTCAATCACATTGTAACATGCATCCTGTTACCGTACACTGACCTGTCAATCATCCTGTTACCATTACTATCATTCATTATTCTTCATTGCATTTCATTTACAAAACCCTACAATGCTTCCGACGGTTTTGGAGAAGACACAGCGTGTCGTTGAAGATCTGTCTCAGGGTGTTTCATGTGGAGATGTTCCTAACATTATCTCTATTCAATGTGTGATCACAATGTGTTGCAGATGAAATATAACATATTGATTTTATGATTCATCATCAACTAAAGTAAAAATCTTGTGTAATCAACTTAACTTGAATGTTATACCTAGTCGGAAAGACCGAAAACTTGAATGACATTGTGCTTAATCACTATATTTAGTGTTTTTTCCCCCTTCTTCTTCTTTGGCAGTCACACTAAATACGTTTCCATCCAAAAGTTTTTACAAAAATTTCACAAGTGTCGACATAATATATTTCCGTTTATCTCAAGTGCATAAACTCTATGTAGCAAAAAATTAGTTTGGAAACACTTTTTATCGAGAAAATTGGCATTAACGCAAAAATTTAGTCACATGACTGACTTTACCCCAATCGTTAGCCTGTGTTAATCACGACGACAAGATATATATCCTTGAAAGCCAATTTATTGTACGTGAAGCATTATATGCACTGTTATGGTGTGGTCTCATTGGCATACCTGCACAGAATTAACCCACAATACAAAAACATATAATTTCTGTGTACAAAGATGTTTAAATTCAAAATAAATAAACAATATTAGGAGAAAAGTTTCAGTGTGCTTTTTTGGAAAACTTACATATAGCCCAATTCTATAATATTGTAGTTTAGCTTTTGAAAAAATGATGGCAAAATTCCCTGTATTAAATAAAATAAATGACCAAATGAATAAAGCATTCAATTAAAAAAAATTATTAATTACCAAATGAAAAAATTATTGTTAGGCCTATATACTTGCCTTTTCTTTACACAAACTTAAATTAGCCTTACCCTGTTCTGAAGATGAAAAGTTGGCTGATTGACATTCTCAGAATGTTCTAGACTTTTTTCAAGACTATAAACTATCAGAACTATTTGTCCAATTGTCCAATGAGTTCACTTTCAGAAAATGAGCTTTTGAACATTTTAAAACTTTTCAATATTTTAAATCATACCCTCATTACCTCAGATCGCATTTGCTGAGCTTCTTCAGAATTTAGCATTATGACGCTAAAATAAATTTTTGATGACAATCAAGTTCAGTTGTTGTTTTTAAAGTTGCTGGACAAATATGCATAATGTAGCTTTAGATCAGATGATTGTTCAAAATAGCCTATTGAATATCAGGAATGTGTCATATAACCCTGATATTACACCGCATCAATATTTCTTTAATAGCTGTGCACACTGCATATGCACATCAATGGATGGTCCTTATACTAAGACCAAAAGTTTCCCCCATTACTTGGTGCAGGTTGCCAGCTTGAACAGGGCCATGACGATTCGTTTTCGGGTAGGAACCAGTGGCAACCTGCAATAGGCGCAACATCAGGACCAATATTACAGTCCTATCAGAAAGGCAACAGCTGTATACATCATTACAACAGTCTCTTGAAAGAGAATTTGACCTTTGCTATATTTCAGTGATGCAACTAATGACAAAAAATTAGAACAGACAATTGTGTTTATTTGGTTCATTTTCTGTTTGTGATAATCCCATTTTTAATCGATATGGTACTGACAATTTTTCATTAAATATTATTTTCGAGAACAAAGCTCTTAAGAACACACAAGAGCACCCACAATAAGCAGTACAAATACAGTGGATGGACATAAAAGTATGCATGATGGGATGATGAGGATTGTTTATCACTCATACCCTTTTCTGATCACTGTAAATGGAGCCGCTTGGTCAATCACAATTTAAAGGAGTAGTTCACCCAAAACTAAAAATTCTCTCATCATTTACTCACCCTCATGTCATTCCAGAGGTGTATGACTTTCTTCTGGTGAACACAATCAAAGATTTTTAGAAGTATTTCTCAGCTCTTTAGGTCCATACAATGTAAGTGAATGGGTGCCAACATTTGTAAACTCCAAAATTCACATATCGGCAAAATAAAAGTTCTCCAGGTGATTCTGGTGGTAAAATCCATATATTCTGAAGCGATTTGATTGGTGTGGGTGAGAAACAAATCAATATTGAAGTCCTTTTCTTAATATAAATTCTCAGGGAGAAGAATTTCTGACAACAAAAAGACAAATATTGATCTATTTCTCACTCAGACCCAAGGCCATAACCTCAATATGTTATATCCAATAATCACATATGGCCAGACTGTCCATTCTCCCATAATCTTTTGAAAGAAGTTAAAGCTCCATCCCCAGATCCTGAATTAGCAGGGAGTAATACACTGATGCCTCATGACCTTTTCCAAAAGCAGTAATCACCTCTCCCAGAGTATCTGCCACGCTAGGGGGGGTGTATGCTACTCCCAAAAATAGTACAAAGCAAGTGGCGCAGCTGTAAATACCTGAAGAATTGAGACCTGGGGATCCCAAAATGCTTAACAATATTTTCAAAGGATCTTAACACTCCACTCTCATACAGGTCTCTGAGTGTATTAACCTCCCTCACAATCCACTCTGTCCAGCAGAAAGGGGACTTAATACATCCCAGAGAATGTCTTCATCATCTTTGTATCAAAATGGAATAACCTTTCTCATCTTTGAAATGACTTCACTTTTCGGTTTGCATCAATCCCACTCTCTTTTTCCAACCGCTCCCCTCAACAACCTTCTACTACTTCCACAATTTTATCAATTTACCCTTTGCTAAAAACAGCTTAAAAGTGTTTCTAACCAATCCTATCTTAGAAACTGTTGCCATTTGCATTCTTCTGACAAGCGTTTGCTTTTTTCAATGAGAGTCTGTGGGAGTAATGTGTGTCTGAGTAGATTTAAGCAGAAATGTATAGAAATTATCCGGGCTACTTGTAATAGTGACACGAGGTACCCTGTGAGGAAGGTACCCTGTAAGGATACACTGTGTTAACCCCTCATTCCCAAATTAACATTTATCAGCAAGGACTCCTGCATTTGCTCCAGTGTAAATTAAAGCCTTAAAATGAACGTTCATTTATGTATTGATTCAGGTGATTGTAAAGGTGATAGCACATAAACAGTTTATAACATCATAGTGAGTGTGTTTATGAGATGTTATGAGCAGTTCTGTTCATTTACACTAATGTTATCAGGTGTGTAATCGCTTTGAAATTATGCTTTTCTCTTTTCAAGTGACTGTTAAATGTTTGCCAGACTATTTATTTATGAAAAAGTCCTATAAATTTGCTTTGCAATGTCACTCTTTAATCCATCCCAAGTAAGAATTTGTATTTGTTGTGTTTGAATAATATTTTTACTTGCTTTCACATAAAAAATAAAAAAGCAGACTGAAGGAGAAGAAATAATAATAAAAGTAGGAGTCCTACATTAGAATATTATTGTTTATGAAAATATTTAGCCAAAAAACGCGACATGAACTGCAATTCCCCTTTCATTCCTATAGGAAATTCTGCAAAGCTTGTCAGAGAGAACAAGGGTATCAAATGGAGGTGGGGTTAGTGAGGGTTCAATTCATGGTAGATTAAATCATGTCCCGCCCTACTGACATTCACATAATGATATAGTTGTTTTTTTTAATGAATCTGTATCTGCTTTGCTATCTGCCAGGTGTTTGAGATCAGAAACACTGAAGATCTGACTGAGGAATGGCTAAGAGAGAAACTGGGATTTTTCCGCTAAGAAGAGGCCCTACAAGCTAAAGCAAATGTTTAAAGAGTGACGAGATGGGACCATCACCTTCAAAAGTAGAGAATACCATAGTCCATCTGATTCTGTCTGTTTGTGTATGTTTGACTGCTGCTGCCCAAACTCTAAACCTGCCTGTACCAGAAATATGAGTTGTGATTGAAAAGGAAATATGAAAGCAAATTTCAAAAGTACTATGAAATATTCCTTGGATTTTTAAAACTATTCCAATCTCATCCCTGAGCAGTACTGCTCTGCACAGGTGGACAATTCAAGTCTTTGTAGTTGGGTGTCATGCTGTGATTTCTGGCAATCTCATGTCACCTATCCTTTACGATAGTTTACATGGTAATGGATTTAAATATTTAAAAATGCTATAATCTTTAATTGTTTATGACAGTTTTGATGTAAAATCACACAAGTCTTCATTTCAACACCTGCTACTACAAGGGCCAAATCTTTTCTTCCTTTTTAATGTGTTATGCTTCCTGTAATTTGAAATGTTTAGACCAAACATTAACTACGGTAATATTTTTTGATACAAGTTGTGCCTGGGAGGTGAAAGGATTGGGAGTTTCACAGATTTTTTTTGTGAGAGAGTGTTTGGTGAGTGTTTCTAGTCTTTTGTCATTGACTGTCATTAAGTCACTCTGTTTTGCCTTTTCAAATCTGTGCTTGCAGCTAGACGAACAAATCCACTAAAGTTCTATAATCTTTCTCCATCGGTTAATTGAGCAAGAGCTCTGGGTTCACCTTTTTCTTGACTCACTGTCTTTGGGAGTGAAGAGCATCTTAACCCCAGACAAGAGAACTCAACTGTCCCACCTCTTTGGAAATGGTGTACAGTTTATTTTTATCCAATTAAAAGCTGGAATTAAGCCAGTTTATCTATATACTTCAATTCACGCAAAGTATCGCTATTTCCATATTTATAAAAAACTTTCTATTGGCTAAATTTGAACACTGGAAATTGCTTACATGTTTACAGCTTCACAGAGAAATATGAACAGTTTGGGAAGTGTTGTGTTTTCGATAAGTAATACCTCTGCAGATCTCATTTTTCTGAATCTGTGAGTTCTATGTGGGGTCTGGCTCACATGTGCATCATCTCTGTACATCTGTAATACTTGTGATTGGTGCCGTTTCCTATTAAACTCTGATTGCTCACTTTGGTGGTTTATATGATGTGGAGATCACATTCAGTAGTGAGCTTTGTATGTGTTTAAATTCAGTTTTTATCCACTATGAGCTATTTTTAATGACTGAATTAGATGCTTTGGTTTGTCCTGAATGTTTTTAACTCAAGTTCTCTCTTTAAACCAGTAAAGTGGTTTCCTTTCGTTATATCTCAATTACATTTGTCTGCTGTTCATTTTGAATAATTAAATGGAAGGTTTTTTTTCTTCTTTTAAATCTTGTCCATGTGTTTTACTGTGTTCTTGGTTTATAGTAATGCCTTATTTTCATAATTGAGGAGCATAATGTATGTTCAGTTGCTTTTACATGTAATTTAATTATTATTATTATTATATTTACAGTAAACAAGGGGCAAAACAATAAAATCTGCATGATGCAAAAAGCTATCCTCAAAATGAAAATAATTCCCAAAAAGTTTCTTCAGAGTTGTTGAGGTCATAAATGTTATGTCTGGCCATCTCATTGGTTAAGTCAGTTTTGAGAATGGTAGGAAAGACACTTTTAGCTTGCTAATAGACTACAGCGTAATAAAAAATATGCAATTAAGCCTCAGGAAGTGCAAAATCCCTTGGGTGATGCATATATAAATAATCATATATTTTGAACTTTGGAGTGATCAAAAAGGCAAAATAGTGCTAAATAAATTTCAGGAAAGTGAGCAGGACACCGCGAATGAGAACGTTCATAGGAATTCGGCGTATGCAAGAGGTGTATCCTTCGTGGGCGCTCACAACCCACAAGTATTTGCTTCAACGGAAATGTAAAAAACAAAACAAATACAAATAAAAAAACAAATGACGCCATTTTGCCCGTAAATATGATGTTCAAACGCAAGCAATGTTAATTCCCAAGTTGAAGTACCTCATTAGATAGGTGCAGAGTATATCAAATGTATAATTATATTAATAATTAAAAAAAAGTATTTGAATAAAAGTACACATTTAAATGTATTTTCTTTTCTCTTTACATCATTATAACTCTAAAATTTGCCTCATACACTCCCTTCCAAAGACACTTTGTTCCCTTCTCACTCAAACCGCTCGCGCTTGTTAAAGAGCGACGTGTTGTCATAGCAACCATGTTACGTTCCGTTTCCGTTTGTCCTACGAAGGTTGTCTCGTTTAAACGAGGCTTGTTTAAAGGAGGACACTCCGTATACTGCAGCCTTCAAAGGACGCGTCCTACCTAACATGCAGCCTTCGAAAGGAGACACGGCTTTTGTCAGTCACGTGACGTGCAGCTGTCACTACGTCACAGCCTTCGGTCTGGATAAGTCCACATGAACGAAAAATGGCGTTCACATTTGCGGCCTTTTGTTATATGCTGGCGTTACTGTTGACGGCGGCCCTTATTTTCTTCGCTATTTGGCACGTAAGTGTTTTGAATACAAATGTGAACTAAGGCGGTGGGGTTATGAACGTGCAGATGCTTGGCGGGTAGTGACATAAGTTAAAAATGAAGCGGAGCGCGAAACAAATGGGAATGAATGGCAGGAGCGCGTGCTGGTAACACCCATGATGCCTATTACCGATGTTCTTCCTTTGAGCTATTCAGGCATTTATATGCCTTAAAAGTCGTTAACTCCAGTGTTACTGTGTACGCTGTATGTGTATAATTGGTCACATGTGTTAAAATATTTATTCGCTGTGGCTGTAAATTATCACAGGCGGAATTCGGCGCGCGCTCACATTCGGCTCTCGTGAATGTGTTTACAGATCTGTGGGTATAAGTTAAAGCAGTAGCAGAAATATAATAACAAAAGACTGATTAAAAAGATAAATGCAATGAAGTTTATGTACAATATATAATATGGGGTTGGTTTGGGGGTTTTCAAGTCAGAAATATAACATTTTTTTCTTTTTGCTCAGATTGGTGTCACATTTTGAGTTATTTGTGGACAGAACCATACCAGTGTTCAGGCTGCTTTATTGCTGCCTGGTGCAATTAAACTGTTATATAAGAGAACAAATTGCACTGATATTTTTAGTGCAGACTGGAGCCAGTATCACATTTCTGCTTTGACACAATCAATCAATCAATTAAAATTTGAATCAAATATTTCAAATATATTCAGAGACTGTTTTTCTTATAGATTTGTGTGGAATCTAAATTCTGGTAATGTAGGAAGTGATGTTTGTATTCTATGTCTTGATCATCTCTTCCCCTCTGTTTTTCAGATAATTGCATTTGATGAGCTGAAGACTGACTATAAGAATCCCATAGACCAATGTAACACATTAAACCCGGTGAGTAAAGTGTATGTGAGCGATGGTGGGTGACTGCATGCACTCCTGTTTCCTCTATTCTATCGCAACACTGTTCTTCTTATCTATTTAATCATCTGCAGTGAATGTTGCTTTCCAGCGCTATCAGTTCTTTTGTTTGATTTTCTTATTTTAATTCTTGCCTTTTTATATATTTATTTTTATTAAATTTTTTCTCTGACTCAAAGACAGTTGACAGGGTGAAAAAAATTAAAAGGGTCAGGCTTGCTCTGAAGGTTGGTACCAGAATTCAGCTTAAGATCAGTAACCATCTGTATGCATGAGCAGAGTGTTTACAAATGTCTTTTCAGTTAATTAATGCATCAATATACAAATTGTCAGTTAAACTAAATGGGAAGAGGTGTGGTGAAGATGAAGTGAGTCACCAATCATAATTGTAAAAATACTGCTGTCTTCATGTAAACTGATTAAAACAGATTTTAAGAGCACAGTGTTGCCATTGCAACCAGATCATGCAGCCCAGTCCAGCATTAAAAAAAAGCACAGATTACCCCAGCAATGTTTTTCGTATCTCTCTCAAATTTGGCTGGTTAGTCTGTTACTGTGGGATTAGGGGGGAGACACAGGTGTAATCTGCATAGATGTTTGTGTATAAGAAAGACAGTTGTTTATAGGTAAATGTGTTAACTGAAAATACTTGCAAATACTCAGAATATGCATGTGTCGTTCTGCCCCCCTCTGTTTGCTCTTTACTCAGAGCAACTAACTCCATTGTTCCTGCCTCTTTTAACATGCTCTAAACGTGACACCATTAGGATCATACAAGGGAAAGCTGTCATTATTTCACAAGTGCGATTGTGTGATGGATGAGGTTAATGAAGGGTGAGACTGTTTATCTGGGAAAGAGGATCGGGTGTAGTGGTGCACATTAATCTAAACTTGTGTAATTATCCTTCCAGAATTCTTGATCTCACTCAGATAATTTAGACCATTTAAACTGTTTTTATCAATTAATTTTTTATATAATTGCCCTCAATTTGAATTTTTTTACTTTGTGTTGGGCAAAATCCTCACACCTCAAAACATGCACAAGTTCTTTCTCTCTCTGCATGGCCTAATGTGGTGTCTTTCTTTATTTGCTGATAATGATCAGGCATAGCAGGGGCAGCCCGGGGTCCTTGTAGCTGCTCCTTCCCTCAGCATGGCTGCTGTTTTCACTCTGCCTGGCACTGGCATTGTATCCCTATAAATCACAAACACTATACCTACCACTCTTCCTATTCCTATGTCTGCTGGCCCAGTGGGTGAGCGCTACTGTTTTTTTTTTTGGCAGTAATTTGCTAATGACCAGATGTTCTTTATGCCTATTAAGAGAATCCAATCACACTTATATATATTTCCTATAATATGCTATTAACTCAATTTAAAATAAACAGGATTAATTGTGTTTTTTACAACACCTCGACTACTATAGGACATGACAGTTGCATGATTTAAAGGAATGGTTCACCCAAAAATTATAATTCTCTCATGCCATCCCAGATATGTATGACTTTCATTCTTTGTTTGTGTTCAGCAGAAGAATATCTCTGCTCTGTAGGTCCAATATAATGCTAGTGAACTGTGGCTCAGCCCTCTACATAGTGATTAAATTACTCACTTATGCAACCAAATTTCACGCTATGCGACATGTGAATTTTATTAGCCACTGGCGAGTAAAAATTCAGATTTTACTCGCCAGAGCTTGTGTTGTGGTGAAGAAAAACGTCCTTCTACTGAACAAGAAGGTGGTGATTAGGAAGCTGGATTCAGCTTTGTCTTTTACAGCGTGTTTTCTCGTGAGTGTGGGCCCTGAAGGCAATTGACCTTATTTTGCTACAACTGGTCCAAATCTGTTGTGATCGCGTGGTCTCATCCCTTTAGTTGAGCCTTGGAATGTCACTGACATTGCATTTAACAACGTCAACTCTGATTTTGGTTAAACTGTCCCATGGAATGTTCAATCTACACAGCCTCAGTTTTACACCCTACAGACCAGTTGGACTTCTGTTAGAAAGTAAAAGTGTTGCAAAACTCGAGAGTTTGTAGATTTGAATTTGAGAACGTGTACAATATATATATTTCAACAAACTAGTCAATACACTATAGTTTTCTTTTGCTTCATTCCGTGTATTTTGTGTTCAAAGACGAGACCCAGGAATCCTATTTTCATTTCATGTCTTAATATATTTTCTGTTATACAGTCAGATGGTGATCAAAAAGAAACATTGGGGGAACTATTCCTTTGAGAGGCTAGAGTGTAAGCAGAGATGATTTGCAAGAGAGATCATCTTGATTGGTTTGATTATTAATTGTAAACGTGATGTCGAAGTTCTCGGATGGAAAAAGAACATCTCTGAGGTTAAAGCTCAATTTTATATGAGTATCAGACAACTGAAATGAAACGCAAAAGGTGCTGTTGCGTGAGCTTTTATTTTACGATCTATGCTCCGTAGTTTGAGGTCACTTGTTTGAGACTTCAGTTTAATTTATCTGGACACTAAAGCAATTTATTAAAAAAAAAATTTTTAAATGATGATTTAAGTCTGTTTTCAGACATTCAGCTTTATACCAATGAGCTATTTCAGAGTTTCTTCTGAGGTGTTCAGGTTAATCTGTTTTGTAGATAGTAAGTAGTGGTGCTGGTGGAATGGGAATCCTAATTCTTTCTCCTAAATGGCTAGACTTGGCCTTCATTCGTAGTTTTGTTTATGGGATTAAGGTGCAATAAAACTGTGTATGTGTGTTGTCTGTTTTTTGACCGTGTTTTGTGTGGACTCCACAGCTCGTGTTGCCGGAGTACCTCATCCATGTGTTCTTCTGTGTGATGTTCCTGTGCGCCACAGAGTGGCTGACGCTTGGACTCAACATGCCTCTGCTGGCCTATCATGTCTGGAGGTGGGTGTGGCCTTCAGCCCAAAATTAGTCACCGCTAAACACTATGGCTGGGTATTTTATATTGGCAATATAAATGGAAGCATCATTTTAATTTTGAGATTATTTAAATGCTCTTTTTATTTGGCCAAGAAGTTATGAACATAAAAGCGTTAAAGGCAAATGTGGATTGTCTTTGAAACATTTGCATCACTTAAATGATGCCAAAAAAATAAAATAAAATGAATGGGGGACTGGTTAGCTCATCGAGTATTGAAGCTGACTACCACCCCAGGAGTCACGAGTTCATGTGCTGAGTGACTCCAGCCTGATTGCTAGGGTGGGTTGTGTCACATGGGGTAACCTCCTCGTGGTCACGATTAAGTGGTTCTTGCTCAATGGTGTGCGTGGTAAGCTGTGTGTGGATTGCAGAGTGTAGCATGAGCCTCCACATGCTGTGAGTCTCCGTGGTGTCATGCACAACAAGCCACGTGATGTGCAGATTGACGGTCTCAGAAGCGGAGGCAATTGAGACTTGTCCTCCGCCAACCGGATTGAGGTTAGTAACCGCGCCACCACGAGGACCTAGTAAGTAGTGGGAATTGGGCATTTCAAATTGGGAGAAAAGGGGATACAAATTTTTTGCATTTATCATATATCAAAGTGTTTAAGTAAATATATGGAGACATTATTGCTGTTAATAACTATTTTTTGTTATATTGTTGTGTATAGACCATTTCAAGATGTAAACGATAACAAAGGAATTGGAACTGTACTGCATGTGTCCTGCCCTGGAGCATTTACAGTAGCATCATTTTTATAACCCAGAACTGTCAAAATAAAATGACTAGCACATACTTTTAGAGTCTAGCTAAAACGGAACAAACAAGATATGTACAGAAAATAAACAATGAAGTGTCATTACTGGATACTTAAAATAATTTTCATCTAGACGTGTTGTTGATTCAGAGCACATCTACGTGAGAGAAGCGACGAGATTTAGATGCTCACAATTATTTCCTCAACAGCAAGGTCTGTAATATTGGTTCGTTACTATTATCAATGAAGCTGTTAATGCTGTAAGTGTTTGACTGACTTTGGCCAGTAATCTTTGGCAAAAAAAAATTCAAATTTAAGAGAACTGTCAAATAGTACCCCCTAAGTTCTTCACTATAGGGAGCTAGAGGGCCTAGATTAAATTTTAAAGCACAAACGCCATCAGAGGCCCCAAACACCACAATCTCCATTTTGTTTTCATTGAGTTGTTAAGGGGTTAGTATGGAATGATATTCCGGACATTATTCAAAAGGAATTGCAAATTGTATTTGCAATTGCGTTTTCAATTTGTGGACTCATAAAATGTGACATAATCCAAACGCAATTGCAAATCGCTCATTACCGTTTGCATTTTCGTTTAAGCGAACGCACAGTGATTGCCAAATTTAAAATGGAAAAGCAAAGTCCGTTTGCAACTGTGTTTCCCATATCTTACGAGTTTTGGCCCTGTCATATTTAAATAGCAATTTCAATTACCACGTCTGCTTTTTCACTTTCTCAGCGTCGCGTATGTAGCCAGCCAAAACTCAAATGGAATACTAATTCCCTTAGTATTTCCATTTCCGATGCCTTACACGGAAACCTGTCAATCAGGGTCAAGGGTGGGATTATGCTATGGGGCGTGTTTGTCTTGGGAAGTGACGTCACTCTCAGTCGACGGTCAAGAGGTGATGCCCTGAACAGACGCCGGTTTATCAAATCACTTTATTGTCACACTACCATGTACACAAGAGCAACAGTAGGTGAAATTCTTGTGTGCAGTTCCGAGCAACATAGCAGTCATGACAGTGACTAGACATATACCAATTACAGTAAACAACATACTTACACAACACAATTTACAAATCAAATGTACACATACTTGCACAACACAATAATTATATACAATGTACAGTAAACAATACACACAATATACAGTACAATAATTAGGAGTATATGAAATATATATATATATATATATGAAGTAGTATATTGAGGAGAATATGTTGACAGTCCAGTGTGAGATTATAGATGAATAAAGTGCAGTGCTAATTATTGATCCTGATAGACTGTGAGTGACGTCACTTCCCAAGACAAACACGCCCCATAGCATAATCCCACCCTTGACCCTGATTGACAGGTTTCCGTGTAAGGCATCGGAAATGGAAATACTAAGGGAATTAGTATTCCATTTGAGTTTTGGCTGGCTACATACGCGACGCTGAGAAAGTGAAAAAGCAGACGTGGTAATTGAAATTGCTATTTAAATATGACAGGGCCAAAACTCGTAAGATATGGGAAACACAGTTGCAAACGGACTTTGCTTTTCCATTTTAAATTTGGCCATCGCTGTGCGTTCGCTTAAACGAAAATGCAAACGGTAATGCGCGATTTGCAATTGCGTTTGGATTATGTCACATTTTATGCGTCCACAAATTGAAAACGCAATTGCAAATACAATTTGCAATTCCTTTTGAATAATGTCCGGAATATCATTCCATAGGTTAGAGTCATCTAAGATTTTAAATCCTCCAAACAAGACAGTTGGGGCTCTATAGTATTGTTTTTCTTTTTCAGAGTCAGATAGATTTGAGTGTCGTCTCCAGAGCAGTGAAAAGAATCGCCATGCTTTGTTAAAAATGTACCCAGTGGGATGCAGATACAATGAAAACAGGAAGCGGTTAAGGGTAGAGCCTTGGGGGATCCCACAGATAAGAGGAGCAATGCTAGACAAAAAAATCACCAATATTAAATGAAAAACTTGTATTGTGCAAATACAACTTTAACCACTTGAGAACAGTTCCTCGGAGACTCCCAGACTGTTCAAGCCGGGCTTTAAAGATATCGTGATTAATGGTATTGAATGCTGCAGCAGTATTGCGTAGTCTCCAGTGTCTACAGCTAGCAAAACATCAATCAGAACTTTTAAAAGTGCAGACTCTGTGCTATGGTGTGGTCCAAAACCAGATTGAAAGACCTCAAACAGCATTCTTGTCCAAAAAAGTCTGCAGTTGAAGGAGAACGGCTTTCTGCAAGGCTGCACTACAGCATGTTTTAAATAGGCTGGCACAGACCCTGTTGCAAGGCAGCTATTGATTATAGACTGGATACTAGGCCCAACAATCTCAAAAACCTGTTTTAGTAGATTAAACCATTTAATAGTCTGTAGATATTAGGTGTACAATATTTATCAGAATGGGAAGAGAGACTGGCCAAACGCAGCCGGACAGCCAGGAGGGGCAGATGGGTCATTAGCAGCAGATTGATTGTGACTTAATATCGTCAATCTTATTAAAACATTTTTTAGAAAATCTCTGCAGGTTGCAGATGACATATCAAAGCAGACATTATCAGATGTATAGTGCTAAACAGAACTCTAGGTCTATGATTGTTTTTTTTTACAATAATGTCAGAGAAAATGCATAAATATTAAAATATAATCAAAAGGCTGAACAATATCTAGGGATTTTTTTTTTTTCCCCCCCAATTTTGCCCAGCCTCAAATGTATAGAACATTTGCATATTTTGTGGTGAGTGTATCAAGCACCTCAGCAGATCCATTGAGCTAGTGTAAATCTGTAAAGTTAATGAATGATAAGGGGAATGTCTAGCACTGTTCAATAGCAAGAGTGTTTGTGTGTATGCAGGTATACCAGTCGCCCTGTGATGAGTGGACCTGGCTTGTATGACCCCACTACTATAATGAATGCGGACATTCTGGCATACTGTCAGAAGGAGGGCTGGTGCAAACTCGCTTTCTACCTCCTGTCGTTCTTCTACTATCTTTATGGGTATGTACAGAGTTACTTAATCATGTATTTTTCTCATTTTCTTTTGCTTTAAAGTGTTTAATTTTTCTGGTGTTTGCTTTGTAGGATGATCTATGTTTTGGTGAGCTCTTAAAACTGGATGCTGCTGCTTTGGAAGATTGTATGAAGTTTGAGATGCTCTGATTTTAAAACCCGAAAGGAGCTGAATTTGAACTCTGCCGTCTCTCAGTTCTGCTCCGCTGTTTCAAATGGATGTTTGACTTTATTTAATCTGCATCAGCCAACAGTGATTCTGGATGCTGGCAGCCTGCACACCTCCAGAACTGCGCACACACAAAAATAAGACATACACTATACGCACATGTCAAGACTCTTCACACACTAAAAGCATCAGTAGATGAGATTAATCTGTTTACACTGACTGGATCATGTCTAAAGCAGAGACACAAGGGCTAAAAAACTAGAGTTGATGGATATGGTCAAAGATTTTACTCTCATCAACTTCTTCAAACTGTGGGACAAAATAAAGATCTTGATGGTAGCGTTTTTACCGACGCCATAGACTTATTTTATCTACAAAATATTACTGCCTTGTAGCTCAGTCGGTTTTATAATTTGTCCTGAGTTGTCTGCTGCTTTAGTGGTTTTTGATCTTGCCAGTCCACATTTCTGAGCTAATACAGGTGGTCTACTTCATATTGATGGTTCTTATCAGATTACTTTTAATTTTCCATTTCAGTGTTACAACCATTAATTACAGTCTTGCTTGTAGCAAATGAGAACTGATGCTTTCAGTGTGTGGAAGGCTTTACTGCACATAGCCTGGAAATACTCAAATCTTTTTTCTTTGAATCTTTATTTTCTTGTGTGTTTTGCATTTCTAAGAATTGTTTTTGTTTACTGCAGTTGTAATTGTGTTTTTTTGTGATATAGAAGAGCTGGGAGTGAACTATATTTTATTGAATATTTAGGTTTAATGTTGGCATGATCTCAGTGTGCCAAGAAACCATTTTCTTTTAATCCGTCAGTAATCGTGGACCGATTGTGATTCTGGTAGTATTTGAATCTGGTGTTTTACCAGCATTCAAATCAAAGCTGTGTGGGTGAATCCTGAAAGACAGTGCACTTGGTCCTAATCACGAATCTGGATCACTTATGTGATATTTAGAGAAATAGAATATCTCATATTTTTTTCCTGCTTCATAACCGTGTGATTCCAGCCTGATGTGTGCATTTGAATGGTATAAAGTATTTGCCTGAACTGTAGTAAATTGTGGTAATTATTTTTCTTTGCTTTGTAATATTGCTTTAAAATTCCCAACAAAATTTTCATAGACACTCTCATGACTATCGTTCATGGCCCATATTACCATATGTTATATATTAGTAAATACGCTGATCTCTTCCTTTTTAGTGATGGGTGACACCTGCTGTCTGTACCCATAACTCAAGGTTATTCGATTGTTAAAATATTGATAGCTGCAAAAAAATTAATAACCAAACCATGTTTTGGTTTATTCTGATAAAATATGGGGTTGTTTTTTTTATATATATAATATATGAACTCCTGTAATCTGATCATTTTATGAGTGATAATCACTGTTGCCAAAAGTTGGCACATATTTCTGATGAATAATGCGAAATTCATGTTAAAAATAAAACTGAAATTTCATTTTCCTGCTTTGTTGAATACTGAAAAAAAAAATGAATGAACACATTATACAGTACATGTATGTTTCAATATACAGAAAATGAACTATTTTTTTTATATGTGTTGCAAAAGTACATTTAATAAAATGTTTTAGACGCCAATGGCTTTGATAAAAACAGATTCTGTACTAGTCTGGTCTAGAATTAGAAAGTATAATTTGGTGGTAGTTTACCAGAAAAGTAATGGCTGTCATCTACTCGTCCTCATATCACTCCAATCCAGATGTATAACCCTATATTTTAAAGATAATTTTGTAAAAATCAAAATAACTTTACAGATCGTTATTGTAAAAGGTTTAAACAATGTTTTCATGCTTGTTCAGTAAACCATAAACAATTAATGTATATGCACCTGTGGAATGGTCATTAAGACACAGCTTACAGGTGGTAGGCAATTAAGGTCACATTTATAAAAACATAGGACACTAAAGAGACCTTTCTACTGACTCTGAAATCACCAAAATAAAGATGCCCTGGGTCCCTTCTCATCTGCATGAACGTGCCTTAGGCATGCTGCATAGAGGCATGAGGACTGCTGATGTGGCCAGGACAATAAATTGCAATGTCAGTACTGTGAGACACCAGTCAGCACTACAGGGAGACAGGAAGGACAGCTGATCGTCCTCACAGTGGCAGACCACGTGTAACAACACCTGCACAGGATTTGTACATCTGAACAGAGCCGGCATAAGCGAACTAAGTGGCTGCTTAGGGCCCCCGTGGCCACCAGGGGGCCCCCAAGAGCACATGAAATGACAGCTTGATTTAGTTTTTTTGATATACTGTCAATGGACAATGATAATTATGCAAAAACGCAATATTAAGTTAACAGGCTGCAGGATCCAAGCACATTCAGACAGCAAAGTCACAAAAAAGGACATATCCCTCTGGTGCAGTGAAAAGGAAAAAGAAGACAAGAGGAAGAGAAAAACCGCAAGATAAAGGTATGTTAAGAAGCTAGGCTATGTTACGAGCTAACATTAGCTGGCTAGTTAGTTAACATAGCCTATGTAGCATATCTTCTTTTTTAGGAAGGTTTGATTAAACATCCTTAAATAGTCTTGACATCTTAATATACACTCACCTAAAGGATTATTAGGAACACCATACTAATACTGTGTTTGACCCCCTTTCGCCTTCAGAACTGCCTTAATTCTACGTGGCATTGATTCAACAAGGTGCTGAAAGCATTCTTTAGAAATGTTGGCCCATATTGATAGGATAGCATCTTGCAGTTGATGGAGATTTGTGGGATGCATATCCAGGGCACGAAGCTCCCGTTCCACCACATCCCAAAGATGCTCTATTGGGTTGAGATCTGGTGACTGTGGGGGCCATTTTAGTACAGTGAACTCATTGTCATGTTCAAGAAACCAATTTGAAATGACATGGTGCATTATCCTGCTGGAAGTAGCCATCAGAGGATGGGTACATGGTGGCCATAAAGGGATGGACATGGTCAGAAACAATGCTCAGGTAGGCTGTGGCATTTAAACGATGCCCAATTGGCACTAAGGGGCCTAAAGTGTGCCAAGAAAACATACCCCACACCATTACACCACCAGCCTGCACAGTGGTAACAAGGCATGATGGATCCATGTTCTCATTCTGTTTATGCCAAATTCTGACTCTACCATCTGAATGTCTCAACAGAAATTGAGACTCATCAGACCAGGCAACATTTTTCCAGTCTTCAACTGTCCAATTTTGATGAGCTCTTGCAAATTGTAGCCTCTTTTTCCTATTTGTAGTGGAGATGAGTGGTACCCGGTGGGGTCTTCTGCTGTTGTAGCCCATCCACCTCAAGGTTGTGCGTGTTGTGGCTTCACAAATGCTTTGCTGCATACCTCGGTTGTTACGAGTGGTTATTTCAGGCAAAGTTGCTCTTCTATCAGCTTGAATCAGTCGGCCCATTGTCCTCTGACCTCTAGCATCAACAAGGCATTTTTGCCCACAGGACTGCCACATACTGGATGTTTTTCCCTTTTCACACCATTCTTTGTAAACCCTAGAAATGGTTGTGCGTGAAAATCCCAGTAACTGAGCAGATTGTGAAATACTCAGACCGGCCCGTCTGGCACCAACAACCATGCCACGCTCAAAATTGCTTAAATCACCTTTCTTTCCCATTCTGACACATTCAGTTTGGAGTTCAGGAGATTGTCTTGACCAGGACCACACCCCTAAATGCATTGAAGCAACTGCCATGTGATTGGTTGATTAGATAATTGCATGAATGAGAAATTGAACAGGTGTTCCTAATAATCCTTTAGGGGAGTGTATTATATTACAACATATTACTTAGCTAGTTTTATATTAAAGTTTTTGTCTTCTGTGTGAAAATAACTTTCCTGGGTATATATTTTTTGTAACAAAAATAAGCTTCTGTTCCATAAACTTGGTACTGATAACAACTTAACATTTTGGGGTCTTTGCTATTATATACCAAAATCATTATGCCTCAGTTAGATAGTTATATATTAAGAGTTGTTGTTTAGGTGTACAGATGACTTGCTGCTGTGTATAATAATTTGTGTTGAGAAAATAACATTCTGTTCTGTCAAATATGTACTCTTATGAAACATCTCTAGGAGCACTACTGAAATATTTTGGAGGTGGGGCACAACCAACGCCACCTGCCCCAAGTGCCAGTGCTACAGCTGATGATGATGACGATTTTTCAACAATCCCAGATCATTATATTTATATGGATAAACCATGCCTTTTGTGAGACCTTTTTTGTTTTGTTTTTGACAGTTGCATTACCTTCTAATATGACATCTAACATGGCTAGCTTTTATTATTATTATTATTATTATTATTATTATTATTATCATCTTTCATCAGGTCCATCCTCTGCAGGCAAGGAGCACTTCCCAGCACGTACATCCACTAATCCTACCGTTCCTTCCATGTCCGTTTCAACCTCGGCGGATGTGGCATTTTAATAGCACAGGAGCCTTTGTATTTGCTCAGTTACTGTAGAATATCCTGAGATTAATATTTCTAATTATAATTATTAATGTAATTTCCTTATAGGTCCTTCTACTTCTGTGGTCATTGGGATTGATGTCACATCTACCCCCTTAACAACTTCCAGCCTACACCATGGATCAGCAGCTCCTCCAGTTGACCCAGCTGAGTGGTCATCTATCCTGTCCGACTCCGAAAGGACTGATCTGGTAAGCAGAGGGCCACTGCCTATAAAGGAAAACTTCACATTCCCTGAAAAACCTGATGGCCGACGCTTCCACTACACTACAGAAAATAAATTAATGGGGAAATAATGTAAGTGGAGCTGCTCACTTATTCAAAAAGAAATGCAGTCTACAGCTTCTGCTGCAAATTGTTCTCTAGGAAGTCCACAAAACTGGTAACAGAGGATCAACAGGATTGGGTAAATATAGGTGTGCTACTGTTACATTTAAACCATAGAAGGGTAAAATCATGCCAGGCAGACATTGGTATGTTGTAAGCAACACCGCTATAACTAATAAAATTGATAAGGGGTGTGTTAGATTTACAGTGTGCGAATAATCAAGCATTGACAATATTCAATCATATTGGCGGCACAGAGGTGCCCCCAAATCAAATTCTGCTTGGGGCCCCATAAAAGCTTGGGCCGGCCCTGCATCTGAATATCACACCTGTGGGACAGGTACTGGACAGCAACTACAACTGCCCATGTTACACCAGGAACGCACAATCCCTCTAAAAGTGCTCCGACAGTTCGCAATCACCGGCAACAATGTCGCCTTTGGGCACAAACCCACCTTCGCTGGACCAGACAGGACTGTCAAAAAGTGCTCTTTACTGACGAATCAGAGTTTTGTCTCACGAGGGGTGATGGTCGGACTCACGTTTATCGTTGAAGGAATGAGCGTTAACTGAGGCCTGTACTCTGGAGCAGGATCAATTTGGAGGGTCCATTGTAGTCTGGGGCGGTGTGTCACAGCATCATTGGACTGAGCTTGTTGTCATTGCAGGAAATCTCAACGCAGTGCATTGCAGGGAAGACATCCTCCTCCCTCATCTGGTACCCTTCCTGCAGGCTCATGTCAGGAATGTCAGTGTTCTGCCATGGCCAGTAAAGAGCCCGGATCTCAATCCCATTGAGCATGTCTGGGACCTGTTGGATCGGAGGGTGAGGGCTAGGGTCATTCTCCCCAGAAATGCTGAAACTTGCAAGTGCCTAAGTAGAAGAGTTGGGTATCATCTCACAGCAAGAACTGGCAGATCTGGTGCAGTTCATGAGGAGGAGATGCAATGCAGAACTTAATGCAGCTGGTGGCCATATAAGATACTGACTGTTAATTTTTATTTTGACCCCCCCCCCCCATTTGTTCAGGGACACATTATTCCATTTCTGTTAGTCACATGTCTATGAAACATGCTCAGATAATGTCTTAATTGTTGACTCTTTATGTTCATACAAATATGTATACGTTAAGTTTGCTGAAAATAAAAGCAGTTGAAAATGAGGAGTTTCTATACAGTATATATAACCTTTATCACCATTCACTTTCATTGTATTTATGGCTTCCCATACATAAAATAAGCATCAGTCTGGATTTGAACTAGTACTGGTAGCTGGCCAGGATCAGTCAAGACATGTTATGTTTAGGCAATTTGTATATTTAATTGAACAATGTAACTGCAAAGCTAACGCTATACTGTATATTAAGCTCAATATCATAAAATCAATTTATTAAAATACATACTTTTTAAAATGCCATTAGAAAATAACACATGTATTCATGATTAAAATAGAAAATCGCAAGAGCAAAACCACCAATCAACAATTTATTTTGCTTTCACATCATCTGGATGTTTGTGGATCATCTGGACACTGATCTCTCTGAAAGACGCTCTTTGGATCCATGATAGGCTTCAAGCTTTTCCCGAAACTCGTGAAGGAAGTTGTATTGCTATGAAAGACAATGATGAAACCTCATTAACACAGAGACAGAGTTTGGGGAAGTGATGCATTTAGGGTTTTGAATTTTGCCTGTCACCTTGACTGTCTGAATGGCTCCACCCCCTCTCAGCTCCCTAAGGATTTCCAGAGCTTTACTGGGCATCATAGAGACCGAGAGCTGCAACAGCAAACATGCAGCAACTGTGACAAGACAAAATAAACTCATAAACAAACACAAGTGGCTACTAACATTAACCATAACACTGCGCTCTCTTTGAGTGTTTGACACTTACTTAATCCTGACCGCCCCAGTCCTCCGTAACAACTGTGGATGAATTTTTTTTTTTACAGAATTAGAATATGAGAGAAGCTGCAAAATGAGCCATTATAAATGGGCACATGGCCCATATGAGCAACTCAATGTCTTTTTAATATACAATATTATATACTGAATAAAATAACAACAACAACAACAACAACAATATACAATATTCCAAAGTCAAAAGGGTTTGGAACAATATGTGATTTGATTAATTCCCTAAATTACATTTTCTTCCTTTTATTCTGGGTTCAAAGTTAAGCTCAAACAACAGCATTTGTGGCATATTTGGATTACTTTTATGCTGCCTTTAACCTTGTGACTCTGATTCCTTCTGAGAGCAATGTGTTTTTTGTCTTCGCTATACACAATGCATAATTGAATTTCATTTAAACGGACTGATCTCAGTTCAGTACGCTCTGGGCTGTCATATATGTCAAAATAGGAAACATTCTAAACTGTTCTGAGACCAGTGCAGACAAAGAGCACACTGGAGGTTAAGTCATTCACTAAATAGAGAGCAAGGGAACATCCTATAGCTTTCCTACACTGCTAATATCCGTTAGTTCAGTTTCAGGCTGCAGATGATGTTTGGACCACTCAACATTGCCAGACATGGGACAATGGTAATCAGTACATAGATTCAGTAATTATAAATTTTATTTTAACATGGTTGCAGTGATTGCACGATGCAGGCCATTACTTTGAATCAGAATTCATTATGCTAATTTCTGATTGGTGAAATGTCAAAAACATGAATAACCAACACTCCTAGAAACATAATACATTTTATTAAAAAAATAAAAAGACTTTCTATAGCTTGCTATTTAAAATTTCACAACTTAGGCCTACTGTTCCCATGTGAGGACATAGATTTTTAGGAAAACGATTCTCTTCAAAAAAATGTTTTTGCAAGTTAATTAGGTGCTACTAGTTACAAATAACAATGGAAAACGCACACAGCAGTCATCCCCAAATCTCAGGAGGTTAAATGCTTCTTGGAGTTTCAAAGTTTTGGTCACTATTCACTTGAATTGTATGAACATACAGAGCTGAAATATTCTACTAAAATTCTTAGTTTGTGTTCTGCAGAAGAAAGAAAGTCAATCACATCTGGGATGGCATGAAGATGAGTAAATTATGAGAGTTTTCTTTTTTGGGTGAACTATTCCTTAAAAAAAAAAAAGGTTACAGTGTGGCACTTACAATGGAAGTGAATAGGGCCAATTTTGGCGGGTTTAAATACAGAAATGTGAAGCTTATCATTTATTATTTTATCAAAGCACTAACATTAATTCTTCAGTTAAATTGTTTGTATTGTAGGAGCTGTAAAGTTGTTTTAACCATTGATTTTATGGTCGTTTTAGGGTTTACAGAGTTGCATTGTCTTGACAACAAAGTTGTAAAATTGATTCTAACCTTTTCTGAATAAAGTTACAAAACAATTTTATCACTAAAATCATGTTACAATGCATATTGTTTACATCTTGTGGCTATATTTTTGAAACGGTGATTATTTTAACATTTTGGCTCCACTCACTTCCATAGTAAGTGCCTCTCTGTAGCCCAGATATTTTCTTTTTGTTTATTATTATTTTTATGAAAAGTAGGGACAGGGCCTGGGTAGTTCAGCAAGTATTGATGCTGACTACCACCGCTTCAAATTCAAGGTGTGCTAAGTGACTCCCAGCCAGGTCTCCTGAGATAAAACTCTGTCATAATCTATTATTACCAATCATTATAATTTTCATATTTTAATGATAATAAGACAATTAATAGCTTTTATTTTCATTTTTAATCATGAACTTACAGGATGAGCATATAACAGATTATACATTTATTTATTCATGAAGAGAAGAGATGAACAACAGACACCACACGAAGCAGATACATTTTTTTTCTCAGCAGTGAAAGCAGAGGCCACTAAAACACAACATATGAACAACGCAATATAACAAAAAACAAATACAATTAAAATATGAACAAAACACGAAAGAAAATGAACTGAATAGAACTCAATCGACAACTCAAACCTTCCTCCTGGTCCGCATTGACTTAAACTCGCCTGTACGTAATAAAACGCTTCAAGGAAGACTGATGCTGAGCCAATTGTCATTAGATTTTGTTTCTTTGCCTCGGACAGATGACTTCTCGTGGCAGTTTTAATTTGGTTAACCCTTAACACGTATAAATATCACTCACTTTTGCACATTAATCATTGCTCTGCACAATCACAAAAGTGACCGATTGTGGTATCAAAATGGTTAATTTCTCCGAAAAGTGAGGAGTTTGGATCCACTAAATAATTTTTTTCTTCATGCATTTATTTATTTTGTGGAATTTTAGAATTTTCCACGGCACACATGACAACCTTTCACGGCACACTAGTGTGCAGTGATTGGGAAACACTGGGGAAGAGTCACATGGGGTAACCTCCTTGTGGTCGCGATTAGGGGTTCCCGATCTCAATGGAGCAAGTGGTAAGTTGTGCATGGATCGCAGAGAGTAGCATGAGCCTCCACGTGCTGCGAGTCTCCGCAGTGTCATGGACATCGAGCCACATGATAATATGCGCGGACTGACTGTCTCTGAAACAGAGGCAACAGAGACTTGTCCTCCACCACCCGGATTGAGGCGAGTAACCGCACCACCACGAGGATCTACCAAGTAGTGGGAATTGGGCATTCCAAATTGGGGAGAAAAAGGAGGGACAAGTCGAATTGTTTTTCGTGGTAATCAACATTATGCCACAAATGCTGTTGATTTAGCTGAACTTGTATTGAACCAGAGATATTCCTTTAAAATGTTTCTTTGTTGTCAAGTCATTAAAGGGAAAATTATCACACTTTTACTCAGGCTAGACTCCATGTTCTCAGTAATATGCTTTCTTTGCCAATTTCAAGATGAAGTAACAGAGTGTTACTCACTGTATGACAGTCCTACGTTGATTCTGCAGGCATTCCTGTAGTTCTTCCAGTATGCAGCAGCATTGAGAAAGCTCTGGAGCACCTCCGTCTGGGAAAGGAAGGTGATGCACTCTGAGCCCACGCTGAGAATAAACCTCTAACAGACATGGCACTCTGTAGAGCACCAACTCTCCTCTGGTACAGAACACAAACACATCCTCCACACCCTGATCGCACAGCTCAGCTAAACACACACACACACACACACACACACACACACACACACACACACACACACACACACACACACACACACACACACACACACACACCGATATTAATCACAGTTATCCTGGAGTTATTTTTGAGGAGCATATACACAATGAGTTTAACATATATTTTAGACCAGTAGTTTTTGTCAGTGGTTTTGCTTCCGGACACTAATTTCACATTGGATATCAAGTGGCAACCCAACACAGAACAATTATAGGACAGCACAAACCATGCTTATCCTTGTTGGAAGTAAACCTATTTTTAACGTAGTCTGGATTGTATTTTTTCATCTTGGATAGTTTTGTTCATGGTTTTCATGGTAGAGGGGATGTCCGTGTTGGCATAGTCTAATTTGACTAGCTTCTACCAATTTTGTGCCAAATTCCTGTAAAATTTGATTGAATGCAGAGCCTTTAGTGTCAATAACAATAGATATGGGAAGCATTTTCCCTTACCTATTAAAAACTGATTAGCCTGTTTTCTTTACTGTCCTAACAATGCACTATTAAAAGGAATATTCTGGTTTCAACCCATTTAAGCTAAATTGACAGCATTTATGGCATAATGTTGATTACCAGAAAAAAATATTTTGACTTGTCCGTCCGTTTCTTTAAGAAACAAAGAAGCAAAAATAATTTTTACAGTGAGACACTTACAATAGAAGTGAATGGGGCCAATTCGGAGAGTTTAAAGGCAGAAATGTGAAGCTTATTATAAATTAATTGTATCAAAGAACTTGCATTAATTCTTCAGTTAAAAGTTCTGTGATATTTGGGCCGATATGTCAACTTTAGCAGAAAATGCTAGTAAGCGATTCTATCACACAAAATTTAGGTTCACATGCAAATTGTTTAAATCTTGTTGCTAAACTTTTGAAACAGTGAGTATTTTAATGTTTATGGATTGTCCCCATTCACTTCCACTGTATGTGCCTAACTGTAACCCAGATTTTTGCTGTTTTTCTTTGTTTTTTTTTTAAAGAAGGGCTAGATAGACTAAATAAATGTTTGTGGTAATCAATATTATGCCACAAATTCTGTCAATTGAGCTTAAAAAGGAATTTTACAGGTTCAGTACAAGTTAAGATCAGCTGACAGCATTTGTGGCATAATGTTGATTACCACAAAAATTTATTTCAACTCATCCAACCCTTTTCTTTAAAAAAAAGCAAAAATCTGGGTTACAGTAAGGCACTTACAATTTATGTCAATGGGGCCAATTTTTGGAAAGTTTAAAAAGGCAGAAATGAGAAGCTAATAATTTTATAAAATCACTTGCATTAATTCTTCTGTTAATACTTGTGTATTATTTGGGCTTTAAATTTGTTTAAATCGACATATTTACAGTCATTTTAGGGTTTGTTGACATCAGTGTAAAATTGGCTATAACTTTACACAGAAAAGGTTAGTAAGCGAATTTATCACACTAAAATCATGTTAACATGCATATTGTTTATGTCTCGTGGCTACACTTTTGAAACAGTGAGTATTTAAATGGTACAAACACAACACAAACGCTGTTGACATTTCTTAACTTGTAGTGAACCCGGAATTTTCCTTTAACTTGTATTTAACCTGGAATTTTCTTTCAAATGTGTTGTATTTTAATATTTGCATTTAGCATTGTTTTTTGCTTGGTTTTTCTTTGCTGCTCTCCACGACCCTATAAGAACAGACCTGCGGCCCATTTTGGGTCGTGGCACACCAGTTGAGACCCACTGCTTTAGTATTTTATCAATACTGTACATGTGTGGGAGTTAGACTCACCAACGTCTTTTTGCAGGTTTCTTTTGTTGTCTTTATATCTGCATCCTGAAATGAGCATTGAGATTATCTCATACATGGGATGAACACATACAGAGGTATTATTCATTCAGTCACTCACATTACCTGGTAAAGAACAGATTCCAAGAGACTGGGAACACTCTACTACTGATAGAGACAACCTGCAAAAATGCACAAGCTCTAGTCACTCTCAAAAGTGTTTATTTCTCCAGCTGTCGAGTATGGGTGTATATGTGCTCCTTACCATGAGATCTGGAGAGGTGTGGCTTCCTCCTCTCCAAAATCCTCTTCCTCAGATGAGTCAAATCCACTCGTCCTCATTTTCTCTCTCTGCAACAGTACACACGAGGATGTTATGACACCAAGGCCATCAGTCAGCCCCAATCACTATCATAAGGCTGAAATCCTGATATCCAAAAAGCAGATCTGATTCTTATGAAGCTTAACTTATCAGGAGGAATAAGAAGTCAATACAATTTCATACCAAAAAACTGTATACTTGCTGTGAAATTCAAGCAGTCAGTATTTGTAACACACAACATACTCTGTTCGCAAGAGGATATATTTATATACATAGTATAAATATCGTAGCGCACATCTATCGCATATATTTAAAATATGTTACGACTTCGTTTTCATTATCCAAAACCAGGGGCATTGGTTCATTAGTGAATGAGCCAGTGTATGGATAGGTGTGACATTAGCATACAACAGACTCATTGATTTATAAAAAATTCCTGTTTGAAAAACGAATTAAATAAACATTCGACAACAAACAGTTATAAAACCTAAGAATTAACGTCAGCATAAAAACAGTAAATAGTAAGACACTCGTCAAACGAACTCACCAAAACACACTGCTCCTCACTGCGCACGCGCACAATTTTTAAAACGTTCTTGAACTTTTCATCCAATCAAATTGGATACGTGTAAAGACACGTCACGCCTCTGTTTGTGGACACGCCCACTCTACAGTTTCTCTAAAGGTTTCAATGCGAGATTTACATATTAATTACATATTACCGAGTCTAGATGCATTAATTAAAAAAATTAAAGGCTCGTCTATTTGCATGCACAGAATATTACAGATCATTTAAAGAGTAATATAGAGACACAGTGCGTCCCAGAGGCATTCTAGACCTCTGAAATATGAGTGCAGGTTAAATAGAGCTGAGGACAGCAGAACTGCTGATCAGTGAGCTGCTAATGAGCGTGAACCGTGGACTTTAATGAGGGGGCGAAACGTTTCAGTCAAGAGATGTAAATGCATTTGACTATTGAGTATTGTGCATGCAGATTATATCTAAAAATTTTATGAGCTGGATCATGGTTTCTGTAAAATAGGGTGAGTTTATTAAGAGTAGTTTAATCACTTCATATGCTTAGACACGTTTGTATATCAGTGTCAGTATTGGGTGCCTATGTTTACATTTACATTTATGCATTTGGCAGACGCTTTTATCCAAAGCGACTTACAGTGCAATTATTACAGGGACAACCTGGAGTTGAGTGCCTTACTCAAGGACACAGTGGTGGTGGCCGTGGGGTTCAAACCAGCAACCATCTGATTAACAGCCCTGTGCTTTAGCCACCACGCCACCACCACTCCAAAATGTTGCAAAACTTTAATTTAGGATGTATTGTAATATCACTTAATGAATCACTGATGATAATAAACACCCTTATTATTATAACTTAAATAAAATGTAATAATCAGCAATTATTTGCTTTCGCACACTAATTACGACTTTATTTAATGTATTTGTGCGTGTATTCTACGACTTCGGGGTATTAGCATTATGTACAGCGACGTCATTACGTGATGACGTAAAATAACTGGTGAATCGTTTTTTATAACCATTGTTCTGAAATTTCTATGATTTTCGGTTGCACTGGGTGGGAGCATACATCAATACTCACGAGTTTTCTGTTTCGCGTTAAAGTGACTCTGAAAATATCAGTGCCTGCATGGATTAAATCTCATCTAATGCCTCCTACACACTACACGACTTTCAAAGACGTCGGATCGTGGTACCGTTCATATTACACAACTGTCTGTCTTGTCATGGACGTTTTGAAATTACACTAGGAATCGGTGACAGAGTACATGCAAGAAGTGATACGAGATATCAAAACAAATGCATGATCATATGTTCAGAATATTATGTGTATGTTTTTAATCCATTCATCCATCCATCTTCAACCGCTTAGCCGAAGTCGGATTGCTGGGGCAGCAGCTCCAGCAGGGGGCCCCAAACTTCCCTATCCCGAGCCACATTAACCAGCTCTGACTGGGGGACCCCGAGGCATTCCCAGGCCAGTGTGGAGATGTAATCTCTCCACGTAATCCTGGGTCTTCCCCAAGGCCTCCTCCCAGCTGGACGTGCCTGAAACACCTCCCTAGGGAGGCGGCCAGTGGGCATCCTTACCAGATGCCCAAACCATCTCAACTGACTCCTTTCGACGCAAATTAAGGTTTTTAATCAAATATTTTATTGGTTACAATATGAAAAAGTACCTCCAACTGAAAAATCAACCCATTTGCTTACCTGACTGTCCAAGAGAATTGGCAATTTATCTCCAACTCTTCTCTTTCTCCACCCGGTTGTGGTATAGTTCAGATAAAAAATAAATAGACGCTGGTGCTCCTGCCATTGTTCCACTAATTTTTCCTTCATTTCTTCAGTCCAATGAGACTTTCTTGATACCGCAGCCATGCTAGTTGATGTTCTATTGCAGGTACATCAGGACTCCTCCTACTGAAACGTCCCGTGCCTCTTTCTTGCTCTCTCTCTTTCTTGGTGTTCACCTGGCGGAGAACCTTACCTGGTCCCTCAACACCAGCTCTATTACCAAGAAAGCCCAGCAGCGTCTCTACTTTCTTCGAAGGCTGAGGAAAGCACATCTCCCACCCCCCATCCTCACTACATTCTATAGAGGGACTATTGAGAGCATCCTGAGCAGCTGCATCACTGCCTGGTTTGGGAATTGCACCGTTTCGGACCACAAAGCCCTGCAGAGGATAGTGAGAACAGCAGAGAAGATAATAGGGGTCTCTCTTCCCTGCAAGTGCACATTATGTAGAAATGTTATTTAGTCTGTGTAGTCTCATGTGGTTCTGTGTTTGTCCTATGTTGTTTTATGTAGCGTCATGGTCCTGGAGGAACGTTGTCTCGTTTCGCTGTGTACTGTACTTACTGAATATGGTTGAATGACAATAAAAACCACTTGACTTCACTCATTGGCTGTAGGTCATTGGCTGCTCAATTCAAATTTCAAATGGTCTTTTGCGTCACTCTTAACGTGACACACAACGATGATGTCAAAAATCGGTGACTGCAGCACGGAACATCACAATATTTACTAGTCTCCTCCGTCGCTGAGTTTTTCTTGTGCGACAGAGGAGTTCTGCACTACGACTTTGGAGAGCGAGATGATGAAACTCATAGAAATTTTTTTCCCACATCTGTTTTGAAAGCATCGTCACGTGGGTATGCCTATGTCGTTACCAAAGCAATTCTATTCAGATAGGTTGGTTATGTTTCAAACCTGATTTGATCACTTGCAATTATAAGTGCGTACAGTCTGCCTGAAAAGATCCGATTTGAGAAAAATTCTGATTTGCCTGCAGTCGGAACATAGCCTAAATGTATGTATGTATATATGTGTGTGTGTGTGTGTGTATTTGTATATACAGTGGGTACGGAAAGTATTCAGACCCCCTTAAATGTTTCACTCTTTGTTATATTGCAGCCATTTGCTAAAATCATTTAAGTTCTTTTTTTTTCCTCATTATTGTACACACAGCACCCCATATTGACAGAAAAACACAGAATTGTTGACATTTTTGCACATTTATTAAAAAAGAAAAACTGAAATATCACATGGTCCTAAGTATTCAGACCCTTTGCTGTGACACTCATATATTTAACTCAGGTGCTGTCCATTTCTTCTGATCATCCTTGAGATGGTTCTACACCTTCAATTGAGTCCAGCTGTGTTTGATTATACTGATTGGACTTGATTAGGAAAGCCACACACCTGTCTATATAAGACCTTACAGCTCACAGTGCATGTCAGAGCAAATGAGAATCATGAGGTCAAAGGAACTGCCTGAAGAGCTCAGAGACAGAATTGTGGCAAGGCACAGATCTGGCCAAGGTTACAAAAAAATGTCTGCTGCCCTTAAGGTTCATAAGAGCACAGTGGCCTCCATAATCCTTAAATGGAAGACGTCTGGGACGACCAGAACCCTTCCTAGAGCTGGCCGTCTGGCCAAACTGAGCTATCGGGGAGAAGAGCCTTGGTGAGAGAGGTAAAGAAGAACCCAAAGATCACTGTGGCTGAGCTCCAGAGATGCAGTCGGGAGATGGGAGAAAGTTGTAGTAAGTCAACCATCACTGCAGCCATCCACCAGTCAGGGCTTTATGGCAGAGTGGCCCGACGGAAGCCTCTCCTCAGTGCAAGACACATGAAAGCCTGCATGGGTTTGCTAAAAACACCTGAAGGACTCCAAGATGGTGATAAATAAGATTCTCTGGTCTGATGAGACTAAGATAGAACTTTTTGGCCTTAATTCTAAGCGGTATGTGTGGAGAAAACCAGGCACTGCTCATCACCTGTCCAATACAGTCTCAACAGTGAAGCATGGTGGTGGCAGCATCATGCTGTGGGGGTGTTTTTCAGCTGCAGGGACAGGACGACTGGTTGCAATCGAGGGAAAGATGAATGCGGCCAAGTACAGGGATATCCTGGACGAAAACCTTCTCCAGAGTGCTCTGGACCTCAGACTGGGCCGAAGGTTCACCTTCCAACAAGACAATAATCCCTAAGCACACCGCTAAAATAACGAAGAAGTGGCTTCACAACAACTCCGTGACTGTTCTTGAATGGCCCAGCCAGAGCCCTGACTTAAACCCAATTGAGCATCTCTGGAGAGACCTGAAAATGGCTGTCCACCAACGTTTACCATCCAACCTCACAGAACTGGAGAGGATCTGCAAGGAGGAATGGCAGAGGATACCCAAATCCAGATGTGAAAAACTTGTTGCATCTTTCCCAAAAAGACTCATGGCTGTATTAGATCAAAAGGGTGCTTCTACTAAATACTGAACAAAGGGTCTGAATACTTAGGACCATGTGATATTTCAGTTTTCTTTTTAATAACTGTGCAAAAATGTCAACAATTTTGTGTTTTTCTGTCAATATGAGGTGCTGTGTGTACAATAATGAGGAAAAAAATGAACTTAAATGATTTTAGCAAATGGCTGCAATATAACAGAGTGAAAAATTTAAGGGGGTCATATATGTGTATGTATATATATATATAAATTCATTCTGTGGAAGGGACAGGACTAAAAAATTATCGACCAATCATTGCATTCGGTCCAAATGTAATGATAGGATGTCCATCCTGTCTGTCAATCTATATTTGCATACCACCGCGCAACTTGTTCGCGCAGACAATCACATGTCATCAGCACAGGTTCCTTGACTGTGTGCAGAGCGAGCGCGAGACTTATGTTCATTATTATTGTAATGTCTAACCTGTGAATGAGACATGAGGTAATCTGGAACCATCGCTATCGATTCCACCAACACGTCTCTCCTCCTGTCACTTAGACTCTGTGTGTTCATGTGTAATAGAGGAGGCGTGGCTTTGGAGACACCTCTGAAGCGAGGGCAGGTTCTATGCTTTCAAAGCTAGTTTGCTAACTGCTAACCTCTCTAGCACCCTAGTTTTAAACAAGATTTTCTTTCTTTTTTTTTTTTTTTTTATACCTTTTCCACTTTCTTTTGTAGGGTGGAGCAGTTTGGCTGGTATATTTTTCTCCACCTGGGATTCACTTGCAGGGAGACCAGGTCTTAGTAAAACAAACAAATACACAAATATTTTTGTTTATATAATCCAACACATGGATTGAATAAAATGGCTGCAAAGCGAGCATCAGTTTTAAGAATTAAGCTTCTGGTGTCCTGGTGTTTTCTTTCTGTGTCATAAGACACCAAACATAGATCTCATTAGTCAGAGTGTCTCCACAGAGTGTCTCCAATCCTTTGGGACTGTGTGTGTATGTGTTAAATTATGATTTTGTATCTTCACACAGAGAATGAAATCCCACGAGGGAGACATGAGGAAAGATATCTCTAAGGTAACAAACACAATCTCAGTGAGATTTTAAAAACAACATAATAGGCTAAAGAAAGTCTGGATCTTGGAAATAAACTGAAAGTTTAATGATATAGAATAATTTAAAATGCAGAAACTTTATGATGTGAAATGAAGAAGATTCTGCACTGCCTAGGTAATACAGTAAATAAGCAAATTTGTGACACTGACCCTTGCTTTGCTTGATGCACATGTGATTCTCTTAAATATTGATGTGTCTCACCCACACTTATATCGCTTCAGAAGACATGGATTTAACCAGTGGAGTCGTATGGATTACATTTATGCTGACTTTATGTCCGTTTTGGAGCTTCAAAGTTCTGGCCACCCTTCACTTGCATTGAATGGACCAGTAGAGTGGAGATATTTCAATAAATCTTAGTTTGTGTTCAGCAGAAGAAAGTCATGCACATCTGGGATGGCATGGGGGTAAATTACTAAGCAAATGATGAGAATTTTTGGGTTAACTATCCTTTTAAAATTGAACTGGACATTTTTTAGCAGGCCTGTATACATTTTTTTATTGGTAATTTTCAAATGCCTTTCCTGTACAGATTTTACCGTTTTAACCTTGTCCCAGATCCAGACTTTCAATGTTAATCTATGGAAATCTTTTACAAAATTATAAATTATTACATGTTTTAAACTATAATAATCTAAACAAAGAGTGAAATAAACCAGAAACATTTTAATATATATTGTGTGAAAACTTTGTTCCAGTCAGTGCCATTTCCATAACACCAAACAGTTTTTCCACTAATATTTGTTTTCTTTCAAATCTTTTGAAACAAAAGTGTCATTGAAGAGCATGCTTGAGATGAAATGAGGACATGTGATGTTTGAAGAAAACTGAAAATTCAAGGTAAATATCACTTGTGTGCATAGAATATTTTGGACATAAATTCCAATTAATCTGTAATTAGACCAAATTAAACAAAAAGTGTGAAAATATTATGTCATTGGGTTTATTTAGGATACACAAAGCAGTCAGCCATTTTATATAAAATCCATCACTGTCATTTCAACCACGGAGTTGTATTAAACCGAAGTTATTATTTAATTGAAGTCATCTCTATGTGAATAGACTCTGGCCATCTGAATGTGCCGTAGAATGAGATGAGACAAAATATAAATTTAAAATGCCAGACCCCCAGCTAGGGTAGACCCTGGTCAGAAATCTCAGCCACTTCTACCAATGTGTAGTGTAATATTGAAATTGTGTTATGGTGTTAAGGTGCATCAAGAGCACCAAATTCCTTGGTGTTCACCTGGCGGAGAACCTCACCTGGTCTCTCAACACCAGCTCCATAACCAAGAAAGCCCAGCAGCGTCTCTCAGCGAAGGCTGAGAAAAGCCCATCTCCCACCCCCCATCCTCACTACATTCTACAGAGGGACTATCGAGAGCATCTGCAGCTGCATCACTGCCTGGTTTGGAAATTGCACCAATGTGGATCACAAAGGAGGATAGTGTGGACAGCTGAGAAGATCATCGGGGTCTCTCTTCCCTCCATCATAGACATTTACACCACATGGTGCATCCGCAAATCCACCAGCATTGTGGATGACCCCACGCAAACTCTTCACCCTCACAGCAGTGTTAACCACATCAATGAATGTGGTAGAAACTGTTATTCGATAACAGTTACAGCTAAAGCAACCAATAATTCTATACTATAACTGCATAATAAATCATAATTGTCTTGAATTTACTTTTTTGTTAGTCTACCCAGAAATGTTTTATTAGTGCAAGTAGAAATTGAGGACACCGTTTATGACAAGCTGAAGTACCTTAAGATGCCACTGGGCTGAGGTATCATCTATGAGATTCCAACACGGCAGCACTGTCGATGCCTGTGCCTGCTGTGATGTTGGCTGTCTCCGCATTGATGTTGGCAAAGAACTTAGTAAAAGCAGAAGGGCCACAATCGAGGCTCTCGGCACAGCGCCTGCTTCTCAAACTGCAGACACACAAAAATGTGCATGACCCACCTGCCACAAAAAACAGTTTCATCCAGTTAGACAGGATTATCACTGCATTATATTAAAATATAGAGAAGTATTATGTGACAGCAGCAATAGAGGCAGAATTATATGAGGAACACTGAACCTTGCTCAGGCTCCACCCCCTCTTCCCATAGCCCCACCTTCTCCAAGGTTATGTGACAGCTTGCGCAGAGATTCCATAGCACAAGATCACTCTCTATAGTGAACACCATTCTGCATGCCCAGCACCAGAACTGCACAACTGAGCTTGGTATAGGAATGGACATATAGCAAAGGAGATTGACAGCATTTTTCATTATCCGAAAATGTGAAGCACCATTTGAGACAATAAACCTATATATATATTATTATGTTATTAAGTATGTATATTATTAGGGATGTCAATCAATTAATAATGGTAATCAAAATAATTACATGACATGCCGTTTAATTCTTCAAATTATATCGCATATAGTTCATATTTTTAGTCTTCACCCGGTGTGCAATATTTGAGCGCTACTCACGAGTATCTTCTCAGATGAAAAAAAAGTGAATTAAACTACTGTGATCTTGCCTACAAATAGACACATACAGGACTTCTTGGAGAGTTCAGAATATCAAAATAAAAGCATGAGGGTTTCAAAGTTAAAGTTGCACTTTTTTTTTCTACTGATGACTTATACTGGAGTTTCTGTTAATTTTGCTGCTCAATTATCCAGTTGATTAAAGTTTTACAGTTATTAAGCTATACATTTATATTGCAATAATGTGTAGTTAGAAGTGTGTTTCTTTAGAGTACGCCCAATTAGTTCCACACAATAATGTAAAGATATTCTAAACTGACAATGCAAAAAAAAAACACCACTGGTATCGGATCGGTATCGGCCAACACTGAGATTTCCGATATCGGAATCAGAAGAGAAAAAGTGGTATCGGTGCATCCCTAATTGTGATAATTAGGTCTGAAAAAGTATTGAAAATTTAAATACCTAAAATTTGTAACACTGAATTACAATGATGCATACTGAACATGCCATGGAAAACCATTCAATATCAGGGAATATTTTAAATTGTGATAATTAGGCCTGAAAAATTATTGAAAATTTCTTTTGTTATTTTTTATAGTTATGCTTGCCTCTAATATTGAAATTTGTCATCTAAACAAATGCTTTTTGCAAGGACAATCTCAAATAAATCTTTATTGGTATCACAAATTACATTCCTTTTGTAGAGCAGCAATCTTCAGCTAATTGTACAATGCCACCTGTCTCCCCTCAGAAATGCCAGTAAGCATATGAATGAGATTCTCCCTGGTGGCTGGACTGCAGAATACATGTGGGATGACGCCACAAGGCAGGGCTATACATGGCCCATCTGCATACCCATCGCAGGACATCCCAGTGAGAGCAGACCATTTTTGAATCATGAGCCACCTGTTGGTTGGCAACATTGGTTGAGGGGGGCAAACTCCTAGGAGTAGAAAATCTTCGGCTGGTCTGGCCATAAGCATGTGTGAGTCTCCAGGACTTTATGGACATGTATCATCTGGAAGATTATGCATACCATGGCAGATTCCCAGACAGGTTCCATTTCCTTCTGAGGTTTGCCTTGAGATGTAAAGCCCCCAAATCACACAGAATCCCCACCAGTGCCTTCCGGCCGACATGGGACCCAACATACTCACAGGTCAGAGACATTACACTACACTCAGTTACATCACTGCATTCATTCATGGCTGTGATATCCTACACTTTCCTATTTTCCCACATTTGCTTTCTTGAAACAAAGACAAAATGCAAGTGATTGCCATGGTTCAGCGATAACTGCAAAAAGGCTATAATAGAGCAGAAGAAAGTCAAACAACGGAAACCCTCATCATGTCAAAATAAATAGAGCACAAGCACGTAGAGTAATAAAGAAGGCAAAGAAACAAAGTTTGAGACAAATTGTATCCAATTTGCCAAACTCCAACAAAAAGGTTTGGAATCTGACTCGAAGAATGAAGAACAGTGGACCTCAAATTCAACTTATCAAGACTCAGTCTTGACTGCAAAACAAGAAATTTCAAATATTCTAGCAGAAACCTTTGAAAAGTTCTCCTCTTTTGAGAACTACCTCCCTGCTTTTCAAACAATTCAGTCACTGGAAGAAAAGAAAGATGATAACATTTCATCTATTAATATGGAAACTTACATCCAACCTTTCACCATGGAAGAGCTATTGCAGGCCATAGGGAGATCACATGATACTGCAACTGGACCCGACTATATTCACAATCAATTTTGATCCTTACTTTTAAAAATGTTTAACATCATCTGGATATCAGGGGATGTTCCATATTCTTAGAAAAAATAAAATTGTTCCTATTCCAAAGGCAGGAAAGGATCATAATTAACCTTCCAACTACAGACCTATAGCCCTGACGAGTTGTTTATGTAAAACCATGGAGATAATGGTTAATGAACCATGGTTAATGTATGTTGGAGTCTCAACATCTTATAAGTAATGCTCAAGGTGGATTTAGAAAAGGAAAAAGCACTATAGATAATCTCATCAGCCTTGAAAGTTATGTACGTGATGCTTTTATCAGAAAAGAACATGCTGTGAACATGTCTTCATTGACTTGGAAAGTATAGTATTTTATATGATTTACATAAACTTTGTTTTAGAGGACATCTACCCATTTTTATTGCCAACTTTTTATTCAGTAGACATTTTAAAGTCAGGGTAGGTAATACACAAACATTAGGAGTACCTCAAGGAAGCATCTTATCAGTTACACTTTTTATTATCAAAATAAACAGTGTTTCAAAAGTCGTCAGACAAAACATTCATCGCAGCCTTTATGTAGACAACATTTGTATTTGCTTCAGAGGCAAATTCATGAACAGAATTGAAAGAAAAAAACAGCTGACAATTAATAGTGTCCAGGCCTGCTCTGTGTCCAATGGGTTAAAGTTCTCAAAGAGTAAAACAGTGCATTTGTAACCGTTCCTGCTCGACCCCCTCCGAACTGGAATTCGAACAAAAATCGGTCCTGCTTGACTCCCTCCAAACGGGACTCGAACCGAAATCTCTGGCATGGGAGGCTACAGTCTCAGTCGGCTGCATTTAAATCACCAAAAAACAGAATAAGAATCCCCAATCAGAGTTCAATTTTTACTGCAGAGTCAAATGTAATTATTCTAGCACTGGATCACATTAAGACCTCACGACAGAGACGTTTGTTAATAATAACAGATTCAAAATCATGTCTTCAAGCACTTGTGTCACTCAAAATTTACCATCGAGCCCTTGTAAAGATAAACAAATTGTCAACTCTGGAGGCGCAGAATTTTAAGGTTTACTTTTGCTGGGTACCTGAACAATGTGGAATCCTAGGAAATGAACAAGCAGGCTCTGCTGTTAAAATCAGATCTGAAAACTACCATAATCTCTTACATCATCAACAAATTGCAAACCGAATGGGATCAATGCATTACAAACAAATTGAATGAAATAAACCCTGTAGTGGGCAAAAGGATCTTTAATTATAGTTATCGCTGGGATCAGATCATTTACACCCGCTGCCGAATAGAACATTCCAGATTCACACATACGTTTTTAATATCAGATAAAGATCCACCATTTTGCACCGCTTGCCAGAATCCACTATCTTTGAAGCATATTTTATTAGATTGGGCTGGTTTGATTTCTTTTACGAAATTATTTTACTCAGCAAATACTTTGAGATTTTTTACAAAGTCAACCCTGAAACCTTGAGTTCTTATCGAAAAGAAATAATAAAAAAAACCATATATATTTACATTTTTTTACTTGTTTTTCACCATGAAAATAGCCATGGAAGCTGGCATGGCGTAAAATGAATAACTTACTAACTTTAGAACATCAGTGCAAGGAAAGTCAATTTTACTAAAAAAAGAGCAAGTAAATACTTAATGGTTTTCAGTGAAGTCACCATCCAAAACCATCACTAACCAAAACACTGACCTTCCGTCTCTCTTCTCAGGGGGATATTAGTCCTGCAAAAGAGAACTTAGTGTCTTTTAGCTCAACCAATCAGATCAATAATCAACAGCAAGAGACCGACCAATCACCGTAAGGGTAAGAGGCGCAGAAGGTGTTTGGACATGTTCTGAATATTTCTACAGTATGCAGAATTCTTGTATGTATGGAACGCCATATAAACCACTACACTCCGTGACCATTTTATAAGAATCTATTGTCTTTATACACCTACTCATTCATGTGATTATCTAATTAGCCAATCAAGCGGACGCAGCCTATGTTCAGTTAAATACTGGAAAAACATAGCCTGGTCTGATGAATCCCAATTTCTGCTTTGGTACAAAGATGAAAGTCCCACTGCAGCCTCAGCTTTCTGTTCTTGGCTGACAGAAGTGGAACCCGACATTGTCTTCTACTGTTGTTGCCCATCCACCTCAAGATTTGACGTGTTGGGCATTTTGATCACTACAATTGTTCAGTGGGGTTATCATAGTTACCGTAGCCTTTCTGTAAGCTCGAACCAGTCTGGCCATTCTCTGTTGATCTTTCTCATCAACAAGGCGTTTCAGTCCACAGACCTACCGCTCACTAGATGTTTTTTTTGTTTAGGGCACCATTCGGAGTAAACCCTGGACTGTTGTATGTGAAATCAGATCAAACCAGAGATCAGCAGTTAGAGAAATACTCAAACCAGCCCATCTGGCACCAAAAATCATGCAATTTTTTCCTTATTCTAATGGTTGAATTGAATATTAAATAAAGCTGACCTGTATCTGCATGATTTCACTCAACCATACCGCAACAGTGGGTGAAAGTCTTGGGTGCAGTTCCAAGCAACATGGTAAATGGTCTGCACTTATATAGCGCCTTTTTAACTTTAAAGGTATTCAAAGCGCTTTACACTGTGACTCATTCACACACACACACACACACACACACACACACACACACACACACACACACACACACAGTGGCAGAGCTGCCATGCAAGGCAGCAGTTGGGGTTCAGTGCCTTGGCCAAGGACACTTCGGCATGAGGAGTCATGTGGGCCGGGATTTGAACCACCAACCCTGCAATAAGTGGCCGACCCGCTCTATTGACAATTACACTGTGACTCATTCACCCATTCACACCCATACACACACACACACCCACCCACCCACACACAGTACAACATAGCAGTATGACAATTACAATAAACATTTGATATACACAACACAGTTTGAGTTTACTAATCTTGTTACACAACATACAAGATACACCTAATATTATACAATATAAACTAAATAAGAAGACTCTATACAATAAATACACTTTACTCTATACAATGCTTGACAGGAAGTCCAGGATCCAGCTGCACAGGAAACTGTTTAAACCCAGTGCTTCATATCAAGCTTGGAGTGCACTATGGTTTTGAATGCTGAGCTGTTGTCTATAAACAGCATTCTCACATATGATTTTATGCATTGAAAAACTGCCACACGATTGGCTTAGTCGCATAAATAAGTATGTGTACAGGTGCACCTAATAAATAGCTGGTAGTATGCCATTCCAAATATTCCCAATAAAGAGTTTTGGCTAAATGCTCAGGGAATACTACTTTCTGTCAATAATAAGATGTGTATTTCTGTGCATGTGAAGGCTATATTTACTACACTTCAAAGCTGTTGTAGGGCACACAAATGTAATATTGTGGATATATTTGGATGTTTTAGGTCAGCATATATAGGTGCTGGTGTACAGAGGGCTGAAGCAGTGTGGTTTGACAGTGAGGACAATGAGGGTCCCTGTAGTACATTCTGACAAACTCAATTCATTGCCAGCAAACAATATATTCATTTTAAGGTAATGTTGCAACTAATCATATCCAGGGAACTCCTCTACTTAAGCCAATGTAATAATTCCAACCACTTTGAAAAATCAGAGAGATGACCAGCATGTTCAGAACAATATACTAAAAACATGATTATGAAAAACTTCTTACATTGATAACTACCACTGGAATGTTTTTCGAGTTTTCTAGCAGATCAGCATGTTTGTTTTGTCAGAGAGAACAGTAAAAAAAACTCTGTTTGTAAATCAGAATGCATATAAAAATTAGAGGAATAAAATATTCAGTAGAAAATAAGACTGTGTTTATTAATGAGTCTCACGGAGAACATGGTACAAAAGCAGTTACAGGCCTTGAATGCGCACTCACACACACACACACACACACACACACACACACACACACACACACACACACACACACACACACACACACACACACACACACACACACACACACACACACACACACACACACACACACACACACACACACACACAGTGAGTTTTGGGGAATTGCTAACACTTAAAACCAACCAATTGACCAACCAAATAAATGAATATTCTGTGTTCAATGCAAGTTAAGCTCAATTGACAGCAATTGTGAGATAATGTTGATTACCACAAAAATCAGTTTGGACTAATTCTTCCTTAAATGAAAATTTTTTTATATCCAGGTTACAGTGAGGCACTTACAATAGAAGTGAATGGGGCCAATTTTTGGAAGGTTTAAATATATAAATGTGAAGCTTGAAATTTTATAAAAGCACTTGCATTAATTCTTCTATTAGAAATTGTGTATTATCTGAGCTGTAAAGTTGTTTAAATCTTTTTTCTGTCGTTCTATGGTTTACAGCATTTTGTTATCATGGCAACAAAATTGTAAAATTGGATATAATTTTACACAGAAAAAAATTAGATAAGTGATTTTATCAAATTAAAATCATGTTAACAAGCATATTGTTTACTTCTTGTGGCTATACTTTTGAAATGGTGAGCATTTTAACGTTTCCAGATTGGCCCCATTTACTTCCATTTTAAGTGCCTCCCTGTAACACAAATTTTTGCAGGCAAGTCAATTTTATTTTTCGGTAATCAGCATTATGCCACAAATGTTGTAGATTGAACTTTAACTTGTTTCCGTGGTCACTTCTGTAGGAAGTCCTGTCCTGTATAGACATGGTTTAGTTGATGGAGAGGACCTGAATGAGAGTAGGAGGCATGACTACAACTGAACATTCTGACTGAAGCAGCACTGTTTCCCAAACAGCACAGCAATGCTTTAAACAAAGTTCATGAGTCCTGCTGGGGTGCTCTAAGCTACAAGTTTGGGACACAGTCTGACAGTTGAACTGACCAGCCCAGAGGACTGGGGAGAGCAGGACAGGGTCATAAAGTCACAGGATTGTGAGTTTGAGTCCTCTGCTTCTCTGTAACAGTACTGCCCTAAAGTGCAAAAAGGCCCTAAACACTCACCGCACACTATTAAGACACACAAACTTTACACTGATCCACACCATACACTCTACAACAGTTTGTGAATCCGATGGGTCTCAGTTTGAGATTGTCAGTAGATATGTCAGCAACACAGCTACTGGGCCACCACAACGCCTAAGTGGGATGTGACGGTTTAACCCGAGGGCAGATATGTTACTTTGTACAGAATACTTAGTAGCACACGCACGCATGCATAATGACATTTGTCCTAAGCATGGTCAAGGCGAATGGTTTTCAGACACTTGTAGAGATGTTTAGTTGTTTTGTTCAGTACTGACATTGAAGGCACATTGAGAGTCTGTGGGTCATTATAAGTATCGGTAAAGGGGCGGGGCTTGTGACAAATCATGAATACGTGAGATTGCCTTGGAGGGGTGGGGTTAAGACATCATATTGGCATTAAATAGTGTGAGGAAAAAGATCTCACAAAAATGTCAGAGTGTTCACCTGAAGGGTACAATCTCTGGTCAAGTCAAGGCTGTGAGTTAAAGGCAACTGAAGAGAGGCTTGCTGTGGGCATTCAGGTAAGACCCTGGTTAGCTTGGACACGCAACAAGCCAAAACACTCTTGCAACCATACAAACATCCTCAGCAGAGTCTGACAGTGTAAAAGGCCTCAGAACAGCATTTCCATCAATTTCTGTGCTACATGATCTTTTTTGCTCTGCAAGCTGAACATGACTTGAGTGATTTTCTAGTAGCAAGTGAAAAATAAATCATAATCACATTCCTTGTGAGGATGACCGTCTTCAGGTTTCTAGTATGCTCAGATTGTCTGGTTCCAGGATAAATGTTGTTAAAACACACTTTCCATTTTAAGGTGGGATTTTCCTCCTTTTATTCATTGCTGTCCCTATTGTCTACTAGTGAGAGAGTGTGTAAAGATGGCTGTGAAAGAGTGTGTGTTGATTGAGAGAGTTCTCTCTTATAAGTCTTGGGTGGCAGTTTTGGCAGCGCGGAGGTGGAGTTGTGCCGCGGTGGTATGGGTGGGGGCAGATGACACAGAATGGGCTGACTGACGCTAGGTGTGCAGGAGCGGCGAGGCACTCGTGGAGAAGGCGTGCCAGGGGGCGGCGCGCGGGGAGATGGGGTGCTGGGTGGGGTATTGGGAGTGCCGGGACAGCTGATGAAATCCCAGTGGAAACGGCCCACTGGAGATGGCTGCAGATTCACAGGGTAGTTGATGAAGATCTCGGGCGGGCGTTGTGGAACTGGCGGAGGTGTGTCGGGCAGGGGATCGCGTGGAGGAGGGGGAGGGGGGCTCGGCAGTGGCCCATCTGTCGGTCCGTTTATCACTGGAACACGGGGCTGCAAGCGAGGAGGAGGAGGCAGTCGTGGTGGAATGGCAGGAGGACTTTCAGACCTGGAACTCAACTTCACACAGGACAGATTGCATACATAAGAATGTGATCAAAACTTTCGGTAGCTCCAGAAATGGGCTAAATAAATTATAGAAGGTAAATGGTGAGGAGACAAAAAATACAAAGAATTATATTTTATATATACAGGTGAAACTCGAAAAATTAGAATATCGTGCAAAAGTTCATTAATTTCAGTAATTCAACTTAAAAGGTGAAACTAATATATTATATAGACTCATTACAAGCAAAGTAAGATATTTCAAGCCTTTATTTGATATAATTTTGATGATTATGGCTTACAGCTTATGAAAACCCCAAATTCAGAATCTCAGAAAATTAGAATATTACATGAAATCAATAAAAAAAAAGGATTTTAAATACAGAAATGTCGGCCCTCTGAAAAGTATAATCATGCATATGTACTCAGTACTTAGTTTGGGCCCCTTTTGCATTAATTTTGCCTCAATGCGGCGTGGCATGGATGCTATCAGCCTGTGGCACTGCTGAGGTGTTATGGAAGACCAAGATGCTTCAATAGCGGCCTTCAGCTCTTCTGCATTGTTTGGTCTCATGTCTCTCATCTTTCTCTTGGCAATGCCCCATAGATTCTCTATGGGGTTCAGGTCAGGCGAGTTTGCTGGCCAATCAAGCACAGTAATACCATGGTCATTGAACCAGGTTTTGGTACTTTTGGCAGTGTGGGCAGGTGCCAAGTCCTGCTGGAAAATGAAGTCAGCATCTCCATAAAGCTTGTCTGCTGAAGGAAGCATGAAGTGCTCTAAAATGTCCCGGTAGGCGGCTGCGTTGACTCTGGACTTAATAAAGCACAGTGGACCAACACCAGCCGATGACATGGCTCCCCAAACCAACACAGACTGTGGAAACTTCACACTGGACTTCAAGCATCTTGGATTGTGTGCCTCTCCATTCTTCCTCCAGACTCTGGGACCTTGGTTTCCAAATGAGATGCAAAATTTGCTCTCATCAGAAAAGAGGACTTTGGACCACTGAGCAACAGACCAGTTCTTTTTTCTTTAGCCCAGGTAAGACGTTTGACATTTGAAGCCCATGTCCAGGACCCGTCTGTGTGTGGTGGCTCTTGATGCAGTAACTCCAGCCTCAGTCCACTCCTTGTGAAGCTCCCCTCACATTTGAATGGCCTTTTCCTGACAATCCTCTCCAGGCTACGGTCATCCCTGCTGCTTGTGCACCTTTTTCTTCCACACTTTTCCCTTCCACTTAACTTCCTATTAATGTGCTTTGATACAGCACTTTGAGAACATCCAACTTCTTTTGCAATTACCTTTTGAGGCTTTCCCTCCTTGTGGAGGGTGTCAATGATGGTTTTCTGCACAACTGTCAGGTCAGCAGTCTTCCCCATGATTGTGAATTCAACTGAACCAGACTGAGAGACCATTTAAAGGCTCAGGAACCCTTTGCAGGTGTTTAGCTGATTAGAGTGTGACACTTTGAGCCTACAATACTGAACCTTTTCACAATATTCTAATTTTCTGAGATTCTGAATTTGAGGTTTTCATAAGCTGTAAGCCATAATCATCAAAATTATATCAAATAAAGGCTTGAAATATCTTACTTTGCTTGAAATGAGTCTATATAATATATTAGTTTCACCTTTTAAGTTGAATTACTAAAATTAATGAACTTTTGCACGATATTCTAATTTTTTGAGTTTCACCTGTATATGCAGTTAATGCATTGACCGCTTGAAATGTTGCAATTTGTTCTTACGGTATATTAAATTACAACTGCATCTGATGCAACTAAATTTTTTGTGGTTTATTATCATGCAGTAACATACTGACATATTGATTGGTGTAAATGTCATCATAAAATCAGAGACCCCTCAAAATCCAAACACAAGTGGTCAAAGGAGACTCATGAGAGTGTTCAGGTGTAAACAGCGATGTGTCTCGCCTGTGATCGGATCACTCGAGATGCAGCTTAATTCCAGGGGTGAACAGGGTCTATATTACCTTAGACTCTGAAGAGGTGTCTTTCCTGCGGGGGGGTAGTGGAGGGGGTTTAAGAAGCTCATCACTCAACTGGTGTAAACTACCACACGATACAGACTGAAACCCTGATAAAGAGAGAATACACTCATACGCAGTCTTTAATTTGGCCACATAGCGTAGGATTGCTCTACTTAGGACTGGGAAAATAATGACTGTGCACTTACTGGACTGGGGCAGCAAAACTGGGGCAAATATGGTGTTATTACCTGCAGAAAAACAAAACAGTATTTCAGTTAATGATTTAAAAAAAAAAAAAAAAAAAAAATCCCATTTGCAAGGTACTTAATGCACTTGCAGATTCAGTCCCATAGGAAGTGTTGGAGGATAATTGTATTGCTCAAGAGAAAAATGTCAATAAATCCAGACTGTGATCTCCACAACTCTCACCATAGGAGCTGCTCAGATCCTGCTCCATGAAGACAGAGTTGAGGTCTGAGCTGGCAGACTGTGGAGGGGTGGGTGTGTTAGGAGAGGTGGGAAGAGAAGCAGGGGTCTCTGGTTCGGTCTCTGCGATGCTTCTGAAGGTGATTTTGTGGGGTGGTTCTCTTTCTAATGGCACTGGGTGACCCTTCAGTGTTCCTCCCCCTCCTGCTGCCTGCCGTACCGGCCGAACACCAGGAGACTTCAGAGAATATGTAGTCTTTCTGGGCTACAGAGGACAACACAGTTAAAGACCTAAACTACATCACATTACCCATAAATTTACAAATGTACACATTACCATTTTTTTGGTCACTACATAATTCCTATTCTCTTACATTTCTGTTGTTTCATAGAAAATAGTACTAATAAAGAATGAGTATGTGTCCTAACTTTTAACTGGTACAATATAAAATTTAGTTTCTTAAACACAAGCTCACAAATCTAGGTGGCTGTTTGCAGTTCCGTGGTTCAATCTCTAGAGACTTGTTGAACAGGTAGTCAGAAAATTCCTTCTCACTCATGTTTCCCATTGGATTCAAATTTTCAAAAAATCTCTGCAAGACAAAAAGACAAAACTCTAAATTCATGAAAGTGAGAGAGAGGGAGAAAGACAGTCAAAGAGAGATGAAAAAAAATAGAAACCTTAATATCATGTTCTACTTTGAGGCAGTAGGGTTGGTTCTGGTATTGCTGGATTTCTCCAGTGATTTCTGCTACTTTGCGTCTCTTGCTGAAATTAATCAGCTCTTTTCCATCGCGCTTTAAGAAATCTGGATTTCCTTCCTCAGTTTTCAGAATGTTAGTAAGGTAGATACCTGAAGAGACAGCAAACGGAAAGAAAAGACTTCAGAACGCTCACAAGCAAAGTCTGACATGTTTTCACACTTTTTCACGGGTCTCAGGGTGGTTTGCAAGAATTTTGACTTAAGGTGCAGACCCATATAAAGCAAACCACACCTCATATAAGGAAGTGATAAGAATTATTGACTCATCCATGGTGTAATTTGCTTATAATGTGCATTGTGGGGGCCTGGGTAGCTCAGAGAGTACTGACGCTGACTACCACCGCTGGAGTTGTGAGTTCAATTTCAGCGAGGTCTCTTAGCAACCAAATTGGCCCGGTTGCTAGGTAAGGTAGTTACATGGGGTAACCTCTTCATGGTCGCTATTAGTGGTTCTCGCTCTCAATGGGACGCGCGATAAGTTGTTGTAAGCGGAGGCAACTGAGACTTGTCCTCCGCCACCCAGATTGAGGTAACCGTGCACCACGAGGACCTACTTAGTGGGAATTGAGCATTCCAAATTGTGAAAAAAAGGGAATAAAAAAAAAATAAATAATGGGCATTGTAAAAGTAAATCGGTCCAGGTTCAATTTAAGTACTTCCAGATATTACTGGCTGTGAATTTATTGGCATACAACACAAAAAATTACCCTGTCATGGGAGTGGCCTACTCTATTTTTAGCCAATCAAGGAATGCTCTCTGACTTTTAACTGTTCAGGTTTGCTGACAAGTCTTGGAGGGTAGGTTTTTGAGAGGGAGTGTGTGGAAGAATGGAAGGGAGTGGTCTAATTCAGTGTTCTAGCAGAAATGTTAATTAGTTAAATACTGCACACTTATTTGTTTATAGAAATGCTAATTGTTTTACATTCAGCTCTTTCTTTTACCAAAAAAAGGTACACAAGGTGGGTTGATGGATTTGAGCTTGGCGAGGTATTTTTTAAAATGATCCTGACTGAGCTCAACGGCTTCCTCTAGAATTTTCCTCTTCCTCTCCGGTACGGCCTGCATACATTAAACAACAAAAGAACATATGCCATTATTATCATCTGTCATTTATATATAATTCAGTTAGGCTGTATGTGCATAATAAATAAGGGTGTATAGGTTACCTCAAAGGTGTGGTCCAGGCGATACACCGGTACGGAGTTGATGGCGCTTACAATCTCCAAAACTCCATTAAAGTTATTGAGCTCCTGAAACACCTGCAGAATCTCAATAATACGAGAGAATACAGCAACCCTCTCGTCCACATTTTCTGCCTCCACTATACATCTGAGAAAGAAAAAGTCACAAAGTGTTTCAAGAACAAGAATTCATCTGACAATATCAAGAAAGCAAGCAACAAGACAAGAGATAGTTTATCTACATTGTCCATAAGCCAGATTGAACATCTTGTAATGTTGATGGGAAACAAGTTACTCACTTTTCGAACCAAAGTGTGAGGTTGGTGGTGTGTCTGATCATTCTCAGCAGGTTGGGAGAATTCTTCTCTTTGTCTTCCTTTGTCCAAACGCTACCTACCAGCTCAGATGGGCGAACGGCTCTATACACACACACAAAATCACACACAATATTTGGTCAACATATTGGCTCTTAATCGTTTGTGTCTGCAGTTTTGATTGACTGTGTCTCACCTGTACAGATCAGACTCTAGCAGTGTTAATTGACGAGCAATTTCAATGGGATGAAGGGTCATGAGGTCAAAGGTGTCGACCTGCCCAGGGCGGCTGATGTGCCATTCAATAAGAGGAGGCGGGCTCTCAAATGTGATGTTGTGACTGATGCCATTAGACTGAGTTTGTATCTTCCGCCTCATGATCTTACTGATAGACTCCACCCACTTACGCATAGATTTACCTGAAAAACGTATGCACAAATCTCAAACATCTCAATGACCATGTGTTGTAGAAGTATGTGTGTACACAAGTGGAAATGTATGTCAGGGTGGGTGTAATTGTTTTTAGAGACTGTGTGTGTGTGTGTGTGTGTGTGTACCTCTAAGCTGTGTGGTGCTGGTGAGGTATTCTTCAAGTCTGCGAAGGAGTTCAGGATCATTCTCAAAATCATAAAAGTGATGTTCCACCCACTGACGGAAAACATTCAGAACCCTAATGACACACAAGTACACACATCAGACTGACAGTATTAGTGTTGATGGAAGGCTGGGCCATGGACTTATGAGTTTACAATAGCTCAATCATTGAAATGAGCAAAGACTGTATGAAATGACATGTATTCATTTGTTTGTATGCATGTTTTACCTGAGTTGGACAGGCTGAACATATTCTCTGCGAAATCTCTGGAGCTCAGCTGCCATTGGCTGCTCTCCATTCCAGAGTGCCTCTCGGTCCGCCTCTGATGGCTCGGGCTCTGGAATCTCTATCCTGAAGCATCATGGGAAAAGAAGTGAAATTAAATTACACACATAAGCACCTCAACATGAAAGGTAAACACAACAGGTTTATGAACCTCTGTTGTTTAACCAACATTTGTACAACTGCAACAAACTCCCAGAAGGGCAAAGGTTCTGGTTGTGAATAACTCAACAGAATTCCTCTCTAATTGGCTGATACTTCTTCACTAATAATTCTTGCTCAGCAGTGATTTGCGAAGACTTAGCGATCTAAAGATCTAAATTATTTTTTTTTTAAAAGACACATTTAAATGTAAAACAGGATTTTCTTGTTCTTGTAAAAAAAAGTCACATTAACTATGTAGACATACTCAATGCTCCCTCTTCAATACAGTAGTAGTTTTCACATGCAAAGAGGTTAGCCAATCATAGCTGGGCAATTACTTATACAATTATTAAAGGTACAATAGCAAAATCAGCCTGTTTATGTCTAAGGTCTGAGAGAGGGTGGAAAATAGTTATGAAAAGCAATTTTTGTGGGCAAGATTTACATTATACGTAAGTGTGCTTTAGGGGATTTCATTTTTATTTTTTTACAGAAGTGTACAATACAGCCTCTCTAAAGCTGAGTGAGTTTGTTCACTGTTGTGACATGTATCATTTGATCAAGGGCTGACTGTATGGTGACGTATCATTTGATCAAGGGCTGAATGTATGGTGACATGTATCATTTGATCAAGGGCTGACTGTATGGTATGGCTACGTATAAGACTCAAGAAGCTTTACCTTTCTATCAGTAGTGTGAGCAGGTCTTGTGGTTTACAGAAGGAGCGATATGTAGTCAGAAATGTACGTACAAAATTTGGGTCTAAGTGGAAAAGAGAAACAGTACTCATAAAGACAAGCAGCTGCAGCCACACACACATATATATATATATATATATAAGCCAAACTACACACATCCTCAGAATGACCTTGGCCATTACTAGGCTGACATTTTACAGTGATCTCAGGTGTGCGTCTGTGGATTTATTCTGTACCTGCGTACATGTGGTACGTCAGTCTTTCAATAAGCTTGACAACTGTTCCAGCTTTTATAATGGGGATTCCAGTCTTGCTCTGTGCTCCCTCTTCAAACACAATGTTTTCTTCAGAATCCTGAATGGCAAATCTGTAGATGTCCAGTGACGGCAACCTCAGTGGTTGTGCCTGTTCCTCACGGAGCAGGACAGTGTCAAGCATGCGGTCAAGAGTGGGACGATACTGCAGAGTGACCAGCGCAGCCATCCACGCGGTCTTCTCTTCCGCTGAACGGGCACAGAACACGGCACCGCTGTCCTCACGCCCCAACAGCTCAAATGCGTGACGAAACTCTGGCGAATCCTCGCGGTCTACGATGCGATATTTACGCAACACAAACTTCTCTTTTAGACGAAACTCTGCCCCACTACCCGCCCCCGGCAACCGGGAGCTCTGATTGGCTTTGCAGCTGATCACAAGGCCATCAAACAGGAAGTTGTGTCGTTCGTGCTTGGCACCGGCCCGTAAGAGTGCCCCTTCCAGGATGAACTGGCTGCAGCACTGGCCAATGTCTCTGCCCTCCCAGCCATCAATACTCCTCTGGATGTCATTCATACGCTTTATAGCTGCCTGCTTGCTACGAGATGCACGACTATATAACCGATATAGGGGTTCCCTGAGAGAAAAAGACATGGAGAAAAGAAAGAGAGAGACAGAAATTGAGTTTTGGTTTAGACACACAGGATGCTCTTTGGAATCAGTGGTGCTGAACGAGTGAGTGCGTTTTACCCTTGTTTGCGCCGTGGTTGGTGTTTAGCATAAATGCGTTCTATGCTGCTCTGTAGGTTGAGCAGTGCAGTTTGAGACTGTTTTAAACACTCCCTGTCATCCTGGTCCTCACTTCGCTCCTGTAATTGCTACAGAAACAATCGTACACAAACCACAATTAACACAAGTTTACATACCTACAGTTTATTGAGTATGAATGTGTTTAATTCTCACCTGTAACAGTTCAAAGTAGTGCATACAGTGGTAAACTGGAACCATCATCAATTGAGGAAGCACATACTGCACTGCCTCCTTGAAACCCTCTGCTATCGACTGAAACATACAAACATAACCAGGCTCAAGAATGAATTAAACATAACTAGTTTGTTAACAAGACGACTCCATAGGGTAAGCTACCTAATGCGAACATTAGACTCCACTGAAATAATTTTTGTGATGCTCCACAGTCCAGCATAGTAGGTGGTGGTAATGCACCATAAACTGGATTGCCAACCGCCAATAAACATCACATGAATAAGAAATACTTCCTTGCCGTGTCAACAACAGATGTGACAGCACTTTGGATCATGAAAATGTTGTATCCAAAAAAACGTTACTAAATAGTACATAAAGTACATAAATAGTACTAGCTTGCGGCTACCTAGTCTCATTTCTGGTTTACATGCTAATGGCTCAGTTAGCTAGTTGTGTGTATAACTTTGATGAATTGCTAGTGTTTTCAACGACACACACCTGATCCGAACAGATAAATGTACAACATAATCTAAATATGGCAAATTACTCAAAGTTTATCATCGATATCGAATAATTGTTCCCCCCCAATAAATATTGATATTGTTTTAACACCGAGCCCTACTGCCTAACATTTTGTGTATCATGCAAGATAGAAAGTCATACAGGTTTGGAATTTGTTTAGGTAACATATACACACACAGTGTCTGGAGATATTTGAAGGAGATTTAAAATTTACATATGGTCAAATAAAACGCTTTCATCCAGTCAGGTGAAGAACTAAGGAGAGGTAGCCAAAGAGTAGCCAAAAAGTGTACTCAAGTAAAAATAAAATGAATTAAATAAAATAATTACTCAAGTAGTTTTTAAAGTAATTATGTTAATAATTACATGAGTAAAAAAGTACCCAATTAAAATAATACTCAATAGCAAGTAACTAGCTACTTTCTTATGTAACATAATGGATGTTTAATCTCCAATATTCCATTACATAATAAATGTAATGGGGTTCCACAAAATACAGAAAGTCACACAGGTGTGGAACGTCATAAGGGCGGGTAAATAAAAGAACATGAATTTATGGCTGAACTATCACTTTAAAGGCATTTGTCAGATTTGGACAAATCAGTCAATTAGAAGAAAAATTTGGAAACCAGTTTCTAGTAATTATTATTGTGAAAAACGTGAACAATATTCCACAAGCCCAATCATATATAATGCTGAATAAAAGAAGATCATACTTTTATTAATGGCTACCTGAATGGATTCTTAGTTCAGTAACAGTATTTTCAGTGTAGAAAGAATTTAGATCATTAGTACAGCACCACATCTCTGTATTTGGAAGTGTGTTAGGCTCATTTAAGTTAGAGCTTGTTCTCTGTTGTCCATGAGAAAAATGTTCCGCATCTGTCAAACGCACAGTGGCTGTGCAGTGTGCACGCGCAGAGATTCGCTCCAGTAAACATGCACGCGCGATAGGCAAACCAAAATGCATTTACACAACGCGGATGCTAACATGGATTTATACAGTAGACACGGATATATTTCAACACTGATATAAAAATGTATACTTAGAAACTGAGGTTATGAGTGACCATAGTTACAGAATCACCCTGAAAATGATTTATCACAATGGCTAAAACTCATCGCAACAACTTTTCTCAAGTTGGAGCTACAATTCTAATGTTGAAATATCTACTTGTCTTGGTGTAAAATGAAGGCTTTGCCTGACTAAAGAAAGTGTTTTGAGTGCTTGCTGCTGGTGGAGTGAACTCGACTTGAGTGACAGAGCGCAACTGCAAAGCACTGTCATAAAAGTCCAATTAAAAAAAATCTCTCAATAACGCATTTATTAAAACTTATTTAATTAAAACCAGTAATGTAACGAAAGGAAAGTTGCCCATTGTAAAAGTAAAACATTTTCATTAGAAATGTATGAGTAAAAAATAAAAAGTACCCAATATTAAACCTATTCTAAAAGTACATTTTGTCCAAAATGTACTTAAGTAAATGTAACGGAGTAAATGTAGGCCGTTACTACCCACCTCTGCAACTAAGTGAACCAATCAGAGGCCAAGTTTTTGGTGCTGACCTGAAAGTGCAGAGCAACAGTTGGGCGGGACATCAGAGTGTTGAAATGCTGACAGAATTCTTTGGAGAGGATGTCCTGAGAGAGTGTCTCATAAGGATCAAATGCCTGCTCCTGTTCACAACACATGTATACACAAACATTTCTAACATCACAGTATTCAGAGACTTCACACACACAGACACACACTTCCAGAGGTCTGTGGAGGAGCAGAAAGAGAATGAGCATCTGGGTGTTTATCTGTACCTCAGCGAGGTCCTCGAAGCAGCTGCCCACAAGGGGATGTGGACTACCATCAGCTGTCATTTCTACGGCATCCTCGATCAGACCCAACAGCTTCGCCGTCAACTCGTGAACTTCCAGAATATTGCTGAACGCCAGCTCCACATCCTACACACATCACATTAGAGAAAAACTGAAAATGTAAATGACAAAAATAATACATGATTCAAAACAACACTGGTCTTTTTACACATCAACAAAGTCTGGTCTACATTACAGCTTATTCTGGCCAAGAACTGCCCAATTAGAGCAACTAGATCTTCCTTGGAAGCACTTATTGAAGTGGCCTGGGAACTTGTAAACATTACTTTGTTTACCGGTAGACTGAAGGAGATATTTGCAACCCAACAAGTTGGCCAATCAGATTGGATCTTGACATTTGTGTGTGCAATATGCCATCTAAGGCAAAGAGCATTTTCACTAAGAGTTCATTTGGAGAATTTGTTTTGGAACCTGATGTGTTGTCTCCCTAAGTTCATATAATTTAGCCACACTCGGATCTGCACCAAAACAATCGGTCTGAGACAACCTGAACGAGGTAGTCTCGGTCCGACTGCAAACAAACTCAAGAGTGGTTTGCTTGTGTTGACAATGCATTTCAACCCATCAGACCAACAAACCAAACAATATCCCTATAAAAATCATGAGCATACCTGATGGATCTGCGGAGAAGAAACCTGAAGGTTAGCATGTCACTGAAATTTATAATCAAAACGTGGATATTAGCCCCCTACATTGCAAGTAAATCACTCACATATGCGAGTAAACTGCGCGATTTGTGACTAAAATATGTCTGTTATTAGGCACTGGCGAGAAAATATTAACATTTCACTCGCCAGTGATTGAGACCCTTTTACAAAATAAAAAGGTGATTAAGAAGCTGAATTCAGCCTTGTCTTTCCCTGCATGCTGTCTGATGAGTGCACAGAAAAAAGCCTTTGTGTCTCATTGAACTAAGAGCATCTCATGGAACCGCATCACAGATGTCACTCAGAGGAGCTCTGTCAGTGCGTTAAGATAAACTGCTTTTCAAGTCCTCTAATGTGCGTGCCACCTACAGAGGCTCACGCAAAACTCCTGTGAAAATGTAAACTTATTAATTTCATTGTGAACACTTTCACTTTTGTTTAACGACCATGTATTGGCAAAAGTCCTTGGTCGTTGCAGATTCATTCACGCAGTGTTAATGACACATAGCAGTGACGTGCACAGGCAAAAATATTTTTAATGACTAGTAATTATAAATACTTACCTAATTTGTTTGCTTTGAGTATTTAACCATTTTCTTGTATATACAGTATATACTGTACATAATCTTTTCCTTTATCACAAATAATAGCCTATTCTGGGGGGCTGGGTAGCTCAGCGAGTAAAGACGCTGACTACCACCCCTGGAGTCACGAGTTCGAATCCAGGGTGTGCTGAGTGACTCCAGCCAGGCCTCCTAAGCAAACAAATTGTCCTGGTTGCTAGGGAGGTTAGAGTCACATGGGGTAACCTCCTTGTGGTCGCGATTAGTATTTCTCGCGCTCAATGGGGCAAGTGGTAAGTTGTGCATGGATCAAGGAGAGTAGCATGAGCCTCCACATGGAGTCTCCGCAGTGTCACGCACAACGAGCCACGTGATAAAATGCATGGATTGACTGTCTCTGAAGCGGAGGCAACTGAGACTTGCCCTCCGAATTGAGGTGAGGTGGGCCACCACGAGGCCCTACTAAATAGTGGGAATTGGGCATCCAAATTAGGAGAAAAGGGAATAAAAATAAATAATAGGCTATTCGGTTATATTTCTCACAAAAAGCACCACTTATTTATTTTCAGACATGGTCTTTGATAACTCATAGTAAAACGATAGTATTTTTTAAAAAGTACCTTGGTGTACCATGACAGTATCATGAAATATGAACATGATCAATCATTCAGTACCATGGCATTACCCTGGTAACATGGTGCAAAGGCGCAATGAGAAAGTGCAAGCGCAAGGTGAGGTGATCGACTGCGTTCCGCGAATGCTACCGGGTCCTTAAATAACATATAATATGCGAGTAAGGGCAACCGGTGGAGTTTCAAACCCCATAGGGAGTTGGTGCCCTACGCAGACTGCATAATACGCGTATAGGGAGCTGCAGTACTGTGGTAGCCTAATGGTATTTTTCTGAAATTGATTTGTCTAATGGCTCATTAGTTTCAACAAAACCAAACTGGCATTGGCTGAACTTGACAGCTCCTTCGGTTAATTAATGTCAATATTCTATAAAAGACTAATTTTATTTATATTACTGAAAGCGACATGGTCACTCCCATTATAATTAATAATTCTTTCTACACTAGTAGAATGCGATGTCGGAAATGTGGTAGTAATCGAGTATTATTCTTTTGATGAACTTACAGCACAATACATGGAGTGGACTTTTTATCTGACCTGTTACTCATCTGAGGTAACGGCACAAAGCGTCCACCAATTTGGAATTCCCAATGCGCTCCAAGTCCTTGTGGTGGCATAGTGACTCGCCTCAATCCGGGTGGTGGAGGCCGAATCTCAGTTGAATCCGCATCTGAGACATTAAATCTGCACATTTTATCACATGGCATGTTGAGCGCATTACCATGGAAACCTAGCACATGTGGAGGCTTCACACTATTCTCTGTGGCATCAATGCACAACTCACCACATGCCCCACCGAGAGCGAGAAGCACATTACAGTGACCACAAGGAGGTTAACCCAACATGACTCTACACACCCTAGCAACCAGACCAATTGTTGTTTAGGAAGCCTAACTGGAGTCACTCAGCACGCCGGAAGCGATTTTTTAAGGTTAATTAATTTTAATTATCGATTTGCTTCAGAAGACATTAATTGATCGACTGGAGTCATGTGGATTACTTTAATACTGCTTAAATATGCCTTTTGGACCGTCAAACAGCAAGCAGTCTGATGGCACCCGTTTACTTACATTATAGGACCAATAGAGCTTCAACATTTTTCTAAAATCTTACTTTGTGTTCTGCTGAAGAAAAAGCAGTCATACACATGTGCATACACATGCAAAAAAACAAAAAACCTTGCAAAAAAACATTCAGAAGACAAAGAAAGAGGGAGAACATTTTACATGCTCGTGTTCCATGAGACTGCACGCCTCCATACAAACAGCGTGTCATACATGCACATAGACAGCTTTTCTGTCATCTGTTCTTAATAATATAATAAAGTGTTTCTTCAAGTGCATGTCTATGGGCAAATTATTAGTAATATTAATTTGATAATAATAATAGCCTAATAATAATAATTTTATACATTAAATGGGAAAACGAGCCAAATATCATCTTGACATCGTCAAAGGCATCAGCTATTGGTGATCACTCTGACCATCGTCAATCCCTAAAATCATCATCTGTCAGCACAACCTTAAAATGTAAATTTCTCTCAAAAAAATTAACAAAATATTCAGATAGTCTCCATATTGGTTTTTTCCAACACATATTTTCCGACACCTATTGAATCATTACCGTTTTTGCCGGTGTTGCTGCGACTCACTTGTAACATTTATATTTTAAAAGGTTTACGGTTTAGTATTTCTCTGTAATGTAGAACAGTTAGCAATGTTACTTATAACATTCTTTCTCAGCCCTGGAACTCAAAAAAATGTTGATGCCCCCCCAATATAAAAATATTTAAATAATGAATTAACGACTACTAGTCGACTAGGAAAATCTTTGGTCGGGGGCAGCCCTAAAAATAACCATGATGTAAATTTTACTTTAAATTCATCCGAGTGGTGGATAATGTTTATTTGCAGTGCCACTTTTGACTGGAATGTGCATTCTGTACCATGCTGTGACATTTTGCAAAACCGTGACAAACAAAACTTGAATATTTGTACCCACGTATTTACAGATATATCACATTGGCACAATTTTACAGGTATATATATCATTTGAACCTGTATATCGATGTATGAGCTAAATCCCGGAACACCATACAAACATTCAGACCAATGAGGAGACAATTTGCTCACATGTGACTTTTATTAACATAGTTTTGGTGCGTTTTTAAATGTAGCCTTGTGAAAGTGAACTGATTTAAGAAGACACTAACAAATTTAACACCTGTTTCTGAACAAATCTGAGCTACAGGTCTGGAAACGCTCTAAAGCATGTATAACTCAAAGTTGTGAAGAATCAATCAAATTCCTGTGATTTTCAATATAAAAGAGAAAACCATTGTGGAGCGGAGGGGGGCGGGGCCGGGCTAGAATGTCGCACGCCTGGTCCCCAATCGGCCTGATGGGGCTTGCGAGGGATAAAGAGAGAGAATTACGGGCATGTCCGTCATGTGTGTTTTGGTTTAAGTTTTCATTAAATTATTATTTATATTGACAAGCCGGTTCTTGCCTCCTCCTTGCCCATCTTAACCCCCGTTACAACCATCAAACCGTTTTGAAAAATGTGGTAAATGGATGTGGTAAAATCAAAGTAATACATGGCTTCTTGTGGCTTATTACCTAAATATACACACTTCAGAAGGACTTGAGGGGCATTTACATGGAGAGCGATTATAAGATCCAAGTTCAACTAGCTAATTTTCAATGCATCGCCTTAAATTGGCAACTCTGCAAATAGATGCCAGCATGAATACCCCATCACAAAGACAGCATGTTCTGATTGATCGGGAGAACTCACCTGAGCAGAGAAAAGTTTGCCATTGGACATAAAAGCCTGGCGGAATACTTTAATGATGAGATCGAGTTCCCGCAGATACTGGCGCTCCTCAGCAATCTCCAGACGCACCAAGTCATCATATGTGAGCTCACCAGAGGAAGATACCTCCTCTACACCCTGAGACACCAATCCCATCTCCTCTTCCTGATCAAACATATCCATTAACACCTAAAACCACACACAAAATTATTAGGACTGACATAAAATGTGATTAAAATTACTCTCATGGTTTTTTGTGGTTAATCTTGAATTTACTTAAATCTATTCACATTTAATGGATGTCTACAGTGGGCTTCTCATTAACATTAGTTGGTCAATGACATGATGAAAAAAAGTATCACAGAGAGGACCCCTATAGACCATCAAGACAATGAATCATGGTCAGTAAGTCTCACAAAATTTCAGATAACATGATCTTTTCATTACATGTCAAGGTTAGTTCAGGTTGTCAAATGGCATGAAGTCGAAATACTTTTACCTTGAAAACAGTGTTTACAGGATGGCATGTTACAATGGTTCTATATCATTATATATAACAGAAACTACAACAGCCAATGCCGATAATATAATATTCCCAAATACTGTCTGAGTTATCACCCTCTGCAATATATATATGATCAGCCACTACTAATTTTGAAACAAATAATATCCTTTACAGAAGCAGTCATTTTATATACATACACACTCTCAGTCATGCATCCATGTACACCTGCATGCACACAAACACACACACATTTCTGACCTTGTCAGCACACATGGAAACAGTGATGTCCTGCTGGCTGATCTCGTAATGTCGAATGTTGCTCACATAGTTTCCAGCCAGCTTGAGAATGTCAGCTGAAATGTACTCCAAAACAGCAACGATATAGAGACACACATGATAGTCAATCTTATAGCCCAGCACCTCCTGCACACACAACACCAAATTAATGTTAATCTGTGAGTGTATTGGGAGCAGTATGTGACTGTTGTGGTTTAAGTAAGATGTGTTTTGAGTGTTTCACACCTTCAGTAATGGATGTATCTTATCGACTGGCAGCAGCAGTGGGTTCCTTCGTTTGCGTTTCTCTATCGCAGCCTGAGCGTCTGCCATGGCCCATTTATCAATGGGATTCGGGAACGTCTTTTGGACACGCTCCTGCGAACACACACCAAGCCAAAGGTGACAAAACTGATCAGGTGCACACATTTTGCTGGATTCTGTGCTTGTAACATTTCAGATTCAATCCAGGGTTGTGTGTTTAGTTCTTTATCACATAGTTGGATTGTGTGTTAGGGACGTGTGGTATGACCAAAATACCAGTAAGAGTAATTTCATATCATGGTAATGGTATATTTCACAATACAATTATTTTTGTAACTTAAATGGATACAACCCAAAAGATCATATTATTAAAAACAAAATACTGACAATTTGGCCAATGTTTTTACAGTTATAACATTTGATTTAAAATAAAAGACACTGCCTGATACAGTAAAACTAATATACAACAGAGTACTGACTGGGACTGGGTATTGATATAGATTTTCCAATTTGATTCGGATTCACAAGCTCTTGATTTAATGCGATTCTGATTTTGACTAGATTTCTATTCATATGGGTATATTTCATATACTATATAACATGTTCCTTTTTTAAATGCATAATAAGAACTATTTACTTTGAACATTTACCAGCCAGTGGGTAATCACAGATTTTTAGACACAAAGTCCAAAATTTGGTTGCATAATATGCATGTGATTTTACCCGCATTGTAGAATGTTGCCACTTAGAGTTAAAGTTCGATCTTGGGATTTAAGAAGAATTGATATCCATATCATTGAAATGATGATGCATTGGAAAATCAATATTTTACCCAGTGCTAGAAATATGCCTAAATTCGGATTCGAAGATCCTCCAGGATATTGCAATCTGTGTGTGCCTGGACATACATTCTATATATTTAAACAGAAAGTTGCAATGTTGCACAGCAATCGCAAACAACTATATTTTTAACTAAATGTTTAGAACATCCATCACTCCACATTGCTCTCATGTGCAAATAAAACAATGTAGTCCTGCCCACTAACAACTGCAGTATAAATGGCATATCAAAATCTCTACCATCTGACACATTTCTTCCATCATACTGCCCATCCGTATTGTGTGTGTATTTACCTCAACATCAGCTATAGTTCTGGGCTGTGTGACACACAGCTTGTTCAGGAGCTGAAGTATGAGCACCTCAATGTGCTGAAGGGCGTCTTCTTTAGCAGACAGGTTTGGATGCACTTGTAACTGCACCTGCACAAATTAAAACATTCAAGCGACATTAAAGCAACTTCAATTTGACACTTAAACAGGTAAACCAAAAAGCTTTCAAACAGGATCACTAAAACAAGTGAAAAAAAACAAACATTTGAAAGATAAATATATATATATTTTTTTAAAGGCAATTAACTGTCAGGTGATAATATGTCAGATCTTCCTGCATCATTGCATGTGTGTGTGTGTGTGTGTGTGTGTGTGTGTGTGTACAGTAGAGAGGGGTTAGGGATCTACAGTAAGTTCATGCACACATTTACACATAAACACACATGAAATTACACCGTAACAAAAGGCAGCATGACATCATCTGACACACACACTGATTTGCACACACACCTTCTCAGCTCTAAGATGGGTGGACAAATTCAAAAACTCACGCCCCCCCCTTACTGGGCTGTGTCCTTAAATAGGAATGCAGTCTGTTCGGGTACAGTGGCAAAACCAGTTACAGAGAGAGATAGAGAAAGATAGACAGAGAACATGCAAACAGTAGCCGAGTAGCAATATAGAAACATAGCACGTGTTATGACAGGTGAAAGGTGCAAGGCTATAGTTTCGAATACACTTAATTCACTTCTAGCCAAACGGTGAAATACTGACCAAGACAAAAGCAAATGCATGCTTGCACATAGACCTGCAAATACACAGATGAGAGATGGGTTGTGCTCTCTGCTCTAGTGTCTGGTTACATGCCGTCTTCCATTAGGCACTGAGAGCTACTCTACTGGGACCCCTGAACACACACACACACACACACAGAGATACAAACACACTCTACCCCTCTGTCTTCTCCAGGGATGGGGGATTATAGTAGCAGACAGAGAAGCATTGATGTGGAGAATGGGAGACTGCGAGTAAGCAGAGAAAATGAGAGATGTGGAAAAGGGAGAATGTCAGCCCAGAGTGATAAACAGGATTGGAACATGCATATTATATCTAGGTTTAAAATAAAAAAATTCTGCACATTTGTGTAATTAAGAATTAGATCTTGAGGCATAATTCAGCTGATATAAAATAAATAAAAGTATGTGTTGCGATGTCAATGTTAAATTCAACAGAGTCGATGAAAACCTTTAACTAGTTCAGAGATCAGTTATTCTTGCTTTATGCAAATACAAATTGATTCTGTAAAATGTCAGTGAATGTGTGTTGTTGATAAATAAAATGTCATAATGTGTCTCAGTGAGTTCAGTCTGTGTACATAAATGCATAGTTTGTTTGGCTTAGAATTGGAAGTAACTTTCTTGTATTCCAGGTATCAGATGCAGCATTTGTCTTTCTCTCAAACACAACACAACCACATACCCACCATCTGCTCTCTGAGTCAGCTGATGGTGTGCAGACATAATTTGGTGTATTAATATGGATCTTGAGAAGAATGGGCAGGATGGTAGGGAGATCTGGATTAAATGTGTCATATATTTTTGACAGGGGAAGCCCAGTGATATTTCAATAGACCAGCTGTAAACTCATATTTACATACTATCTTGCACGAATTTATGAGTAACTGTACATGACAATAATATATTGGTCCAGTTGATAACACCCCCAATCAACTCCAACACACTCAGTCAAGATCCTGGACATGTCAAGTCAAAGTGAGTGGAGCTGTATGGTTTTTAGACCATGCATCTTGCACAACAGCATCTTTCAGAAACATCTCAAAACGGACACTGTGCAACACAAAACAATTGTGCAAATCACCACACAGGGAAAACTCTATTGTTCTGCAGAAAGAAAAGAAAAACTTACTAGAGCACCGACACTTTAAGCTTGCAATGATCTAAAATACGGCAATAATTTATCTCAGATAGACTAAAGTGAGAATCAGGGACCAAACGGGGTCAGTTTGGTGTTGGGTCGGTACCTTTCGCAACGCCTGCACGAACAGGCCTCGCCATCTCGCGCTGTTCTCCTCGCTGTAGCTGAAGTCGTGCTGCATGCCTGCGGCCGCCGCGCGCGCTGCTCCGCATCGGCCCCGCGCGCTCCCAGCTCCGGGAACAACCACACAACTTTAACCGTTCTCACGGCGCGCGCGCACACACAAAAAAAATAACTAAACTCTACCACATTTACGGGCCAGTAAGACTTTTGGACATGTCAAATAGCTGATAATGTGTTTAAAAATCAATAGATTAAAAAAATGCAGTTTCAAAGAGTATGAAAGTGTCCGCCTCTCTGTCCTGTCAGAGCCGTTGGAGTATCTCGGTCGTCTCGCGCTGCGCTAGTACGCTAATTAGCCGCTAACACACCGAGATTAGCCTCACTTGCTAGTCGGGCAGCTCGCCCAGCTGCTCCTCAAACAGGTCAGTCGCTGATTATACCATCTCCTTTAGCGCGATGTCATGTCGTTCACACGGGGGAAACGTTAAAAAGAAAGTGTCGAGTGTCGTCAGGCTGCTGTTGTCTCGCTGTGCTGTGTCAGCGGTTAACAGCAGCACATCTGGCGGCTCTGTGGCCTCGAGACTCTTCATGAAGCGCGCGAGCAAGAGTTTCTCCAGCGCGGGGACTGCGCGAGGCTGTCATGTTGTTGGAGTTCTTCTATTGGCCATATTCCAAACACGCAAAAAAACGAGCCGCACTACTTTGTCTGAATCCGTTATATTCCGATGAGAATAAGAGGGGTGTTCGTGTCTTTGTTTTTGGCAACGTCCGAGTCGTCCCGATTCAACTCCGCCGTGGTCCGCTCGTGTCCATGACGGTTTAATCACAGCTGCTCACTGCTCGCGCTTCTCGCATCTGCGCAGCCCGGAGGGAGGGATCGCCCGCTGCTTGTGCGAGCGAATGAGCGCACTGTTTTCGGATGGAGTTCCACATTACACACAGGCCCACATAAGATTGCTTATATTGTAACACACAATAAGTAAATACAAGTAGTCAAACATTTTTATTCTTAAAAGTATTTTTTATTGTATATATATATATATATATATATATACACAATAAAATTATATGAAATATATAAAAAAAAAAGTTAGAATTCTTAATAACTGCGTTTTGTCCAAAACTCCAAAGATAATATTAGGGTTTGCAGATAGTTATTTTAGATACTGCGCGTCTAAAAACCCACATTTCCAGCCAACCACTGCCCTCATGTGGTCAAGAGCAAAATTATCTAGTTAGAAATCATGTAAACGCTTGCCATTTAACTGAACATGGGGATTACAACATTTCAAAAGAATTGCTTGTCAGATTTATAAAGACATATACAGTTACCCAGCATTTCAGAAATGACTATACATTAGAAAAGAGCACCAAAAATCTCATCACATTACACACCTGTTTCATTCAACTATACTAGTTTGTTTATAAAAACCTATTGGATCATTATTCTCTGAATCAAGGTATCAGAGTGATAGTGTAATCATAATGATGTCAATGCCGAGCCTTGTGACATCACAAGTAGACATGTCTATAGCTGAAATCTTTTCCCCAGCTCATCTGCGACCATTTCAGCGATAGCCAGGGAGGAGGTTGCTGCGGGTGATGGTGCATTGCGTACATGCATAACTCTGCTGCCCAGCTCTCCCTTCCCACCGTCAAACACAAAATCATCCACCAAGTTTCCTTCAGCATCCAAAGCTTGTGCACGCACGCCTGATGACCCTCTGCTCAAACCAACAAGCAGCATAAAAAAAAAATTAAAAGAAGGGCAGAGTGAGCATGAGAGATAAATAGAGAGAGATGACTGTACAACAACATTGGTGATTTTAAATGAGTTAAAACACGTGCCTAATGGCTCTACCTAACAGAGAGTTTGTGTTTCTACCTTAGGACATCACTGGGGCTCAGTTCAGGTATGAATTTCTGCAGAATCTTCACCTGAGCACCGGTAAACACCCCTCTATACATTTCTCCCACTCCATACACAATGTTCTTCAGTACCAGTCTCTGCAGACCCCTACAGACTCACACACAGTCAACATGAGTGCCTTAAAGAGATCGTTCACCCCAATATAATTGTATACTCCACCTCGTCACTTACTCACCCTCATCCATCCCAGATGTGTATGACTTTCTTTTTTCTGCTGAACACAAACAAAGATTTTTAGAAGAATATCTCTGCTCTGTAGGTCCATACAATGCAAGTGAATGGTTATCAGAAATGTGAAGCTCCATGAAGCAGTAAAAAGGATTTACAGTAAATATGTATAATTTTCGCATGCACACTTATGTTGCTTCTGAAGACATGGATTTAATCAAAATTATTTTTATGCTGTCTTAATGTTCTTTTTGGAGCTTAAAAGTTCTGGCCACCATTCACTTGTAAATTGTAAACCATTAATATTCTTTTAAAAATCTTTATTTGTGTTCAGCAGAAGAAAGAACATCATATACATCTGGGATGGCATGAGAATGAGTAAATGATGAGAGAATTTTCATTTTAGAGTGAATTATCTCTTTAAAGGAATATTCCAGGTTCAATACAATTTAAGCTCAATCGACAGCATTTGTGGCAAAATATTGCTGATTACCACAAAAATGTATTTTGCTTTGCCCCTCCTATTCTTTAAAAAACCCCAACAAATCTGGGTTAAAGTGAGGCACTTACAAATGGAAGTGAATAGGGGCCCATTTTTGAACATTAAAATACTAACTTTTTCAAAAGTACAGCCTCAGGACATAAGCAAAATGTGTGTAAACCTGATTTTAGTGTAATAAAATCACCTACTAACCTATAAGTTAAAGCCAATTTTACAACGCCATGACGATGTGATGTCAACAAACCCTAAAATGACTGTAAAATTCCAATTTAAACAACAGAAGAATTAATGTAATTGTTTTATACAATTATAAGCTTTACATTTCTGCCTTTAGTCCCCATTCAATTCCATTGTAAGTGCCTCAATGTAACCTTGATTTTTGCTTTTTTTTTTAAAGAAATGTATTTTGTGGTAATCAACATTATGCCACAAATGCTGTCGATTGAGCTTAACTTGTTTTGAACCAGAGATATTCCTTTATAAGCAAGGCAAGTGCTTTACATGGTATAATACTGAAAAAGAATAACAAAAGACACATACAAGTCAAGTTAAAATAATTGAAGAAAATTTTAGGAAAGAAAACTAAATACATAAAAGTTAAATTTTAATAAATTATTAACATTAATAAGAGAAAACATCTAAATAGAACAACAAACTGAACTCAAATAAAGCAAGGCAAACAGTTAAGTGCAGCATTTGCGAGTGTGTGTTCAAGTGTGTCAGTAAGAGTGCATATGCAAGTACTTGTTAGTACTTACCTGTATGAGAGTGCATTAATAAATTCTTGTGCGTTGAAATCATAGAGTTTATAGCCCTCTCGTTTAAACGCCAACACTGCATTTGGGCCCAGCCAGACACTGCCATCCATACGAGGAGTGAAATGCACTCCCAGGAACGGGAACCGTGGGTTCGGCACCTCAGCACACACACAGAATCCTTAAACACAAGTCCTAATTTTTCTGTGGATTATGTGCTTGTATTGGGGGGGTGTTTCTACTCACAGGGTAGATGTTGCCCCTGACAAGGTAGTTTTTCTCTGGCTTCAGCACCAGATAATCTCCTCTAAAGGGAATGATACGGGGCTCTGAACTACAGCCAGACATCTCAGACAATCGATCGGAGTATAGGCCTCCACACGCCAACACAAACCGACACCTCACCTCCTGCCCCTACACACAAATAAACACATAGCGATATTAAGACTACACTGGTTGTGGTTTGGTAAGCTGCCACTGAACAGAGGTGCAAAAAAAAGTATATCAGAGTATAACAAAATAAAAATAATTTAGTTCTGATGTAAAAAACAAAAACAAATATTTCCCAAACTTGTACAAATTACAATCCATGCACTACAATTTCTCACCTTTGAGCTTCTGATGATGATGGGATACTTCAGGCCTAAACACAGACAAAGGGATGAATACAGCCATTTTAAAGAAAAAAAAGATAATCTGAGACATTGAACAGGTCATGTTACTCACCCTCAGTGCTCCCAGCTGGGCTCTCTGCTGCCAATGTGATGTCAGAGGCCTCAAAGCTGGTCAACACAGTACCACCTGCTTCTTGGAAGTCTTTACCATAGGTCAGAGCCACAACCCGCCAATCAACAATCCCTGTGTAAGGAGAGTCCAGTGCCATGATGCCCTATGCATACAAACACATATACACAAATTATATCAACTATTTCAGATAATCCTCCCCCTAAATGGCACATAAAAACAAAATTAACTTTCATGTCTCTCAGATGGTTTCTTGGAAAAAATAAGATCCAAACTGGACATTATTCTTACAGCTAAAAGTCTGGTTGTGTAAAACTAAGCATACTGTAAATTGATTTCCCTACTGAGGCTGAAACACATTATAAAACATAATACACAGATGATTCAAAAGTCAACAGTTTAGTATTTGATACAGCAGGTCTAAGGTCACCATTTAAACGTCAGCACTTTTGCAATCAGTTGGTTATTGATCAAACCAATAAATGGCACACAAGTGGAAACAATTTAGCCTTTCAATTGTACACTTATTAACACACTAACAGGTTTCACTTACCCTGCAGTATGGCTCCTTCTCTCGGATGCCTTTGGCGTCAACCAGACGGAGATCTCGTACATTGTTCTTCTGACCACGTTCGTACAGAGCCTTCAGACGGGGAATCTCCTCTCTCTCCACTGCTACTATCAGCTGAACTCACATAAAGAGTGTTTGATACATTGAGAATATATACACACACATACACCGATAAGCTGCAACATTAAAACCACCTGCCTAATACCGTGTATGTTCCCCTCGTGCAGCTAAAACAGCGCCAACCCACATCTCAGAATAGCAATCTTCTCACCACAATTGTACAGAGTTTCTGAGTTTCCGTAGACTTTGAGATCAGCAGTTACAGAAATACTCAAACCAGCCCATCTAGAACCACGGTCCAATTCACCGAGATCACATTTTTCCCCATTCTGTTGGTTGATGTGAACATTAACTGAAGCTCCTGACCCGTATCTGAATGATTTTAAGCACAGCACTGCTGCCATATGATTGGACTGATTAGATAATCACATGGATGACTGTTGGTGCCAGACGGGCTGGTTTGAGTATTTCTGTAACTGCTGATCTCCTGGGATTTTCACAAACAACAATCTCTAGAATTTACTCCAAATGATGCCAAAAACAAAAAACATCCAGTTCTGCTGATGGAAATGCCTTGTTCATGAATGAGGTCAACAGAGAATGGCCAGACTGGTTAAATCTGACAAAGTCTACGGTAACTCAGATAACCGCTCCGTACAATTGTGGTGAGAAGAATAGCATCTCAGAATGCTATTTGGAGATGCGGCTTGCCGCTGTTTTGGCGGCACAAGCGGGACCTACATAATATTAGGCAGGTGGTTTTAAAGTTGTGGCTGATCGGGGTGTGTGTATATGTGTATATATATATATATGGTTCTGTGCATTCTCACCTTGCCACATCTCTTAAAAGGGACACCTTTCTTCTGGCAGTACTGATATGTCAATGTGGCCCCACGAACACAAAGCTGAGCCTTCAGAGAACCTGGTGTGTAGTAAATGCCACTGTGGATCACACCACTGTTGTGACCCGTTTGATGGAGAGCTGGGTGGGGGGGGTTCACCAATCAATATGAAATCAGGATGAATGAGAAGAAGTTTTTGGAAAACACACACACACACACTTACCTAACTCTTTCTCTTTCTCCAGCAGGGCAAAGCTGATGTTTGGGTGCCTGAGGATCAGCTCTCTAGCTGAGGCCAGCCCAACAATCCCTCCTCCAACAACTGCCACATCAAACGAGCTGCACACACACACAGTAACATTTGGTCATTGGATATAGTGCTGTATGAATATCTGTGTACTGCTTAAAAGCCAAAGACACACCCATACACACTCTCTATGCCATATTGCCTCTTTCCTATAATACAATGAAAATAGGCTACATTGTAATTGTCAAAGTTGGTGTCCTATATGTTGCTTCCAATCAACCAGGGCTGTAAGAGTAACTACTAAACAGTTTGACTAGTGCTTTTGTAAGTTTTCCAACTGTACTGTTGCTGCAACACTATGAATTTCCTGTTACTAGAAGTACTATATACTGTTGCTATTGGTACTTTAATTGAACAATTAAATACACAGTAGTGCTGCTGTCATTCTCACCCGCAATGATGTGCAGCTCTGCACGCTTTAGACTTTGATCCCTGCGAGAGTAAGCGTGCGCACACAGGGCCGGTACCGAGAGTTCGTATCATTACTGAACCGTTTGCACTGTTCCTGTCAGACTTATGACAGTGTTATCATAGTGTTCGTCTTTGACGCGGTACGGTTTATTCTCGGGGTCGTGAATCTCTCTCCGTTAAGGCGCTAAACCTGTTGTGTCCACTGTGGCTCCGCCCCTGACGTACACTCATTGACCAATGAGCACGTTGGACGGCGATGACGTACCAGGTGAAAGATCAGCGCGCACGCAGGATGTAAATAAATGATTGCACAGAGACGGGAACTGACAGAACCAAGTATGTATGTCCTGTAGGATATGTGGCGTCATGGCGGTTCTATAGGAGATTATATTAGAGCTGTACGCCATTCAGAGCTTTTATTAATGACTCTGTTGTCCTCTAGATTCAATGACATGACCATCACTGTTCTGGAGATCAAATCCAATTCACACATTTTCCCCAGCAAACATCCCTGTTCCCCCCGTTTTTATTATTTTTTTGAGCATCAATTCTTAACGTTCTTGGAACGTTCTTTTTATAGCCGTAAACTAGCGTTCCCAGAACGTTCTAGGAAACAAATGTATGTTGTTGGAAAGTGCGCCATCATGCATTGACTTATCTCACAGCTTTCTATGTCTCTCTTTCTCAGAACCAACATGAGTTTGCTTACTTGTTCAGCACGGCGGATTTTATCCACGCAAAGACAACCTTCAGGGGGCAGCCGTGAATTCTGGGGCTGGCTCAATGCTGTTTTCAACAAGTAATGTGCAGTAGAAAAATAGTGTTTGTTAAAAAAGTATTTGTTAAAAATGAAGAAGAAAAAAAAATACCGTTCCCTCAGTTTTGTACATTCTTTGAGTTAGGGGAAAATGTAACTGACAAACGTGACAGCAAAACACTGATGGTTTTGCGTCATGAATAAAGGCAACAAGGCAGCTTAAATGTGCTATGTAAGATTGACAACAAGCGTTTGAAATGGGTACTGCAGTCTAAATTCAAAATATTTGTCTGCCCCGCCCCAGACTCGAAGCTCATACGGGATGCCAGAATGTTTACACGCAAATTAGCAAACTCAGCATCCGTTTTAAAGGATTTCTGGGCTTTAAGCTGTCTCCATCTTCCAAAGGCATCTCCAATATTTATCCTTGTTTTACTACACCTCTGGTGATGGTGGTGTTTAGACAGGTGGCGAGGCTTTTTAGGTGGGGTGGAATCTGTTATCTCTAATCCAGTTCGTTTGTTGACTTCCACGGCTGCAGCACGCAGTGTTGTTTGCCTGCAAAATTGTCCAAATCTGGCAACCCGGCGGTGTCGAAATACTATTGGTGAAAGGACAATGGGCGGGATCACACGGGCCAAAACATAAACATAAAAAAATCCGGCCAGGAATTTAAACTTCAAAGTAGAATAATCTGGCTGTTGCATTGTTATTGGAGAAGCCAGTATTTCAACTTAGCATGTTTCCTAATTCTATAATGACATATTATGGTCATTTTATGATTTAGTACAGTACAAAATATTAAATATAGTACCTTTTAATGCAAAAAGATTTACAATACACTACAACATCAAACCAACCATTCTCTGACAACTGCATAGGTTATTGTTCTGTATAGTGATCCAAAACCGTATATGATACACTCAGGGTTGGGGAGTAACGGAATACATTCAAAAGTATTTTGATTACTAAAGAGATTACTTTGCATTTATGTCATTTGTTTCCTTTAATAGGCTATTTAGTCCTTTCAGATGGAAAACATTTATACATATAAATGATGTGATCCAAAGTGCATTTGAACAGCGGTGAAACACTTTCTTATGATGTGTTACATTCATACGAGCAGACAGAGAAGTAAGTTTGAAGTAAGTTTGGAGCAGAAGAAATAGAAATAAACCTTGTGTAAATTGTCAGCTTTACGCTAAGCTAAAATGCTATTTCTATCCATTTTACATGCACATGAAAATTCACGTTGGATCATAATTTCTTTTTTTCTAGTAAGACCTTTGATATTAGGGCAAAAATCGTATTCTTGATAATAATTTTTGTATTGTTTTCCTGTAAAAATATCTACAAATATTTAAAACAAGATTATTTTGATTGATCTTGTTTAGAAACAACACTGCATAAGATATTTAGGTTTTTCAGAGAATGTATTTTTAATGTGTATTTTTTCTTAATGTTCTGGCAGAGATTTTAAAGTCAAAACCAGTGAAAAAATCTACCAGTGCTGAAGAAGTAATCCAAAGTATTTAGAATACGTTACTGACCTTGAGTAATCTAATGAAATATGTTACAATTTACAGCATGTAATCCATAGAGGAATACATTTAAAAAGTAACCCTCCAAACTCTGGATACACTGATCGCAAAGTTCTCCGTTCTGTTTCTTTCCCAACCCATAACAGACTCTGTTATAACCCATAATCCTCTGATTATAATGATCATTGCTGCTGTGGTTGAGGTAATCATACAATTTCTTGGGATAGTTCACCCCCCCTAAAAAAAAATTAAATACTACCAATTTACTTACCATCATGCCATCCCAGATGTGTTTGACTTTCTTTCTTCTGTTGAACACAAACAAAGATTTAAGTATATTTCAGCTCTGTTGGTCCTCACAATGTAAGTGAATGGGTACCAACATTTTGAAGCTCCAAAAGCACATAAAGGAGTAATAAATGTGATCCATAGGACTCCAGTGGTTATAGATATATTTTCAGAAATTATATGATAGATTTGTGTGAGAAACAGATCAATAGTCTATTTAAGTCCTTTTTGACTATAAATAATCCTCCTTGCCCAGTAAGTGGCGATATGCACGAATAAAGAAAATCGCCAAAAACAAATGAAGAATGTGAAAGTGGAGACTGATACTAAAAAAGCTTCAAAAACCTCAATATATTGATCTGTTTCTCACCCACACCTATCATATCACTTCTGACTACATGGATTTAACCACTGGAGTCTTTTGGATTACTTTTATGCTGCCTTTATGTGCAATTGGATCTTTAAAATTGTGTTACCCATTCACTTGCATTATGAGGACCAACAGAGCTGAGATATTTTTTGTTTTTTTTAAATCTTTGTTTTCAGGAGAAGAAAGTAATCTTTGGCATGTACGACATCTTGGATGGCATGAGGGTGAGTAAATTAGAGAATTTTAATTTTTGGGCGAACTATTCATTTAAGCATCTTTTGTTTAAAACCAGGTGGTCAAAAATCAGATGGACTGTTGCTATGAATGGCTGAGTTTGAACAACAAGGAGAATGAGAGCCCAAAATATCTCAAGAGGAACTAATGTCTTGAGTGTTAAGTTTCTTAAATTGTAAAGAGTCTAGGGTGATTTGTCTCTAGAATGACTATTCACTAGCGAGGAATCCCTACAGAGACTAATCTAAATGCAATAATTTACTACAGCTCATATTTAGGGTCTCTAATTGGTGTTTTAAAGATTCTGAAAGTGTTTAATCCTTATAATAACACACAAAATAGCAAAGAGCAGGCCAATTTTACATGATTTCAACAGTTTACCTTGGTCTGTTGAACCCTCACCTTGTTTAACAATTATACAAGAATTAGAAATAATTTTTTTTTAAATTTAAGAACAAATGAGATATATGCAAAATTGCTGAAATTAAATAACCATTTTTATTTAATTGTTCTAAAATTCAGAAAGAAATGTGTGAAAAATGAAAATTTGCTCTATTGACTAGGCTGCTGGTAATGACACTGTTAAAGGAATATCCAGGTTCAATACAAGTTAAGCCCCCCCAAAAAATAACATACATTTTGACTTGCCCCTCTCTTGCTAATCTATTCTGTTTTAAGTTATATCCAATTCTAATTGCCAAGACAACATAATGCCGTACGCACTGAAATCTTGAAAAATCGATGATTTAAACAACTTTAAAGGTTGAATAGTACACAAGTTTTAACTGTAGAATTAAAACTAAACTAATATAAGCTTCACATTTCTGCCTTAAATCGTAGAAAATTGGCACCACTCATTTCTATTGAAAGTGTCTCAATCAATTTTTGCTTTTTTTAACAAAAAGGAGAGACAAGTCGAAATTAGTTTAAAAATTATGCCACAAATAATTAAGTTTAACTTGTGTTGAACCCAGAATATTACTTTAATCTACTGTATTAATTGGCCTAGTGTCATGGTTATCATCAGATGCTGATAATCATCTATTTGGCCTGTTGCCTGGACTATCTGTCTACCTCTAGTTTTAGGTGGCATATTACATTTCACAAAGCTTTACATGCAATTTCAATTGAACGTTTAGTTAATGTTGTGTCCTTTATTGTAACAGAGTTGATTATGAGCGTATTAAAGCGGTGGGTCCCGATCGAGCTGCAGCCGAGTGGCTCCTGAGGTGTGGGGCCAAAGTTCGATTTCATGGATTTGACCGGTGGCAGCACGACTACAATGGACTCCCAACTGGGCCATTGGGCCGGTACAAAATAGAAGCTATTGATGCCACTGAGTCCTGCATCATGTATCGTGGCTTTGATCACCTGGGTAAGTGATGGCTGCTTACTGATCAATTGAAGAAAGACCTTCTCACTGATCTGACTCCAGAATTCTGTCTTAACCTTTAGCATTGTGTTATTACGTATGCAATTTTAATGATATCATCAGTGAACCATGAGATCTCTTGCTCCATTTGCTCCAGCAAAACAGTCATGCATTATTTATTAAATTAGACCCAATGAGACTGTTAAAGAGGGAGCATATGTGAGAGGCGAGGACGGTGTGTGAGATGAGGTGAGACACTGTGTGTGTGTGCGTGTGTGTGTGTGTGAGTGTCACAGGTGAGGTCGGGACACTCTCTGTGTGTCACAGGTGAGGATGAGAGGTTCAGTTGTGGGAAAAAGTGACGTAAAGCAAAGGGGTGTTTTACACAGAGACAGATACAGTGCAGTCCTCTCTCTTTCACACATACTCTCTTGCTCTATGCACCACATTGTACATCACATTGTACATTTCTATACTTCCTATACTCTGAACAAGAGGATCAGCAACAAACCTTTAATGAATAGTTAACCCAAAAATAAAAAGTCTGTTATTATTCAAAATAATAATTGTCTGACTCTATTTACTTACCCTGAGATTTCCAAACCGAGATAACTTACTTTCTGCGGAACACAAAAGGAGATATATTAACGAATGTCCCGACTGCTGATTTCCATTTTATAGCAGTTGATAGTAACTAACTTTAAAGCTTAAAAAAGCAAATAGTGAAGTCCATGTCACTTGTGCGTCAAATACCAAGGCTTCTGATGACATACGATCACTTTGTATGAAGAACAGACCGAAATACAAGTCATTATTTACACACTGATCAGCTGGAGTTCAAATCCAATATGGTGACATGTTAATAACATCAAACCTCATTGGTTCTTGTGCATCTCTTGACCAAATGTCATGACGCATGAGTGTGAGTAAATGACAGAATAATGACATAAAATGCTTCAGAAAACAGAATAATTATTGGTAACTGCATGCTTGCAAATCTTCATGTTCTGCCTTTATGTATGTGTTTAGAGGGCCTAGAGAATGTGGAGGAAATCAGGTTCAATAAGTGTATTTATTTAGAAGACACTTGTCTGGAGCGTTTGGGTGAAATAAAGACGCTGCAGGCCAGTGTGAGGAGCATGACTGTTGTGTCTTGTGGCAACGTGACCGACAAAGGACTCATTGCTCTTCATCATCTAAGGTATGACAACAGCACTTTTCCATTCAGTTAAACTGTTCCACCTCCTGAGTTGCAGTGAGTACTAATGTGTTGTTCTACAATTGGGAGAAGGTATAAAGCAGCATTAACTCAGCATTAAAAGAGGTAATTTACCAAAAACAATAATTACATTCTGTAATCATTCTGTAATCAACTCACTCTCATTTAGTTTCAAACCTGCATGACTTTTTTCAGTAGAACACAAAAGGACATGTTAGGCAGAATGTTAAGTCATTAGTTACAAATCACTTTCATTGAATCTTTTTCCCATACAATGAAAGTGAATGGTGACTAAGGCTGTCAGTCCATAACATTTTGCCTAACATCTCCTTATGTGTTCCACAGAAAAAAGTAATATTAGTTTAGAACAATATGGAGTAAATAATGACAGAATTTTATAAGCAGCATTAATTCGTATTTTAAAATTGAGGCGCTTATGGTACGAGATGCTGAAACACAAGCAAGACGTAATGCTACAGCATCTGTATTATGCTTGGGTAAATAGACCACCAAGAAAGGAATATTCCATGTTCAATAAAGCTCAATCGACAGCATTTATGGCTGTTGAAAGAGAGAAATGTTAAGCTTATAGTTTTATAAAAGTATTTGAATTCATACTTCTGTCAAAACATGTGTATTATTGAAGTTGTTAACAATTTTAGTTTGTACGTTGGTTTTAGGATTTACAGTGTTATTTTCTCACACTAAAATCATCTTGTAGCTATAGTTTTCAAATAGTGAGTATTTTAACATTTACGAATTGGCCCTCATTCACTTCCATTGTAAGTGCCTCACTGTAACTAGATTTCATTTTTTAGTTTGTTTCTTATTGTTTTTTTTTTTAAGAAAAGGAAGGACAATTACAAAAGACCAAGAATTGTTGAATTGTTGTGTTAATCAACATTATGCCACAAACGTTGCTGATAAAGCTTTACCCGAAATAATCCTTTAAAAAATAGCACAGACAGAACACAGGCAGGGCCCCTTAGAAGTGTAAACATCTAATAACAAAAGCTTTGCAGAGTGTTCAGGGAGACTTTGGCCAGTTGAACTTGATTTATAGTGTATTATTAAATTCACCAGAGCTGGTTAAATATTAATACAAGTTTAATCACTATAGATACAAAAAATTAACTAGGCTGAAAAATACAACCTCAAATGAGTACAAAGAATCCCATGACACTCCATGAGGAGGTGGACTTGTAGTTCTAAACACTATCTTCATAACGAACAGTTAGGTTAACAGGTCTGTGAGCAACACGGTACTGAGTTGACGTTACAGGAGCATCAGTAAAAAGCTTGGTCTTTTGTAATTGTCTTTCTGTGACCAACTTCTATTTGGTGTTACCTCTGAGTCTGTATATGTGTGTTTGTGTGTATTAGGAACCTGGAGTGGCTGTTTCTTAGTGATCTACCAGGTGTTAAAGATAAAGATCAGACTGTGGACAGACTCCAGACAGCACTTCCCAGACTTGCCATAGAACTGGATCTGGCTTAGCCAATCACAGCATCTCTCAGAGCATGCCCAGTGAATTACAGCCCAATCTTAGAGTGCATTTAAACCACAACTCCCACCATGGCTGCTGTGGCAACAGCATGCAAGCAACTAAGCATCCCAGGGATGGATGCGGGGAGCTGCTCTACTTTAGAGCCGAAAGCAACACCATCTTTCCATAGAATTTGCTTTGATTAGATACACTCAGACAACACTGGGCAGTAAAAGAATGTTATTTTGCAATTGTGAATAAAATCCCATCTAAAGCTTTGTTGTTGTTGTTTTTGTATCCATTTCTCGCTTTGTGTCTCACGATAAAGCAAAGTGCAAAAACAAACATTACAGTATATGTTGCAGAAAGGTTTTTAATGATAAAGTCTCAAAATAAAACCAACAAAATCAATGAAGCATATTTAATTTTTTATCCATTACTTTCCATGTTTTTAGAATTGTGAATCCTGTTTCTGAAGTTTGGCATCCAGTGCATGTCAGTGGCTCAATTAATAGCACCAGTCGTCAAGGCAACGAAAAGAAAATGATGTCCACAGGGGATAATAAACGCTGTTGACCAAAACAAAAAGTTATGTCTCGCTAAATTATTTCAGTCATATGCACATTTCAAACATACATGAAGCACCATTAGCATTTGTGAAGTATCTTAAAAAATAAAAAAGTCCCACAGTACTAACTCTTCTACAGCTCTGATCTCAGCCTGTAATCAAACTATCAAGCACAGCACAACATGCAGTTTTATTAAAGTTATTATTGCTGTTGTCATTATATACTTATAATAACAACAGCAATTCCTCTGAGTCTTTGCTTTGGCAGTGTGACATCATTGTTCTACAGGCAGAGCAGAGCCTTTTGTCTGTCTTACACACACACACACACCAGCTGGGAGGTGGACGGTCAGTTTCTGGGTTCCTGAGGAGTCGAAGTCCATCAGATGTTGGGCAGATGATAGTTGAACTTGCGCAGGTTGTTGTAGTATTTTCTTGTCTCTACAGATGGAAACACAGTACTGCTGGCCAATTGGGGTAGATACTAGACAAAGAGAAGAGGCAATTGAAATATAATAATATATTAGAGTTCCTATGGTCAAGGAAAACCTGGAATTATCATGGAATTAGTAAATTGTGTTTTCCAGGCTTTGAAAAGTCACAGAAAAGTGATTGAAATGTCTGTAGTGAATATACATTTTTCTAGTTCTTTTTAGGCTATAAATATTTATTTGGCTAGATATAGGCTTGTGTAGAGTAATACTTGCTTGGTTATTTTCAATGAATCAGCCGTATCAAAACACAATTTGGCGTGAATGATTCCTTAGCGAATCAGTCTGAATTTTTAATGATTTTTCAAAATCTTTATCAACTAATCACAAACAAACTGGAAATGTCATGCAAAAGTAATGAAAATTGTGGGAACCCTGATTTCTGTGGGTGAAAAGATTTTGTAGTCATGGTAACAGACCCCAGGTGGCAGGTGTTTGCGTGGCTGCCGTGTGCGTCTCTTGAGGTCCAATTCACGAGTTGCGCTCTCGCTCTCCTCTCGCAGACTGTCAAAGTACGGCTGTTCCAATAACTGCTCACAGGACAACCTCTCAGCTGGATCCATCCGCAAACAGCCCTGAGAGAAAGAGAGTGTGTGCAGTGGTCTTTTGTATAATTATCTCTGTGAGTGTGCAGTGTTGAAATAGTATCCCTAATGTTATTTTCCATGATTGTTATTCTGTACAAATACATTTCTGCTGCTTCTGCATAAAAGCACCATATGTATATGCTGTTTAGATGTGACTTCTGTGCCTTTGCAGGTACAACAAAACAGCTTTAGATAGGGACCTCTAATCAGAATATCATTGGCTCATAATGCAGTGTGTGTTTAACTGACCTTCATGAGGCTTAGCGCCTGGTATGTGAGGTTCGGATACTTCAGTTCAAGAGGCTCCTATTAATAAACACACATCATGAAATAAAGCAAGTGATTATTTTCTAGATCTCTTAAATTAAACAGACGCAGAATGGAAATAAAAACAAGCATAATGAACAGCTCACCATCTCCTGCGGTTCAGGGACACAAACTCCGCTGAAGAACTGGTTAGTGCTGAACACCTGCTGATGGCGAGGAATCAACTCACCTGTGAGCACAACAACAAGAACATAAATATTGAAAATACTTATTAGAAACACACATATACTGAGCACTGAGCATTGCATTCAGTGACCCCATAAAGTATTTGGACACTTATATATGATTTTCTTTGCATTATTTAACAAAATATTGAATCAAATGGCATTTATTTGATAGATCAATTTTTTTAAAACATTTCATGGAAATATTTCAAATTAGAAAACAATAGATATATTGTTCAAAATAAGACAAAACATTTTCAGACACTTTCTGGTTCTCAAACTTTGTGGAACATGTCCATGGTTATTGTGAGGAACTATACATGTGGTTTTTCAACTAGAAGACCTGTGTGAACTTGACGTGAACTAACATTATACATCCACTAAAAATCATCTTGCAAAAATGTCTCAAAAAGTTAAGCTAGTCCTGAGAAAAGCTCTTGCAGAATTCTTTGCAGATGCCAGATGTTTTGATGTTTTAATATCTAATGTAACACATTACATTAGAATGCAATACAACAAAAGCTGTATTTCTGTGGCTATCTCTGACCTAAAGTTGTCCTGATGAGATAGAGCTGGTCTACATCGGATTTGCCTGGCCACAGAGGGACACCAGAGAGCAGCTCCGCAAACACACAGCCCACTGCCCAGACGTCCACTGGCGGGCCGTACTGCGTGTCTCCCACTAACAGTTCTGGAGCTCGGTACCACCGTGTTGCTACATAATCCGTGTAATAATCACATGGACCAGCTGTAAAAAGAGCAAGTTTGATGATTGCAATGTTCAAGGTGTCAGTGATATTTGTTGTGTGTGGTGTATGGACTGTGTGTGTGTACGCACTGAGGTTCCTGGCAAATCCAAAGTCGCAGAGTTTGATGACCTGTTGTTTGGTAATGAGTATATTTTCAGGCTTCACATCTCTGTGGATACACTAAACACACATGCACATATTAGGAGATATTAAATAATTTTTCTAAAAACTGATCTGGAGTTATTATACTTATGCCACAATAAGGACAGTATAATGAAAACATCTGATCTAAAAGCACTATTAAAGGACTATTCCAGGTTCAAAACAAATTAAAGGAATATTTCACACAAGAATGAAAATTCTCCTATCATTTACTCACTCTCATGCCATTCCAGATGTGTATTACTTTCTTTCATCTGCTGAACACAAATGAAGATTTTTAGAAGAATATCTCCGCTCTGTAGGTCCATAAAATGCAAGTGAGTGGTTGACAAATGTTTTAATCTCCAAAATCCACATAAGGGCAGGAAAAAAAGACGACCTGGTTGTTAAATCCACGTGTTCAGAATTGATATGATAAGTGTGGGTGAGAAACAGAACAATATTTAAGTCCCTTTTCCTTCACTTTCTCTGTCTTCTGTTTTTGGTGATTCACATTCTTCATGCATATCGTCCCCTACTGGGCAGGAAGGAAAATGTATGACAAAAAAATGACTTATATACTGATCTGTTTCTCACCCACACCTATCATATCACTTCTGAACACGTGGATTTAACCACTGGAGTTGCGTGGATTACTTTTATGCTGCCTTTGTATGGATTTTGGAGCTTCAAAATGTTGGCACCCGTTCACATGGATTGTACGGACATACAGAGCTGAAATTTCTTCTAAAAATAATAATGTGTGTTCTGCAGAAAAGAGAAAGTTATACACATCTGGGATAGCATAAGGGTGACTAAATGATGAGAGAATTTTAATTTATGGGTGAACTATCCCTTTAAGCTCAATCGACAGTCTTTGTGGCATAATGTTGATTACCACAAAAAATATTTTTAAATGCAGAATTGGTTACAGTGAGGCACTTACAATGGAAATGAAAGGGGACATTTGTTTGGATTACATGAAGAATTGTATTAATTCTTCTGTCAAAACATGTATTATTTGTGCTGTAAAGTGGTTTTAATTGTCATTTTTCAGTCGTTTTAGGGTTTGTTGACATTACATCATCATTGCAACAAAGTTATAAAATTGGCTATAACTTTCCACATAAACAGTAAGCAATTTTATCACACTAAAATTATCTCACAATTTGTTACATCTTGTGGTTGTACTTTTGAAACCGTGAGTATTTTTTTGATTAACAGTTTTTATTGATTCATATCAAAATAATATAATGTTTTCTTTAAATAAGATGTTCATGAATGGGAGTCTGCAATTCTTACTTTTTGTTTGTGACAGAAGTTCAAAGCTTGAAGTGTTTGCCAGATGATGCTTTTTACCATGTGCTCTGGAACACTGAGTAAACACACACGCATGCATGCACACACACACACACGCAAACACACACACACACAAGCATCACAATTAAAGTACAGGAACATAACACAGTTACAGCTCACCCTTCTCTGTCCTCTCTGTAAATTTGAACCCACACTATACTAACCCTATAGGTACTGATGGGACAGAGCTCTCTGTATGATATATAGTGCAGCCTATACAGTATATGTTCAAGGGTGAGAGTGCTCTTTTGTTTGAGCTTTATTGAATCTGGACTCATAAATCAATGCTGTAACATAAAGAGAGAGACAGAGTTAAATGGTCACAGTCCTGCATTTTACAGCGTCTACCTCAAGTGCACTGCAGAGGGTAAATGCATTCCACTACAGACATGGCTGGGCACCATAGCAACAAAAACACAATATGTTTGTTAATATAAGAAACAGAGCTGTTTTATAGGTGTGCTTGTGTGTGCTCTCACCCTCGTGGGTATCTGTCCAGCTCGTTGAGGACAGTGTGGTCACAGTATTCAAACACCAGATGCAGTTTTCTCTTTCTCCTGAATACTTCGATCAGATTCACCAAGTTGAGATGTTTCAGTTGCTACATTCACAAAAAAGGATTTCAATGAAAACATACTACCTGGACAAAAGTATATGCGTTGGAAACTCTGTCTAATTAACGGCTTGGTTATTCCAGTAATTCCAGTGTATGCTACAGCATACAATTACATTATCGAGAACTGTGTACTTCAGTTTGGGGAGGGCCCTATTCTGTTCCAGCATGGCAATGCCCCTGTGCACAAAGTGAGGTTCATAAAGAAATGCTTTACTGCAAAACATTTCAGACCTAAACTCCACTGAACACCTTTGGGATGAACTGGAATACTAACTGCGAGTGCCTGACCTCACTGATGCTCTTGTCTTAATAAAAGCAACATGAACCTAGTTTCCATCCACTTTTCGCACTGTGGATGGAAAAAGTGAAAATGCGTAAAGAAATGTTTGTGAAAGTTTCCATTCAAATGGCCTTTTATCTATAAAAATGGTGTGTATGTTAAAGTCATGCTTAAAAAAACACTTTGTCACATACGTTTTGGTTTATTGCAAAATAAATCTGCCTTTAAGCGTTTCCATACAGAAATGTATATATCGCTAATTATGTACATTTGTAAAATGGGGAGAGTATTGAGACAGATCATTGAAATTAGCCAGATGACTGTCATTTTAATTTCACAAATAAATGCAATCAGAAGATGAGGAATTACAATCAAAAGGGACTGTATTATTGGTCCTGATGTTGAGCCTATTGCAGGTTGCCACCCAAAACCGAATCATCATGGCCCTGTTCAAGCTGGCAACCTGCACCAAGTAGAGGGGGAAACTTTTGGTCTTAGTATAAGGACCATCTATGTTTGCACAGTTAATAAAGAAATATTGATGCGGCGTAATATCAGGTTTTACATATATGACACATTCCTGCAGGGGCGTAGCACCAAATTTTGGGCCCTGGGTACAAACCATCTTGCTGGGCCCCCGTACCAAATATGTATGTATAGAAAACTGACTTCTAAGGGGCCCCCCCTGCCTCGGGCCCTGGGTACTCGGTACCCTTTACCCCCCCAGTCCGACGCCCCTGCATTCCTGATATTCAATAGGCTATTTTGAACAATCATCTAATCAAAAACCTTAGGCTAAATCTGGTACCATGTCAATGAGCATGTCAATCAGCCGACTTTTTTTGTCTACAGAACAGGGTAAGGCTAATTTAAGTTTGTGTAAAGAAAAGGCAAGTATATAGGCCTAACAAAATAATATTTTCATAATGCTTTCAATTTTTCAATGCTTTCAATGCTTTATTCTTTTGGTAATTTATTTTATTTAATACAGGGAATTCTGCCGGCATTATTTCAAAAGCTAAACTACAATATTATAGAATTGGGCTATATGTTAGTGTTCCAAAAAAAGCACACTGAAGCTTTTCTCCTAATATTGTGTATTTATGTTGAATTTAACACATCTTTGTACACAGAAATTATATGTTTTTTGTATTGTGGGCTAATTCCATGACTGCCATCTATTATTTTGAATGGTGTGGAAAAGAAACTTTAATAAATAAAAGGATGACTACCACGATTAAATTAATCACAAAGAGTGGCCATTCATTTGATTTATTTGTGTTGGCACTCCTGGAAGTGTCATGATGTGTTTGCAGCATTGGATCTTATGTAGGTAAATACTGATTTTAGTTTTTTTATCACTGTATTGTGGAAAAACTGGAAATGGATGCATTCATTAATTTTAACAAATGTTTATTTCACAAACATATTTCTATTAAAATTAAATGTTTAATTTTGAATGTACTTGGCAAAAAATGTTTGATAGAATGAATTTAAAATCATGATTTAAAATACATTTTATGTAATTTAAGCAAAATTTTTAAAAATGGAGCCCCGGCTTGGTCGTACACATGGGGCCTCAGAAATCGTAAACCCGCCCCTGTGTTTAGCTCGCATTTGAATTTACGTCTTTTTTATTTCATGTATGTAAATAAACTGCACTTGGGTTCTTCACATCCTCATCATCTTGTCTTCATCTTCTTCAGCCTACCCCAACGTTACAGAATACCTGACCTCATAAGATGAAACCAGCAGTTCAGCTCCTGCATCTCTACCAGGGGAATCAATCCCTGGAGGAATATGTGGAGGAGCGAGGTTGGTTTTAATGAAATCGCCCTCAAGGACATTTTCCGAGCAGGCTTGAGTGAGTCGGTCTCCTCTATGATGCCTGGAGGTCGGATTACCCTCAGCCTGGCTCAGTTCATGGACTATGCCCTGGTACTGAGCGGTTCATCTTTCACTTTGGGAGTGGCTGATGACACTCACTCTCACTCACTCACAAAGCCTGCCACATTCCACGAGCCGGGTCCCACGCCTGCCACGGTTAATGAGCCAGCTCCCATGCCTGTAGCCTCGACCGTCCCAGAGCCAATGCCTGTAGCCTCGACCATCCCCGTGACCATGCTCCCAGCTGTCTGGAAAAGGCGGAGACGGAAAAGGACACCTTTTCCCCAGTCTCCTACTGCAATCACGACCATGGAGGTCATACCCCAGTCTCTGCCTGAAATCATGACCACGGAGGTCATTCCCCAGTCTCTGCCTATGCTCACGACCACGGAGGTCGTTCCCCAATGTCTGCCCGTGTTCACGACCACGGAGGTCGTTCCCTAGTCTCTGCCAGTGTTCACAACCACAGAGGTTGTTCCCCTGTCTCTGCCTGTACTCACAACAACGGAAGTCATTTCCCAGTCATCCAGGACTCTTAGCCTTGAGCCTCCCACAGCTCCGCCTTCATCCCACATCATGGCCGCCGAGCCAGTGTCCCACATCAAAGTTGCAGAGCTTGCGCCACCTTCTGCCCCGGATTCCGATTCTGCTCCATGCTATGTCACAGCCTACGCCTGATTCTGCTCCATGCCATGTCACAGCAACGCCTGAGTCTGCTCCATGCCATGTTACAGCAACGGGGGTCACACTTCTGTGTTTTATTTTCAAGTTTAGTTCCTGTTCCTGTCATGTGGTTTCATGTCATGTGATTTCCTGTTTCCTCCTGTGTTCCTGGTCATGTGATATCCGGTTCCCCTCCATGTACATGTGTCTTGTTTTCATTGGTTCAGTGTCTTATTATTAGTTCAGTCTTGTGATTAGTTGTCTTGTTTACTTGTTACCTCTGTTTGAGTATTTAAGCTCTCATGTTTTCCGTTGTCTCTTATCAGGTATTGTTCATGTAACAATGTTGGTATGTCATGTTATTGTTCCACCAAATCTAGTCAAATCTAGTCTAGTGTTTTGTTTTTAGTCAAGTTAAGTTCATGTTTAGTTCACGTTTGGATTTACATTTTTTTATTCATGTTTGTAAATAAACTGCTCTTGGGTTCTTTACATCCTCATCATCTTGTCTTCAGCCTACCCCAACATTACAGTGAACTAACCTAGATTAGACTAGAACCACCCCATTTAGAGATACAATTTTACAAAATGACAACTTTCACGGTCCAAAGTCAAACCAATATAGACCTAAAGCCTGTGGGACAGTAACTGGCTGTTAATACGGAAGAAGAAAAAAACAACCCTCAAGAGATGTAGAGAACAACAAGAATATTCATTCATCCATTCATACATAACAGTGTGGAATTAATCGGTAAGCCAGTGTTGGCTGACATGTCAGATCTTCAAAGGGCCACAGATCTGCTCTCAGTTCAAAGGAAAGAGTTTGCAAATCACACAGGAGCTCCAAACACTGATTATATTAATAAATGTGCCAATTGATGAAGAAGCTTGTTCTACAACTAATTATAATAATTCCTCATGTCTAGTAATGATAATAGTAAAAGAATATTGTAACAAATGTAACTCACTTTATTCCTTAAACATGCATCAAACAATATCGATTGCTTACCTTCAGCATGCGGATTTCTCTGAGTGCTATTTTCTTAATGATGGGGTCATCCTCAGACTCCACAAACTTCTTGATGGCAACAATTTGTCCAGTGTCTTTATTCCTGCACTTGAACACTATGCCGTATGAGCCTTCGCCAATCTTCCTGATCTTCTCATACTTCTCCATCTCTGTGACACCACCAGCAGAACATATTGATGATGGCAACAAAACTCTTAATATTGATCTTAATGTATAGTAATTAACTGGTAAAAGGGATAGTTCACCCATATATTAAATATTGATCTGTTTCTCACCCACTCCTATCATGGAAGACATGGATTAAACCACTGGAGTATATGGATTACTTTTATGCTGCATTTCTGTGCTTTTTGGAGCACTATTCACTTTGATTGAACGGTGAATCAGCTGAGATATTTTTCATTTGTGTTCAGCAAAACAAAGTAAGCCTTCCACATCTGGGATGTCAAAAGTTTCATGTTTGGGTGAACTATTCCTTTAACTGATTTTTAAATAGCACATTATGCAGAATGAGACACCAAACATAAATCCTCATTATATTTCTTTGCATTTTATCAACAAGTCACTAAATTACAACTGTCTATTCAAAATGTTTAAGAATATCTTTATTTGAGGGGCACTGAAAAGGAGGTATTGCTGTTATGTAACATTATTATTTTCAGTTGTAGACAGGATCGGTTCTAGTGCACTCCACTGCTCTAGTGAACTAAAGTGTGATAGATTAGAGGGGGTGCATTGTAATAGAAGCGACATACTTTGTTTTAGTTGCACCTGCTGGTATTCAGCAGTACCACGTGTAATAACAAGACAAAAACAGAGAATTAAGTCCTATAGAGAAAAATGTTATACACAAAGCTTACCTACAAATGTCACATCCAAAAAAAATAATAATAATAAAATAAAAAAAATAAAATCGGATTTAAATTGGAAAACGAAATCGCACACAAATGAGATCGAGATGTGTCAAATAAACCGAAGCTGGAAGGCACGCGCACGAGTCCGCTGTCTCGCGACACGTTGGTGGTGTTAAGTGAAATTGACGAACGGGTGAAGCCGTGTGTCAGCGGACCGAGATAATGTGTTTGAGTTCGCATGGAGAAGGAAACACTCTGTTTACAAGCGGCTAATCGCCATAGAAACCGAGCCCAGACTCCACCTCCCCTCCACGCGCGCTTCAGTCTGCTCTGCAACGGGCTGTCTGACCCGAGATCAGTCATTGAGTACAGTCACTGGTCTGGGACAGTAAATCCCTGCATCCGCTGACATAAATAAAACAGCTGCCATGCAGGTTTTTCCACCTGTAAACACACCTGAGCGCGCAATCAGTGATGTCATGTGAATCAACCTTTCTCACATGCATGCAATGTTTTGGTAACACTTTATTTGCAGTGTCCGTGAAACACAGTAGCCTACTATTATTAATAACTGTAGTAATAACAAGTAGGGTACAATGGGGATAAAGGCACTCCTTAAGAAAATGTAGAAATGTGTTTTTATCCCAAATAACATCCTTTCATTTATGGGACAGTTATTGAAATTTTTTGATTTAATGACCTTAAATGAAAAGGATAAATTAGTATTCTGTCTCAAAAGAAATATGTTAATTTCAGGGACTTTCATTTAGATACACTCATTTACAGCATTTTAAAATATATAAAAAATGTGATCAAACTGCCTTAAAATCAAGCTGAAGACACCACACGCAGAGATATCATGGAACAGGGAAATGTTGCAGTGCATAGTGACAAGAAGGTGTTAGAAAAGTGCAATGGTAGTTTTTGATGCTATTTAGTGTATTGTGAGGAAATAAAACAAAAGGAGCCTTTAGCCCCGTTGTAACCCCAAGTACTAGCCGCTCCATATAATTACTTTTCAATTATTTAATGTAGTTCACTATTAATACCCAGTAATTACCTATGTAAATACCTAGTATCAAACGCTGAAATATAAAGTGACCAATGTTTTATGTTGTTAGATAAGCATATGAGAGAAGAAACAACAAACTATAAACCTTTTAGTGTAGTGTAGTGTTCAAAAGTGCTTAAGGCACACCTAAAGGAACATGTGCTCTTTTGTGTATCAAGATTTTAAAAATATATATTTTTATTAAGTAATGATGGTGCAACATAATTTGTTTGAAATAAAATGGAAAATGGGTAAAAGACCCCCAGGTAGTTACAGTGATATTGTGTTGATATAGGGGCAATAATTATAGGGCAATATTAATTTAACTTATTGGACAGTTATTAAAAAAACGTTTGATTCAATCATCTTGAACAAAAGTGAAAATGTCAAATAAGTATTTTGGCATAATATAAATGTGGAAAATAAATGTTCAGGGATTCTCATTAGCTACATAAAATTGGCAAGAATACAAATATTTATTATTTTAATATTAGATCAAATTACCTCAACATCAAACTTTAGACATTGCATGCAATGACTTAACGGATCAGGAAAATATTGCAGTGCATAGTAACAAACAGGTGTTACATGTTACCGGTGGGCCTTTAGCCCAGTTATAGCCTACTTTTGATTAAGTCAATGTACTTTCACTTTTTTTCTAATTACAATGAGACCTGCAAAATCATAACCACAACATTATTTGGTCCATTAATAACCTTTTTATAGTGAGCATGTCTGCACACGTTGGTTTAGGAAATTTTACTATATTCGTCTTGATTTTTAGACACCCTACAGATGTGCTAGAACAGAATTACTGATACCAGCAGGAGCGGTAAGAGTTTCACATCAAATATAGCAACTTTCACAAACACACACAAACATCCCGGTCTGTTAACACTTGCCTTTTTTTATTACAAAAGCTGCATACATTACAACTAAATCAACGGAAATACTCAAGATATCACAGTAACCTCACATCTCCCATGTTTTGTCATTTTTAAATACAAAAAGAAAATGTACAAAAGTGCTTACATGGTGCAAGTATGAATTAAAGTTACTTTTATAAAGATATAATTGAAAACTGTAACATTTTACTCAGATGGAGATGGAAATTAGAAAAGAAAATGACCTGCAGCTGAAATATATTCACCCAGTAACATGAGGGCAAAATACATCACTTGCATGACTCAGCTGAATAAATAACACTCACTCACTCTCCCAAAATCTTCCCAAATAGCAGGTGTGAATGCCTGCCGTTTTAGATCCACATGAACACAAAACTTTCACAATAGCTCAAGTTAGTTACATGTTTCATAAAACAGTTCCATTATATGGCACATTATGAGGAGCATTCTTGTTTTGTTTTGCTCAATGTTCTATATTTGCAGCTTTTAAGTTGGTTTTATTATTATTATGATTATTATTATTAATAAATATTTTGAATGGCTATATTTAATAAGGTTAAAAACGTTTGAGTATTAATGCTGAGCAGTTTTTGCTTGCAGTTCCGGCCGATTGCTTGATTTGCAGGATTCTGACTGGCTACTGTAGAACTGCATGCACTACGCTGCTAAAAGCCCATTCAAAACTTCATGTGGTTTGTTTATTAATGCCCATTGGCCAGCTGCAGTGTACAGAAGTGTGGCAGTGGGCAGAGTATGACACAAGGCTATAGTGAGATTTAGCATTAAACCCAGTTTGCTCATCAGCTCAGCTGTGGTTGTCCAGTACATCAGTGCCATTCCAAATGAATGCACCATGGGTACTGCGATGGCTCCAGGTACAGCATGTCTGAAAATATGGAGGCAGAGCTAATAACTGTTCTCATGTCCAGCCAGGATGTAGAGATTACTGAGAGTTGTGGTGTTATCTGTGGGCCTGCTCTCCAGAACAACGACTCTAAACATACAGACACCCACATATATTAATACACAAATACGCTTAACAGAGTCAACATGTAACATATACAGGAGATCAGTGTAAAGAGACAGAGAGAAAGAAGTGGAAGAAAGTGATAAAGATGCAAACGTAGAGGGGTTGCTTGAGGCTGGTGCCAGCGCGTGGTCGTGTCCTCAAGCAGCAGGTGACAGATGAAATTACAGCACAGACACCAGCCTGGCACTACCAGTGTAAATAAAATATGGAGATCAGGGAGTGAAAGAGAGACAGCGTGTCCTAAAGGGGGTCCTGGGATGGTACAGTGGCATTGTGTATGTGGTGTCAATGTATTATGTCAGAGATCAGTATCTCTGACAACGCATAAAGAGACTTAATGCTACTATTGGTGAAGAAATTGCACACTTCAGGTTTGTCATACGGAATTGCAAAAACAATGACTGTTTTCAGGCTTCCTTCACTATAGAAACAAATCCAGCTGGGGAAACCACGTTCTCCCTAGTGGCTTTTCTCCTCCTCATGTCAAGAGAGGGAGGGAAAAGGCTAAATGGGGATGTCGAGGGGATTTCCAGGTGGCAAGAGGTGAAACAGAAGAGAATAGATGTTGATGTAAGGCAACAGAGACATGGGAAACTGGATTTGATTCAGTTCTAACCTGTCTGATCCCAGGAGTCTGAAAACTCTGCTTGGGTCCAAAATCTCCTGTGTTACCTAAAGGCAGAAGAGTGGAAATATTCTTTCAAAACAAGTGTACATATGCAGAAATTATGTCCCAGCAGAGTTCTTATTACAGTATTGAGTGTCATAAAAGACAGTGTGTAGTAATGATTTTTTTTTCCACATTTCAAAACTTGATCCTCGAAAATAGAATTAGATACTGTATTTTCCAGAATATAAGTCAAGTTGTTTTCATCATCTAAGAATAGCATAGAAGCGTTTATGTATAAAGTATCTCATGCCATCCCAGATGTGTATAAATGTTTTTTCTTCTGGTGAACCCAAACAAAGATATTAGAAGAATATCTCAGCTCTGTAGTCCATACAACACAAGTCAACAGTGTCCAAACCTTTGACGCTCCAAAAAACACATAAAAGCAGCATAAAGTAGTTCATTAGTGGTTTAATAAATTCCTTCTGCAGTAATCTAATTGGTTTTGGATGAGAACAGACCAAAATGTGACTCCTTTTTCACTGTACATCCTGCAATTGCAGTCTACAGGAACTATCATGATTTCAAGCTTGATTACACTTCCTAGTAGAGTTGGCAGATTGCCAGTTTGAAATCACGATCACCAAGGAGACTGCGGATGTCATGATTTACAGTAAAAATTACTTCAATATTGATCTGTTTCTTAATCACACCAATCATATCACTTCTGTTGATATGGATTTAACCCATGGGACTTATGCATTACTTTTATTCTACCTTTATGTGCTTTTTGGAGCTTCAGAGTTCTGGCCACCATTCACTTGCATTGTGAGGACCTACAGAGCTAAAATATTCTTCTAAATATATAAATTTTTGTTCTGCAGAAGAAAAAGTCATACACATCTGGGATGGCATGAGGGTGAGTAAATGATGAGAGATTTTCACTTCACAACTATCACTTTAATTGCTTTCTTCCCAAAGATTAGTTTAGTAATGATTAATAATGATTTAAGGAAATTCATACGGATACAGTGGGGATCAAGTTTAAAAATCCTTTGTTACTTTACCCATATTTACTCTGTATTATAACATTTGCAATATTTACAATCCAAATTAAACATGATAATACAAGAGAAATGTAATGATGTGAGACTTTTTAAATTATACCAGTAAATGTTCAGCTTTGGCAGCCATAAAAAAATAAAATAAATAAAACTACAATAAAAGCTAACTAAACTCAACAAAATCTAAACTAAAACTAACAGAATAACTGAGAAAACTAATGAAAACCAAAACCAATTTGGTAAGACAAATTGAATATAAAATAGAAATTAAAAATAAATACAAAATCCAAAACTATAATAACACTGTGGACCAGACTAGTATGCCGATAGTCAAAAGTATGGTTCTGCAACAACACACCCACCCTAACAAACTTTTAACGATGGCTGGAGACATCACACACACTCTGCAAGGAGACTACAACAGGTGACAATGCAGGTGCAACACCTGCCATGCTTCATACCTCAACCTGCACACAGACACACACACTCATTTGAGGGCTGTAGGTGCTGAGCGCTTAGTAATAGCTGAGCTGAATAATTTAATCCAATACTCTCTGGCCAGCAGGAGCATTCTAATTGTACATTAATATTACATCATCCATCACACCCTGTCATCTAAACACACGCTCTCTGTCCGTCACACGACACGCACTATTATATCTCATAAAGACACAACCCTAGGAGACCTCTGGCCTTTTAGTGTCACACAAGACTGAACAGCCAAGAAACATGAAACACACACACACACGTTGGTACAGCTATCATTAGACATGTCTCCATAGACATAATGATTTTTATACTGTACAAACTATATATTATATCCCCTAACCCTAACAAAAAACTTTCTGCACTTTTACATTTTCAATAAAACATAGTTTAGAATGTTTTTTTTTTTTTAAGCGATGGGGACACTAGAACTGTCTTAAACCAAATTTATAGCATAATACCCTTGTAATTACCAGTTTGTAACCTAAAAATTTCTAAATTCATTGAATAATGAGTCTTTTAATATCATCTCTATTCTTAACAGTCAGTTAAAAAGTAAAAAAATAAAAAATTGAATCATAAATAGCACGGATGTGCTATAAGAAACTTCTCTCTTGTTAAGGGAGGTTGCACACAGAGTGATTTTTGGCTGTCCTGCAAGCTCCCGACCTATTTTTTTACAGTCGGGAGAGATTTCTATGCAAAAATGTCCCATGTGGTCACGGCTTGCATCGTGTGAGAGGAATTACGAGCAGATCCGAGCGGCTTACAAGCAGCGTACAACCTCCCGATAATTTTTCAAAATGTCTAAAACATTCAGCCACTGTCGGACTGAATTTGTGAGGTGTGTGTGGTTGAACGAGATATTTTGGCAATCTACCTGAAGTTGACCAATCAGGAGAAGGTATAAACAAGATGAACGATTATCAATGCTTGAATCAAACTCTGATTTTACATGCATCATTTTAAATCCCAGTGTAAGCATAGAGACATATCAAAGAGAAATGAAATCACTCACATTAACATTAATTTCTTTATTAATGTTAAACTGAACTACAATTTCTCAAAGGAGATGTATCATTTGTGCTCCAATGTATTCAATCCTATTGGAAGTTTGAAGTTAAACTTTACATTTCATTTAACTAATATAACATTATTTATTATTATTACCTCATTTGTGTTTTGTTTTGAGACTATGTTTTGCTGAAAGTAGCAGAGTTTGTGTTATTGTGTGTGTTTACCTCATTTGATTTGAAACTCTTCCCCTGCATCCCATGTTTCCAGAAGGCTAGAACACTGTCCTGTAGACACACTGATACAACACAGACATGTAAGACTATACAGACCCTAACACACAATATAAAGAAGGATAAAAACGATGACAGAGAGCAGCAGCACAGCTGGATGAGAGCAGAAGTGAATCTCTTACCTACTGAGTCGACACAGAAGTCAAAGCTCAGCTCAGATGCCAATTTCTTATTAGACTTCAGCTTTCCCAGCAAGTTCACTATTTTCACAGTCTCTGAAAACACACATTAACACACTTAAGATCAGAGACAGGACTAAACCACCAATCTTCAAAAGCTTTTGCAAATGTTTATCATGCATGTTTGTCTCAGAAAGATGATGTCACTCACTGTCTAGGCACACAAGTACGGTGTCTCTCTCCAACTGCGTCACATGGATCGCATCAACCTGGTTCCCACCTACACACAGCCACCCAAAGACACGCACAATTACACAATTTCTTCAACAGGTAATATTGAAAGTCCTGAAAAGCCTCATATGAGACAGCACAGATGAAAGTGAAGAGTATGTACAAGTCCGCACATGAGCCAATCTCAGTGAACCAGGATGAGCAGGAATTGAGGTTGATGGTCTGGAAGCGAATGACCTGTCCCGGCTCTGTGCCCTGATTGACTTCCACACAGACCAGAGGAAACTCTTGCTCGGGGACCACCAGCATCTCAAACACATGCAGTGGACTAGGCAATGGGAAATCGAAGTGCTATGAGAGAAAGAGAGACATTTAAAAGCAATGTACTGTACTTTGCTATACGTACAAGCTTAGTGAGCAGAGTCTTATCGAAACCTCCCTTAGGAGATTGAATCACCTTCTTTAATAAACAAGGTTTATTAATTATAAAAAGGCTAAACGTTTTCTTGTATGGGTAGGAGTAAGTTAGGGAGCTAGGCGTAGTCTATAGTAATTACAATAAGCTTTATGTAAAGGCTGATGGAAACAGGGAAAAAGCTTGTTAGAGAAGGTGCGTCCTCTGCAAAAAAACAGTAAAAGTAACATATGGATTAAGGAAATAATTCACCAAAAACGTAAATTGTCTCATAATTTACTCACCCTCATGCCATCCTAGATGTGTATGACTTTCTATTTTCTGAAGAACACAAATTAAGATTTTCAGAAGAATATTTTAAGCTTTGAATACAATGCAAGTGAATGAATTCCAAAATTTTCAAGCTCCAAAATGCACTTAAAGGCAGCATAAAAGTAATCTATACGACTCCAGTTGTTCAATCTATATCTTTAGGAGCGATATGATAGGTGTGGGTGAGAATTAGATCAATATTTAAATTCAGGGAGAGATAAGAAAAGAACAATGTGAAAGTGGAGATTGATAGTACAAAAGGACTTAAATTTTGATCTGTTTCTCACCCACACTTATCATATCACTTCAGAAGATAGAGATTTAACCACTGGAGTCTAATGAATTACTTTTATGCTGCCTTATGTTTTTGAAGCTTCAAAATTATGGTACCCATTTACTTGCACTGTGAGGACCTACAGAGTGGAGATATTCTTCTATCTTTGTGTTCAACAGAAGAACGAAATTCATACATATCTGGGATGGCATAAGGGTGAGTAAATGATGAGAGAATGTTCATTTTTGGGTAAACAATTCCTTTGGGTGTAACCGTGCAGTGATTATAAGTTCTAAAGGTGTCAAAAAGGTCTTCTGTCACAGAAGTCTACATCAACAATGTTTAATTAGACAAAGATATGTGTGACGCAGTGGTTTCCTTCAGAATCAAAGCACATGCTTGTTATTTTCTATTTAAAATAGAAAAGCCAATTTTTTTCAGGTAGCAGGAAGTGGTGTAATGTACTGTGATAAACCCTTTGGTCTTTGGTTTCATGAAAAAAAATCGGAATAAAATAAATGCATTAACCGGTTGCCAGTGTTTTTGGATTTCATTCATTGATCCATTTCTATTCCCTGGTAAAAAACAATAGAAGACTATGATATGTCCCGTTTAAATAGTTAAGCAAATGTACAGTTGAAGTCAGACATTTACATACACTTAGGTTGAAGTCATTAAAAACTATCAGACAGGAATTTAAAGCTTGGTTGCAAATGGGTCTTCCAAATGGACAATGACCCCAAGCATACCTCCAAAATTGTGGCAAAATGGCTTAAAGACAACAAATTCAAGATATTGCAGTGACTATCACAAAGCCCTGACCACAATCCAATAGAAAATTTGTGGGCAGAACTGAAAAAGCATCTGCGAGCAAGGAGGTCAACAAACCTGACACAGTTACACCAGTTCTGTCTGGTGGAATGGACCAAAATTCCAGCAACTTATTGTGAGAAGCTTGTGGAAGGCTGCCCAAAAAGTTTGACCCATATTAAACAATTTAAAAGCAATGCTACCAAATACTAACAAAGTGTTTGTAAACTTCTAACCCACTGGGAATGTGATGAAAGAAATAAAAGCTGAAATAAATAGTTCTCTCTACTATTAGTCTGACATTTCACATACTTAAAATAAAGTAGTGATCCTAACTGACCTAAGACAGGGAATGTTTTCTACAATTAATTGTCAGGAATTGTGAGAAACTGAGTTTAAATGTATTCGAATAAGGTGTATGTAAACGTCAGACTTCAACTGTATATATATTTGTGTCTAACCTTAAGAAGCATGAATCTCTGCATGGGTTCATACCACTGGAGCAAAACAATCCCAGACTGCAAAGCACCACAGAGATACTTGTGACCAGTATAGGGATTACGCACTGAAAGAGAGAGACAGCAGAGGGTCAAACTAAATTTGAGTGCTTGCATGTATTTGTGTGTGTATTGGAGTGAATGTTGAAAGCTTTACCAATGCAACACTTGTGGCAGCCCTTGGTGTCTGGGATCTTGGTGGTGAGAGCAAATCTCCTGTAAAAGAGAAATGCACAAGCAAAGGTCTTGAAATTTTAAGCATGTTTTCAACACTGTTTTTCACAAAATTAACACAAGGAAGAATGATACTAAATTATTTTTATTTATGCTCCATAAACATATTTTATGTATAGGCCTACATAATAAATGGCATTGATCCATGCTGGAACCGAATTGATCGGTACTACCAGTACTGCTAAAACAGTGCTATTGTTACAGCTTTTTATTTAAGTATTGACTTGGGATTGTCAATACCAGTAAGTACTGGTACTTTTGACAGCACTATTTTTGAGTGATGATGCAAATGGAATATTAAATCAGAGTTTTCAATACATTTACTGCATCGGATAGTTTGAAGAGATACACAGAAATTAAATTTATACCAACTCTTACAGTGTTTTTGCATTCTAAAGTTTAAACCAGCAGCTGCTTTTTTCATTTGTCTTAACACTCTCATACTCGCTTGTGAGACAAGATCACAAATCTAGTCAAATGACACGCTCTTAAGGAAACCTGATGGCCTGATAAAAACAAAAAATGGCATTAAAATCAATTATCATACAAAGTGTGTTCTGCAAAGAGACTGTGTTAATATGTGTGTGTACCTGGGCAGAATCTTGTCAGGGAATCTATGGGTGTGGAACTGGAGTGGAGTGGCGTGTCCTGGTTTCCTGAGCTGTTCAAACAACCCGATAAGATTATGGGTATACAACTGAAACGTCTTCCCTTTAAATGAGAGATAACACACATCACACTTCTACAATGGCATTAGACAGGTACTACACACAGAAGTTTATGCATATGACACAACTTGTATAATTTGTGCTTATGAAAATGGAAAATAATGCCCCACAGCAATAAACAGTCATTATATTCTGCACAAAGAAAAGCTGAGCAGTGCAGTAATGCAAATACAGCCAAAATAAGAGTAAAATCATTGAAAGACAGAGCCAAAGAGATGATGTGATATTAGCTTTGTGCCTTAAGGGACAAAGTTTGAGATTTTACCTTCTGATTATGGTGATTTGGGCATTAGAAGAGTCAGCAAGCAGTAAATCAGCAGTGAACAGAGTAAGAGATAGTAAGAGAGACAGACAGACAAGGGATCGTGTAGGTACTGCAGAGATTTCCAGTAACAAAGACAGAAGAGTACATATTCAGATTTATAAAAACAATTACAGTGTGAATTGCTCTCACTCACCAGATAATGACATCAGATTATTATTGATTATGTAGAGCCATGTGCATCGTCGTGGAAACAACTGAAACACAACACAGCAGATTATGAGTTCATAAACCTAGGTTGGGAATTTGGTCCTGTCAGTGTTAGAGGATAAAGGTCAAAGGTCTCAGTTTAGGATGTACCTGCTCCATGGTGGCTTCATGAAGCTCATTTAGGTTCAGAGTATAGATGCCGTCTTCAGTGCCAAATATCAGATACTGGTCTAAAAAATAAACCAAACACAAAAAGCTGTCTTTGAATCTTGAACCTTGATTTTTATTGATCAAATTAGCATAAACTGACAGTCGGAGCTATGGGGCACTGTTCCAGACACATTGAGAAGTGGTACTTATACCAGCCAAGTTCGAGTTTGGCTTGTGATGTGTCCAAATCCCATTCCCCCTCTTTTTACAAATATTTTCCTATCAAATGTTTTTAACTTCTATTTTTTTTTTTACTATAATTTTAACCTGGCAAAAGCCCAAAAATAAACGAAAAATTGTAAGAGCTATGTCAATAGAGATTATGTAAAATGTATTTTATGTTTAAGTCTCGATACAGTTATTTTTATTCATTTTAGCATTAACCTCTTCAACTCTGGGGCATTTTTGGGCTGCCGCCTGCAATTTTTCACACTCAACTATATAAAAGCTTATCATTCACACATACTGTGGACATTTTTCAGAGACCACCCCCTCCCCCCCACTCCATAAATAATACTGTGCGTTTACAATCTTATGTTCAATAGAAATAATAATAACAAATACAAATATAAAAGTCTTATTTTATTCCACAAGATGGCAACAAGTACTAGAAAAAAAAGATTTGTTCCTCTATCTCCATCCAAATATAAAAGTCTTATTTTATTCCACAAGATGGCAACAAGTACTAGAAAAAAAAAGATTTGTTCCTCTATCTCCATCCATCACATGCAGATCTGAAATGTAGGTTGCACATTTTAGCCCTCACAGATGTGCCGTCCATAGACATTCAGTCTAATTTTCAATTCATGCACCACCCCAATGTATTATAGAATATCTCGTCCTCTGAGTGGACTAGAAGCTCAATCTAAGTGTCATAAAGATGAGATCCTCCCCTTTAATTAAGTAGTAATTAGTAATTAATCAGATCAGTAGAACGTAAACTAAAATAACATATCTAAGATATGTCCATGACATTTCAAACTATTTGAAATGTACATTTATTATCTGTTAAGGATTATTTATAAGGTTTATAAATTCCATTACTTTTCAAAGTTATCTGTGATTATTTGAAAAGGATTTAAAAAATTTCATTTTATAGAGATATACTCCCAAAGAAAAGCTTAAAGGGGTCATGACAAGCCCTTCTTTTTTTGTTCCTTTAGGTTCACTCATAATATTATTACAAATTTTTGCACAAAAAAAAAAAAAAGTCATATATTTGTAAAACATTATCATTTTCTATCCTCATTCTGACCCTCTGTCAGAAACGCTCAGTTTTGGAGCTGCCTCTCCTTTAAGACTTGGCAGTAAACGACCACTGATTTGACTGGCTCTTGCTATCTCACTGCTCACCACTGCTGGGCGAGCTACGAAAGTGATAAGGAAAGAAGTCAATGTTATGATGTTGTGGAAGTGGTCAGATGCAAATGTCTACCACAGTGTGACATCACAACGTGGAGGAAGTAGAGAATGAGTCATTTTGGCTACTTGCTTTCAACAAAAGCTTTTTTTGCAGTGAAGAGGAAGTAATGAGTTCTGAAACTTACAGTATGTGTTTAATAGTACAATGACCTCTAATTATGTATATTAAAAGATCAAGGAAAATTTGATTCATCATGTCATGACCCCTTTAAAATATTTTAGAGCAGCAAAAAATGTATAATTCACAACAGAAATTTCCATGAATTTAAGATTTCATTGATTTCCAAGTCTTCTCAATTTTAAACTCCCCTGATATTTCCAGGTTTTCTGTGACTGAGGGAACCCTGCATCACAATGACACAGATCCCCCACAGAGACTTTACCTTTAGATTCTGGGTGAATCCATGAAGTGGCACAGTTCATTTTAAGAGGACAACCATCAAAAACTTTTGAGAAACAAGCTCCCATCTACACACCGAAACAAACAGACAGACAAATAGAATATGTGAGCTTTAATTCAAATAATGGACTCAGCAAACAGATGTTCAATGAGCCATGGAGAAAAATGGGGAGATATTCACGTATTCAGCATATTCAGTGTGATATATGTGTGATGTCACTCACAAGAACTTTGGGCGTGGGTGGGAGGCCATTAATAGCAGGTTTCTATAAAAAGAGCATGGGACTTTTCAGCACAGAAAACTAATTTAAGTAGAGGAACAACATTCCCTACCTACAATCACATTCAACCACTCAAGATGACGCACAAAAACAGACACACTTACAGGGAAGTCTTTTCTCTCTTTCCTTTGGGGACGACTGGGAGGCGACTTTGAAACATCTCCATTTACACTTCCATCTGAATCCTCCTCTAAAGAAGGATAGAGACAAAGATTATTTTTGTTACATTATTTGAAATGTTCAAATATTCATTACATGGCTTTTTAGAATATTTGATTGTAAATTATCAATGGCAGCATTCTAAAGTTAAATATTTTGTATAAAGGCCGCTCCAAACTAAATGTTAGTTTCATGTCTCTCACATCTCTTCACAGTGTCTTCCTCACATAATAAATCAGAACATTAGAACTCAAATTAATATTTCATATTCCCATTTATTTATTTATCTAATAAGTAAAAATATGTAATCAGGTATTTAAAAAGCAAGATACTGTCAGCTTTACATTGGATTCGGACCACCCTGTCAGATTTATTTGCAATAGTGACTGGCTGATTGTACACTATCTATCAACTGAAAAATACACCTCAATATAGAGATAGAGGAAAGTGTTTTTGGTTGTTTGAGAATAGTTGCAGTATATAAACTATTAACTAACTAATGAACTAGTTTGAACTAGTGAAACACTAATGAACTGGTGTGTGTGTGTGTGTGTGGCAGGGCGGAGGGTGGGGCCGGGTCGTGATACTACACACCCGGTCCCGTCCTCCGCCCTGCCACAGTGTGTGTGTGTGTCTGTTACCGTGGTCAGCAGTGTGTGAGAGCAGGCCTGGGCTGCTGATGCTCACAGACAAGTAGTCAGACTGGTTGTGGTCTGTGTTGCTTCCTCTCTCAGGTGTGCTCTGTCCACGAGCCACCGGTACCGGCCCGTTATCAGAACCTGGGAACTTCTGCACCGTTTGACAGCCGCCAAACTCATCGGAAATACTGCTGGCTTGAACCTGAGTGGGCTGACGAGAAAGTCTATTTCAATTAAAGGAATAATTCACCCCAAAATTCACATTCACTCACCCTCATGCCATCACAGATGTGTATGACTTTCTTTCTTCTGCAAAACACAAACGAAGATTTTTAAAAGAATATTTTAGCTCTGTTGTTCCATAAAATGCAAGTGAATGGTGACTAGAACTTTGAAGTCCCAAAAGACAGTATAAAAGTAATCCATAAGACACCAGTGATTAAATCCAGATCTTCTAAAACAATATGATAGGTGTTGGTGAGAAACAGATCAATATTTAGGTCCCTTTTTAACTGTACATCTACACTTTCACTTTCTGGTGTAGAAGTGACTTTCACTTTCACATTGAGACACCTACTGGTTAGGGCTGGCCAAAGGTAGAGATTCATAGTAAAAAAGGACTTAAATATTGATCTGTATTGATATGGATTACTTTTATGCCTTCTTTATATAATTTTAGGAACTTCTGGTCACCATTCTTTTACATTGTCTGAACCAGCAGAGCTGAAATATTCTTCTACAAATCTTTATTTGTGTTCTGCAGAAGAAAGAAAGTCATTCACATCAGGGATGGCATGAAGAATTTGTTTGTTGAGAACATACATTTTTATCACTTTAAATGGCAAAATAAATCTACATGTCGACAGGTGTGCATGTACATAAACTCACAGTTACCTTGGGAGGCAGAGGTGGTGGCACTCCCCGTTTAAGAGTCGAGCTGAGAGAGAAAGGGAGAAATTAGCTGGTTTGTTTCAATGGGAGATTATTACTACTGAGTGACAGTGCCACTTACAGATCAACATCCTCAAAGGCATCTTCTAATGGAGACATGTGCCCCCTTCAGCAACAGACAGAAAGATATAGACATGAGTTTTTGATTTACTGTGATCACAGTCCTCCTCCACCACCGATTTGGTGTTCAGAAAAACACTGAACCCTGGTTTACTCCAGGGGGTAAATTAATCTACTGGTTTTGTGTGCTGTGTTTAAATATGTTCCAGTCTGAGCGGGAGGACTTCCCCAGCATCTTGGTTCCTCCCAAGTTTCAGACATCTTAGGGAGATTTCCTTACTACTGTAAACTTTGACTTACTCACTGGGGGGTTTCTAAGACACTATTCTTTGTAAAGCTGCCCTGAAACAATATTTACATGTAAAACATGCTATACATTAAAAATGAATTGAACTGACCTCTAACACCATGTCCCAACAAGGTACGATGCATAAAGCAACAAGCTAATTTCTTCCATGTTAATCCCTTTGTTTTAACCAGCCATGAAGACTGGGTAGTCCCGTTTACAGTGAAATCTCATTGAGCCAAAATCCAATCCCTCTACATTACAGCGTATTAAAAATAAAATCTGTTCTGAATGGCTGCGATTGTGAAGCATAGTTCTAGCTTTCAACGTGGAGAAAAAATTACTTGTCCATGGACATGATGTTTAATGCCGTGCTTGGTTAGGACATGGATCAGTTAAATAAAAGCTTTATAAAGCAATGGCTTTAATCAAACACACTAAGGCTATGTTCAGACTGCAGGCAAATCAGATTTTTTCTTAAATCAGATCTTTTCAGGCAAACTGTCCCCACTAATAATCGCAAGTGATCAAATCAGATTTGCACGTTCAGACATAATGAACCAATCTGCATGGGTTGCTTTAGTTAAGACGTAGGCGTACCCAAGTGACAATACTTTCAAAACCGATGCCGGAAAAATGGAGGTGCATAATCTTGCTCATCAAATAAGCGCCCTGTCCAGTCCTGGTGCAGAACTCCTCTGTCGCAGAAGAAAAACACAGCGATGGAGGAGACTGGTAAATATTGTGATGTTCCATGCTGCAGTCATGACTGGCTTCGCCATGCAGCAAGGGGTGCTGTGTTTTATGCAAAGTACTGAATGGTGGGAGCATGTAGTCCTTGGGACATTTGACAATGACAGGTGGCATGCCAATTTTAGAATGCGCAAGGGTACATTGCCGTTATGAATACTTCCGGCATTTCCTTCACCGATTTTTTTACATCATCGTTGTGTGTCACATTATGAGTGACGTAAAAGACCTTTTAAAATCCGATTTGAGCAGCCAGAGCATCCGGACTGAGACGCATCTGAAAAAAAATCAGATTTCATTCATATTTGAAACCACTTCCCGATCTGATTTACTGTGGTTTTTTGCTGTCCAAACTATCAAAAACCCATCTGGATACAATCTATATATGCAAAAAATCTGATTTTTAGTGGCAGTCTGAACAAGTCCTAATTCTTTACCGTATAAACAACTCTTCCTCAACGCTCTTGAGAAGACTCCTTCAAACAGAGGAGAGCACAAAGAGAAACAGGAAAGGAAAAAAGGAGTAAAGAAAGAAAACAAAACAACAGTCAAAGTAGAGGGAATGACAGGACCAGACAGGAGGAACAGGAAGTGTGTAAAGACACAAGGGCACATCAGAGAGATCATGCAGAAAGTACAGGGAAGCGATTCCTAAAGTGTTAGTCATAATGATGACTTTTAAAGCTACCTGGAGGTAATGGGGCCATCAGCAGATGGGCTCCAGGGGGATGAGAAATTGTTGTCTTTAGTCACGTCCTGCACATAAAGACAGCAAGTATACACTGATCAGCCACAACATTAAAACCACATGCCTACTATTGTGTAGATCCCCCTCGTGCCACCAAAACAACGGCAAACTGGATCTCAGATGCTATTCTTCTGACCACAGTTATACAGAGTGGTTATCTGAGTTACCATAGACTTTGTCAGTTCGAACCAGTCTGGCCATTCTCCGTTGACCTCTCTCATCAACAAGATGTTTCTGTCCGCAGAACTGCCCCTCACTGGATGTATTTGGCACCATTCGTTGTAAATTCTAGTTGTGTGTGAAAATACCAGGAGATCAGCAGTTACAGAAATACTCAAACCAGCCCATCTAGCACCAACAATCATTCATGCGATTGTAAAGTCAGCAAATAGTATGGCAGCAGTGCATAAAATCATGCAGATACAGGTCAGGAACTTCAGGTAATGTTCACATCAACCATCAGAATGCAGTAAAAATATGATCTCAGTGAATTGGAACGTGCCAGATGGGCTGGTTTGAGTATTTCAGTAACTGCTGATCTCCTGGGATTTTCATGCACAACAGTCTCTAGAATTTACTCCGAATGATGCCAAAAAAAAAAACATCCAGTGAGCAACAGTTCTGTGGACAGAAATGCCTAGTTGATGAGAGAGGTCAGCAGAGAATGGCCAGACTGGTTCAAACTGACAAAGTCTACAATAACTCAGATAAACACTCTGTACAATTGTGGTCAGAAGAATGCTATTCTGAGAAGCGGGTTGGCACTGTTTTGGCGGAATGAGGGGGACCTACACAATATTAGGCAGATGGTTTTAATGTTGTGGCTGATATGTTATATGGTGCTTTTCAAACACCTTTAAAGCACCATATAATGCTCTCAGAACCACAATCTTTGGTGCTGTCCACATTATAAAGATGTGTTGTAGTGGCTAAAGCTCAGGGCTGGTAAATGGAAGGTTGCTGGTTTGATCCCCGCTAAAAGCGAACCATGAAATTTTGCAATTGTGGCCCTGAGAAAGGCACTTAACCCTACACTGTACTACAAATGACTATTTGCTGTTACATGAAACATTCATTTTCATAACTGGTTGAAACATTTTAAAGTGGTTGAACCACAGCTTGTTTTACATAGGCTTTAGTTTGTGAAAACATGTGTCAGGTTTCAATACACAACTGATCTGTTCATAAAATTTAATTTACACATGCAGATTTCTGTTATGCATGGAAAATGTATGCTTGGCTTATCAAACATGGACTGGTTCAGGTACCTACTGACACAAAGATGTTTACTGAATACTCTGGATTAAATAAAACTAGCTTTATAGACTGCATATATCACGCTGTCTATTATCAAAGAAAATATTTTCGACTCATCCTGTTTGTTTGTAATGCAGTGCTATTTATATTTAGGCAGATTCTGTTAATGGGTGTTTAAATTCAGACAGCTGTGACGTTTCCCTCACCATCTCAGTACTTGCTTCCGTCTCTTTTCTCATTGGGGGCTCAAACTGAATCTTATCAACTGGAACATAGAGATGAGAGAAAAATGTATCTTATTGCAGCAATAAACAAATTAACCTTGCATGCCACTGCTAAGACAAATCATTTCAATAATGTTTTTGATTCACCCAGCATTCATCTTTGGCATTCTGCTCATGTGATGGGCTTTTGAAATTAATGAATAGTTTGCACAAGAGCAGCTACATAATGTATAGTTTGAATTCCTAACATGTAGTACCATTCTTCCACCACAGGGGGGCTCAGGCACATTTCTATCTAAGCTAAAAAGTACAGGAAACGCACTCTCTCTAAGAACATGTTAATGCCAAATTAGGCATCATAATTGCGGTTTGGGGTGTGTAGCAGAGTAAAAGTGTTCTCACTGACAAATGCAAAAATGCAGATAACAGTGCTGTGAAAAAGTATTTTCCCCCTTCCTAATTTGTGTGTATTTTTCATACATAAAACAATGGCAACCTGAATAAACACAAAATAAAGTTTTTAAATATTTATATATATTTTACTGAAGCAAAAAAGTTATTCAACACTAATATCACCCATGTGAAAAACGAATTGCCCCCTTAAACTTAATAGCTGGTTGTTCAACAATTGCAACCAAATGCTTCCGATAACTGGAGATCGGTCTTTCACAATGCTGTGGTGGAATTTTGGCCCACTCTTCTTTGCAGAACTGCTTTAGTTCAGCCACTTTCAAACATGAACTGCCCGTTTAAGGTTCTAGTCAGGACTAGGCCACTCAAAGACTTTAATTTTGCTTCTTTTGAGCCATTCAGAGGTGGATTTACTCCTATGCTTTGGATAATTGTCTTGCAGCGTAACCAAGTTGCACTTGAGCATCATTCATGGACTGATGACCGGAAGTTCTCCTTTACATTTTCTGGTGGAGAATTCATGTTTCCCTTAATTATTGCAAGTCACCCTGGCCCTGAAGCAGCAAAGCATCCCCACACCATCACACTACCACCACCATGCTTGACCGTAGGTATGGTGTTCTTTTTGTGAAATTCTGTATTTGATTTACACCAGATGTAACGGGACCCAAAAGGTTTGAGGATCATTAAGTGTTTTGACAAAATTCAGACAAACTTTAAATGTGTTCTGGGTTAGCAGTGGTTTCACCTCGACCACTCTTATATGGATGGCATTTTTGGCCAGTGTCTTTCTGATAGTGGAGTCGTGAACAATTACTTTTATTGATGCGAGAGAGGCTTGCAGTTCCTTGGATGCTGTCCTTGGCTTTTTTGTGACATCCTGGATGAGTCTTCGCTGTGCTCTTGGAGGAATTTTGGAACGTCAGCCACTTCTGGGAAGGTTCACTACTGTGCCAAGTTTTCTCCATTAGTAGATAATGGCTTTCAATGTAGTTCTTTGGAGTACCAGACTGATGTATTTCAATCACCTTTTTCCTCATCATTTCTGGAATTTCTTTTGATGTTGACATAATGTGCTACTGGGTGAGACATTTTGGCCAAATTCATGCTGCTGAAAAAGTTTTATTTAGGTGCTGATTTGATGGAACAGTGCGACGTGTACCTAGTACATCTGAACCCCCCATTATGAATGCGGTTTCATAGATTTGGGGATTTAGTAACTAAGGTTCTTTTTCACAAAGGACCAGTTAGTAGTGGATAACTTAATTGCTTAATAACATGATCGTTTAAAAAAATTATTTTATGTTTACTCAGATTACCTTTTTTTTTTTTAACAATTTAGTTTGAGATATACACAAATACAGAAGAAATCAGGATGGGGTAAATACTTTTTCACATCACTGTATTTGCCCCCAGTCACTTTGCATATCCACACCCAGTCACTACCACGAAACAAGCATTTGTGTGCACACACACACACACAAAAATAATAACTTAAATTATTATTTGATAACTTAAATTATTCTAAAATGTAAAAACAGTAATAAAAGCGTTTTTTGGGAGACTCTCTGGGAGGGGGTGAGATAAGTTTAGTTTAATTATTTATGTATATATTTTTTGTGTATTTGTATTATTATATGTGACAACAGGGGTGTTTGTTGGGGGTCAGGGTGGGGTTAGTTACTGGGGAGGGATATTAGTGGGGGGTAAATGTTAAATCAATGTGTATGTGTTGTGTTTTTCTCTGTTGTGTATTTTTGAATCAATAAAAATGTAATTTAAAAAAAGTAGGCGTGGGCAATCTTTTTACTGACTGTGTAAGCACACATTAAAAATTTACAGAAACCCATGAAATATCACACATTCTCATCTGACAAACACCAAAACAACAGATCTGTAACCAGAGACACCAAGCGGTCAGGACAACACTCATCATCTTATGTAGGTGTGTGATTGACAGGTGATCACATACAGTTGATCTGTGACTGGGTTCTTTCAGCACGAGAGCTCTTGCTGCGAGACGAGCGGATGGTGTGACGCTCTGCAAGCGGCTTTAAGAGAGAAAGAATACTGTGAAACTACATATTATAGAAACACACACTGAAATGGAGACATAACTCTTTTGTTGTTCTATTTGCTAATTATAGACTAAGATTTACAGTACATATAAACTCACCTAAAGGATTATTAGGAACACCATACTAATACTGTGTTTGACCCCCTTTCGCCTTCAGAACTGCCTTAATTCTACGTGGCATCGTGGGGTCTTCTGCTGTTGTAGCCCATCCGCCTCAAGGTTGTGCGTGTTGTGGCTTCACAAATGCTTTGCTGCATACCTCGGTTGTAACGAGTGGTTATTTCAGGCAAAGTTGCTCTTCTATCAGCTTGAATCAGTCGGCCCATTCTCCTCTGACCTCTAGCATCAACAAGGCATTTTCGCCCACAGGACTGCCGCATACTGGATGTTTTTCCCTTTTCACACCATTCTTTGTAAACCCTAGAAATGGTTGTGTGTGAAAATCCCAGTAACTGAGCAGATTGTGAAATACTCAGACCGGCCCGTCTGGCACCAACAACCATGCCACGCTCAAAATTACTTAAATCACCTTTCTTTCCCATTCTGACATTCAGTTTGAAGTTCAGGAGATTGTCTTGACCAGGACCACACCCCTAAATGCATTGAAGCAACTGCCATGTGATTGGTTGATTATAAAATTGCATTAATGTGAAATTGAACAGGTGTTCCTAATAATCCTTTAGGTGAGTGTAGATCAAGTACTAGGCTAATCCTACCAATGAAGTAACATAATTTTCACAATTTCTAACAAACACATTGACAGACATACACACAAACCCACACACACACACACACACACACACACACACACACACACACACACACAGCTGATGTATGTTACCTCCAGGTCATCTTCATCTCCCTGGCTGTATTGGGACTGATGATTATCTGGATTATTCATTTTATCAAGCAGCTCTTGAGCTACCCGTCGAGTCAAACCTGTCTGAGTCACAAATAAGTGCTACACGCATTCACAAACAAACATACACACAGATGATGTAGTGTTAGAGGTGGCTTGTAATGTAGCCTCTGTACCATTCTGAATTACAGAGGAATGTCATCAAGTTCAACAGATTATAATAAAACCCATTAAAAGGATAGTTCCACCAAAAACAAAAATGTTCTCATCTTTTACTCACCCTCATGCCATCCAAGATGTTAATGACTTTCTTCTGCTGAACACAAACTTTTGTGTAGTTTTTTAGCAGAATATTTTAGCTCTGTAGGCCAATACAATGCAAGTGAATGGTGACCAGAACTCTGAAGGGCTGAAAAGCACAAAGGCAGCATAAAAGTAATCCATAAGACTCCAGTGGTGAAATCCATATCTTCAGAAGTGATATGATAGGTGTGGGTTAAAACAGATCAATACTGAACTCCTTTTTTACTATAAATCTCCACATTTGACCAGCCCCAACCAATAGATGGAAATATACATGAAGAATACAAATCATCAAAAAACAATAGTAGTATGTGGAAGTGAAAGTGGAGATTTATAGTAACAAAAATAAACAAAAATATTGATCTGTTTTTAACCCACACCTATCATATCGCTTCTGAAGATATGGATTTCACCACTGGAGTCATTTGGATTACTTTTATGCTGCCTTTGTGCTTTTCAGCCCTTCAGAGTTCTGGTCACCATTCACTTGCATTGTACGGACCAACAGTGCAGAGATATTTTTCTAAAATTCTTTGTTTGTGTTCAGCAGAAGACTGAAAATCATTCACATCTTGAATGGCATGAGGGTGAGTAAATGATGAGAGAACTTTCATTTTTGGGTGAACTATCCTTTTAAATGTGGTAAAATCACTGTAAGACCCTGTCCCAAATGGCACACTTCATGTTTACTTGCGGTCTCGTGTGCTTAATTTGCGCATTCCCACCAAGTCCACGGGACCGTAGGGTGTCCCATTTGACATTTTAGGGCTCCGAGGGGTGCTCAAGAGCACCCCCTTTGCGCCATCAATGCACAATTTGGCTGAGCCTCGCTGCAGACAGTAGCGCGATGACGTAATGGATCTAATCATCTGCGTAGTGGATTTTGGTGGCATAGTGGATGTTTTGGTTTTTATGCATTACAGTGAGTATATTTACTTAAAGTAATACACAGAGACATTTTTTTAGCTTAGCTTTTAAAAAGGATCATATCCATAGATTTCATAAATTACTTTTCCTTGTTTTTCCTCTTCACCCACAGAAAACAAATATATGAATTAAGCAATATACTCATACTACTCACTATAATGTGCTCCTCATTTTAATATTTCCACTGGACATAAATGCCATGGGGTGAATTATTTGTATTTGGTCAAACATACTTGGGAAATATGCAAAAGTGAAATTAAAATGAATCTGGAACACTTTAAAAATGACGCGCTCAGCACACAGAACCAAATGGAGCATCTGTTACTCTGAGCACAAGAACAGAACCATTCTGAATACATTGTAATAATTCTTATACACAATACAGACAGGAAAAGCAGCGTGCATAGACCTTGAAGCGAACAGCTTGATTTATTTATTAATTAAATTAAAGCATAGTAGCCCATAGCAGTTTAATAATCACACAATGTCATATCGTGATTTAATTTTAATTAATTGTGCAGCCCTATTATATAAATGTGCGTGTGTGTGTTATATGAATATATACTATATTAATGACCATTAAGTACGCTACAGTAATAAAACAAAACATTAAAATGTGAATATGCATGCGCATTAAAACATCCACTACGTCACTAAATCCAATAAGCATGGGATCCACTGCAGCGAGGAGTACTTGGCATCAGTGCAAGCTCCACAGTGGACTATAACCCAAAAGTCCCCACTGCTGATCCTCTCAACCAATCACAGTGTGGCGATGTCAATCGCGGATTAAAAAATGTATTACTAAAATGTATTTATAATTATATTTTTTACGATTTTACGGATCACTTGCTTTTCTTGTGTATATAGTCACATCTTAGTCTGATGTGTCTAACTGGTTCAAAACTTTAATTCAGTTTTTTAGCGATGTGGAATTACTCCTATTCTGTTTTTATTCAATAATTTTTCTTGTGGAAGTTTTACGTTCATAAAAGTAATGTAACACTAAACATTCACTATTGTTATTTCAAAGAGAATTATTGCATTGAGTCTCAAAAATATGAAGACAGGAGAGCAAACTTCCCTGCACATAGCTGTAGCTTGTAATATACATTATTTTTAAGTAGCTATGTTCGGTCTAATAGTGATATTTAGTGATATCATACCTGTGGCTGTGTGTATTTTAAAATGATTTTTGCAATCTATTGCGGTGCATGGAACATATAGTCTTTTTTTTATTTTACCTTTGACTGTTTTAAGCATCTGCCTGTAACATTAAGGTGTCTGAGTACCGGTAATGTTTATTTGCTCTCTATATATTTCAAATAATGGGGTTTTGTTGTTGCTAAAGGTGCACTTTGTTTTAAGAGGTTCTTAAGTAAAATGTCTAATGCTTTATTGTCAGTGTGTTGCTTGGAATTATTTAATAAAATAAAGATCTAAAAGTTAGTTTAAAGTGTGTTCCTTTACATAATCTATAAATGCCATGAATTTTTCAGATAATTTGTGAAACTGCATGCCATGTATATGATAAACGAAATGTATGAAAATACTGTTATCTGATTGAAGTCTCAAAATCTGTCCCAAATGCACACTTTTATAAATCATGCAACCTCATGGACTTTCTGACTAGCACCCCATCGGACTGCGCTCACTTACGTCACCAAAGTTTGGACTCGGAGTTAGACCGCAAGGGCTTAGGGTGCCTTTTGGGACAGGGCCTGACACACACCATCAAGTGGCTTATTGATTTAATAAAATATTACAATACATGTAAATAAAAAATACAGCAATATGATAAAAGACAACAGACAACCATGTTCTACAACAAGGAAGTATTTACCGTGAGCAGCTTCTCAGCTGTAGGTCTCTTCTTTGTGTTCTTAGTGAGAGAGATTTTTATAAAATTATGGAAGTTTGTAGACCTGCAGAAGAGCAGAGAGAGAGAGAGAGAGATTGATGTTTATACACTGCATTTTCTCAAACTACATAATCTCTACTTCTCTATAGCTCAAATACACATACATAAACATCAGAAATACTTAACCATTTATTCTTGTCCTTTAACTTGGGAGGCTGGAAGTTGCTTTTAGACATCAGAAATAAAGCCCTGCATATGCAAAAAAATAAAAAATAAAGAGATTTACATATAAAAAAAATCTAAGTAATTATGTGAGGTTGTGGTGGTTGTCTAACTTGTGCAATGAGTTATCTTGACTCGATTTATGTGTATAATTAAATTATGAAATTCACAGCAATACTGCCTGGTGAATTTTTTTAAGTAAAACACATCTGCTGATTAGCAACTTAGTAACTGCAGTGTGAGTGTACCTCATGGGATGCAGGTCAAACATCGGAGGCTGTAGTTCTGCCAGCTCTATCGATGTGATTCCAACAGCCCAGATATCACACAGCTGATTATAACCCCCATTCTTCTCCACTGCCGCCACCTCTGGAGCCATCCTACACACACATAGATAATACACATACATAAAAACCTATAGAATATATACAAATATTCTATAAAATATATATAAAAAATAAAAATAAAATATGAAATAATTGTGAGTTAAAATACACATTTACCATACAACAATAACCCTCAATCATACAAAAACACAATATACACACAAAGGTAGTTTTAATGTCTTTTTTTTTTTTTTTTTAAAGGTTACAGGTTTCACTGTATTTTATGTTGAAAGTTGAGAAAAATATTGCTATGTAAATCCTAAACTTTTATACAATGCTTTTACTAAAACTATTTTCAAACAATTGTCTCCAGTGTTCCCACACTGTTTGACCAGTGAATTTTGACCAAAGACCTTTCAAGTTGTCTGTAATAACTGGGTTTGTATAAATATAAATAATTTGATAAAGTGCTTTCCATGCAGCTGTGCCCAGTAATCAGAATTTATCAAATACAGAAATACATCCTCCTCCTATAAGTTTTTAGAGACACATCTTCTATGTTTCTAGGGGAATGTCATATTCTCCAAACACAAAGTATTTTATTAAACCGTGCTTCTCATTGGAACTAGTAGGGATGCATTCTTGCCCAATTGGCTGTAGTTGCCCACCTCAGATTAACAGAAATACTGAGGGGGCAGTTCAGTCCTAAATGTGGCATTTATTGCTGTTTCTTCGTTGCTTTGTTTCTTCGAAAGCTTTAAATGTTTGGTTGCCAAAAATTCACTGCCTGAATTCTACCCAAATCCGCATGGCTATTTTCCACATTGTTGAAGCCACAGGGGCGTAGATGTTCTATTGCGATGTGTTTACTTTTTCTGTTTTGTCTAAAAAAGGATTTTCATTAATTTCCAAGATTTGGGCCGAGAGCTGAAAAGGAGATATTAGCCAGAATGTTAGGGATCGAAAGCCTCAGTTACCATTTACTTTAATTGTATGGTAAAAAAGATGCAACATTCTGCATAACATCCCCTTTTATGTTCTTTGAAAGAAAGACATACGGTTTAGGAATAACGAGGGATGAGTGAATGATGAATGATGAAGAAGAGAATAATAATTTTGGGGTAAATTATCCCTTAAAAACACAAATATTCAGAGCAGGGCTTACCAGTAGGGTGTCCCAATAAAGGATTTTCTTTTTGCAATGGTGGCTGTTATTTTTGCGGCTACTCCAAAGTCCGCTGCAAAATGGGGAAAAACTATTTCATGAATTCACATTCAGTAACACGCAAAAACACACACAGCAATTACAACGTGAGCCTCTCACCTAATTTGACGTCTCCATTGTCTGTGAGCAGAATATTTGCCCCCTATTACACAATGAGGACAGTGTTTGAAACAGGGAAAACACATAGTGGTCAGTAAATCTACATTTCTGAATTATGGTGCTACATTATTACCTTAATGTCTCGGTGCATCTTCCCTTTGGAGTGTAGATAACCCAGACCCTAAACATACACACAAATCTTCTGATTGTATTTGGAGTCTTAAATTAATAAAAACACAGAATGCCTGCACTACACAAGCATTTAAAGGATCTTACCTGTAACGTCTCTCTGCACACATAGGCAATCTGAAGTTCTGAGAGGGGACCTGTAACTGCATGTGTACATCCAAACAATCATCAGCAAACAGGGAAAATTGTAGGTTGTATACTCTACACATAAACACAAGTACAGCTGATTTACCATGATAAATGTCTTGTAATGACCCTCCACCGCAGTATTCCATACAAATCCACAATTTCTCACGGCTAGAGAGAAACAGAGAGAGATCTTTAAATAGGTATACAATGAAAAATAAGGGTAATTTAAGCTAAAACATATAGGTATGCCTATCAACAGTCTTGAGTGCTTTCAAAATAAGTTTTTTATTCCAATCAAATTTATGTATGCACGTAAAACAATCATTTATAGAAAAAATGTTACCAGAGGTAGCTGCCAAAGTAAGCCACAATGTTGTGATGGGTGCATTCCTTCACCATAAAAATCTCCTGCTGGATGATAGAGAAATCATCACCTAACAGAAAGAGAGTGTGTGTGAATATATTAAGTAGTCAAATACAAATGGCTGGAGAAATGAAAGACCGAAACATATGTGTTGTCAAAACTACCGGTACTTCATTGCCAAGTCATTACTAAAATGAAAACAAAGTAATGATACCAGTGTTTCTACAGTACCGGTAGTACCTAGCACTGACTCTATCCGGTACCAGCATGCAGTATGACTGACACACGACAGTTTTAAAATGCTCACAGGCTTATTTTGAATGCGTGATCTGTTACTTGTTTTACACGGAAATGGGCAATTCATCACATTAAAATAGTGACATGTCCTAGTGTGATTTATTTAACAACTAAAGGCTGCAATCTTAAGGTGTTTTCACACTTGGTTCGATTGCTTGGACCAAACCAGAGTTTGTTTCCTCCCCCTGCCGGCCTCTGTTCACATCATATTTTTTGGGTCCGAATACGTCATCAACGTGAGTACAAGCGGCAGCTGTTTACCACTGTAACTAGGCAACAACTCAAGAAGACATCAGCTTCGCTGTGTAATTAAAGTATTTATCTCTTTGGATTTACCACCAAAACTTTACATGCACAAAATGACACTTATGTTTGTCTGCCACGGATGCACTGAATGTGCAATGATGTGATGAGTTGCAAGAGATGTGAAGAATATGAGCTGCTCTCTGAAGGGGATTTATTTGGACACAAGCTGTGAGAAATTCATTAAACCATAATAATTGCAATCAGAAGTCTGCAAAGATGTGAATTATATGTCATCAATAGCGGTTCACTTCTGCAATTTGGTATAATTGCATTCATATTAGCAGCAAACCGCACCGGAGTTAACATGAACCACACCCCAGACCACCATTTCAAGTGGAACTGGTGCGGTTCGCGGGTGCACACCCAAGTTCGGAAAACAGCTTTCACACCACCAAAACGAACCGAACTCTGACATCATTTGAATGCGAGCAAGCACCAAAAGTGCTAGTGTGAAATGTTATGTTTTAAATTATATTACTGTGAAGCACTTTGGTCAACTCTGTTGTTTTAAATGCAACATAAATATAGTTGAGTTGAAAAGTTGTTCAAGAAATTTGTTTGTTTAATTATATAAATATATAATCTTGATGTAATATGCGCTTTACAGTGGATTAGTGCTCTCCTTTGTCATCTCATAAAAATGTTTAAGTTTCTTAACATCGGCTTCACACATTCATTTATAGTACATTGTATGACATGACAAAGCAGAGCACTAATCCACTGTGAACCACACAACACATGTAAAATTATATTTATATAATTAAAAAACAACATTTGCACTTTAATCACAACTTATCTTAATTTATGTAGCATTTAAAACAACAGTTGACCAACGTGCTTCACAGAAATAAAATTTAAAACATACGATTTCACAATTTCCACATACACAAACACCAGTAATCTAAAATACAAACACTCCAAAACTGTGTCCTACATTTCATTTGACATACTCAAAAAATGGTGTAAAGAGATGAGATTTCAGCAGTGACTAAAAAGTCCTCATTGATCATCACCCTGTTTCACACTGACACCACGATGAACACCATCATTGCAGTCCTGACTAATCAGAATGAACATAATTTAAGAGAACACACAAGTTGGGGCAATACCGGCCTCTGATTTCAAAACTATGCCATGGGACATCTGGAGCATCACAGTGTATGTGCGTTTGTGTGAAAAACAAGAATCAACACAAGTCAACAAAATAAGGCCTACCAGCTCTAACCACTTTCTCTCCACTCTAGAAAAACAGGTCATGCCCAAGAGTGTGTGTCTGTGAGATAATGTGAAAATGAGTAATGTGCAATAGAGCAGCAGGGTCCGGCTACTTCCTCTAAGCTTTATGCATTTCTCAGTAAGCTGCTTGTACTTAGTGTACATCTCAATAAATCAAGCTACCCACCACGAAAGCCCCACCAGTTTGTTTACAATGACACTGCCCCTCAATCATTTGAATTATATTTCTGGCGATTAAAAATGTATTACTAATGTCACAAAAGTCCTGAACAATACGGTGGTTTGGTGAAAGTAAAACCAAGCTTTATTTTCTATAATTTTCTTCATGTACTGACCTGCATGTACAACACAGGTTGTGGACAACCAATAATTACAGTATAATATGTGGTTTGCCTTCACTAATCCATCTCGAATTTAATGGTTTCCAAACAATTTGTTGTCACACCAAAGCGCTCTGCATGGAAAGAAATTCTGGACTTTAGGGGTGTAATGATTCATTCATTAATAATCCTGCTGATTCATACGCATCGATCTTGAAATATGATTTTTGAATCGAAAATCATCAGTGTTGGTGAAGAATCAATTTAAACGGTTAAAAATCTAGAGAGTCACTATTCAGCAAATCAGTATAAAACATTCTAGAATATATAAATATTATCGAATTGAGGGGGGCTGGGGGATCCTGGACCCCCCACAAGGCATTAGGGACCCATCATAAGAAGTAAAAAGACAAATACTTACATTTTAGTAAAAATAATAAATGACAAATCTGATTAAATTCATGCAGTGGATATGGTAAATTTCATGAATTTACCATTTACAATAATTTATAATAGGTTTGTTTATAGGCTGGTTGTCATGTCTCTTTAAAATGTAAACGCCCCGTCCCAAATCTAAAGACCGCTAAGCACATGACATCGTTGACATGACTGCTTGCTTGGCACCACTCCAGTGAGGCTAACTTTAGCTAAAATATGGAGAATAATAAACCCACACACGCATTCGGGAAGAGAAAGCTTCTTACTGACTTTTTTGAGGGGTAATTTTCTCTCTCTCTCTCTATATATATTTCTACTACAGCTATCCACTCCATGTCAGGGTTTTTGCATTCCTTGCATAAATTGGAAACTTTTAGGCTTACTCCTCTACCTTGTTTGCCTGCTTGCCCTTCAAAGAGCGTTAAAGAGCCACACCAGATGCTCGTTAGTGGGACATTTTGTGTGCTTTAAAAACACTACAGTAACCATCAGTCATTGTCTGGCCTTGAATGTTGCACTCATGGAAGGACCCTTCATCTTATGTTTTCCTGGATGTTATTTGTGTCAAAGCGTGTGCCACAGTTGGTAGAGCGGGTCGGCCACTAATTGCAGGGTTGGTGGTTTGAATCCCGGCCCACACGACTCCACATGCTGAAGTGTCCTTGGGCAAGACACTGAACCCCAAGTTGCTCCCAATGGCAGGCTAGCACCTTACATAGCAGCTCTGCTGCCATTGGTGTATGAATGTGTGTGTGAATGGGTGAATGAGACGCAATGTAAAGCGCTTTGAATACCGTTAAGGCTTAAAAAGGCGCTATATAAGTGCAGACCATTTACCATTCTATGAGTGCCATTTATATTGAAAAATAGACTTTCCTTTTTTGATTCCTGACTGTTATTTCTCGATTTTACTAGAATATTCACTCAGCTACTGCAAAGTTATATTTTGGAACTACTATGTTTATTCCTACCTACATTGAGAAACATGTTATGTTCAGTTCTCCATTTCAGTTGTGGGCAAAGAGACTGAGTTTATACCTAGCCTGAGTATGCATTTCGGTTTGAGTTTAATTCCTCATTTGAGATTTTTGTTATCCCTGCTTCTGAAGAAATTTGATGCTAACCAGTGATACTTACCTGTCCAGAGTTCTGTTCTAATCCAAGGAGATGTTGATGATACTAGCCAGTGAATACTTACTTGTCATGAGTTTTGGTTTATATCTTCACCCACTAGTTCCTGAAATTACCTTGGCAGCTGTTATGAATGAATGCAGAGTTGGCTTTTGAGATGTTAAACTGATGAACTATTCTAAAGACTGTTTCCTGTTTGCCCAGTTGTTCTACACTCTTTGAATAAAGCTCCCGCACCTGGGTTCATACCTAATCTCCACTCTACAGTATCATTACAGACTGATAGCATTTTGGCATCCTTTTGCTACCGTTTAAGTAATAACAAAGGTCCTTAAACAGGTCCTTTTGAAGTTACTGACCGCTCCTTTATCACTGCTTTGAGACATTATGAAATAATTATTCCTGTGCCACTGCTGAATCTGACAATGATACCATCCAGTGAGTCTGGAAGCCATCTGATTATTTTCTACTTTTTTTGAGACATAGCAATGTATTTTCAAGTCACTTGCTTTTAAGGGTTTTCAAGTGCCTTATATGTAGTCCCCTGGTACATTTGCCCATTTGGGTCTGCTCCTTTGTTACCCTCTGAATCCAGTATTACTTTGTAGTAAGCCATTTAAAAGAAGAATAGCTTATCTCGCTTTGTTAAATAACATTACACTGAAAATGTGTGTGTGTGTGTGTGTGTATGCATATAGTATGCATATATATATATATATATATATATATATATATATAATTCTTTATCAACACAAAAGCCTGTTCTTTTATGTAAGCCTGTTTTTAATAAATAGTATATAGTTATGCATATTATGATCGTAAAACTAAACCCCCCTACCACAAAAAAAAAAATAAACACTTTATCCGTGCAGCTTTCCAAGTCTTTCAAGCACCATATGTTTGATCTCCCCTCCAGATGGCCACTATCTCATGAGCAAAAGACAGCTCGCAAAGGCGCTTGTCATGAGTCAAGCTCAAACCATTTGATACAGCTGCCAACTCACTGCATGGCCACTACATGATACCATATTAAGGGGAGCTTGAAGCAAAAATGGCATTAAAAATCATAAAAATGCTTACAAAAGAAATGTAAAATGTGGAAGTAAAAAAGGCCCTCCTAATGAATTCTTCTGTTTTTATTTGTAACCTCTGATATAGATTGTTAATATAATTTGGGTAAGTCTGACACATTAACAGACCTAAGAATTTGTATTAATGAACTGATTGATGAACTACATTTTGACAAACGGATGTGAGACAGATTACATTTTAAATTGTTAGAAAAAAATGTATTCCTCAAAGGTAAAAAATGCACCTGAAAAGCAAATATAGGGGGTGTTCTGCCCCAATTTCATTGTTACTTGAGTTTAGTGAATGAGCTCCCCCTAGTGACGACGTCTGTCTACAGGAAGTCAATCAAGTCAAGTTAGAATCAAGGAAGTAAATTCAGTGATGAACACATTTCCTTAGTGGCACATTCTGTTCTTGCAGCCATCCATTGTTTTGCCTTTGTGAAAGCATCATCTGAAAGTTTCAGCTCTTTATATAACACTTAAATGACCTATATTTAGGAGTATTGATGAAGATGATAATATATAAACTTACAATTACTTTGTCATTGTATTTGCCATAGCATGTCATCTTAAGTCTTTTCCTTTTTAATGTACATTATGGCACATAAGCTATTTCTAAATTTCTGTATTAGTAATTTACAATAGAACTGCTGTATTTGCTCTAATATTTAAATAGGAAAAATATCCTTAAGTGTGCAAAAATGTCTAATCAAATTTGGGCATGTATGGCAGAACTATTTAAATTTGTGATTGTTTATTAATTCATATTTTCTGTTTATTCATTGTTATTTACAGTTTCACTCCTAATTCATGAATGCATCTTGGCATTTCATTAAACTGATAAACTGAGATGAATCCTGACTCGCCTGCATTTCATGGATGGTGTTTGGCTGGCTGTTAAATTGTATCTGTACATGTAATGAGAACAGTACAATATTGATCAAAGTTCATTTCTGACACTGGGTCACTACTCAATTAAAGTGATTTAATTGTGAGGACACTTATTAGCCTAAGCTCTTATTTTCTATAACATTAAATAGTACCAATTTACTGGTATCATTGTTTAATTGGGGACCCAATCTGGCTAATCAGCCAATGAGAGGGATAAATGCAGCCGGATACGGCAGTTTGCGAGAGCGGGAGAAAGCCACACGCAGCTGCCGTGTGTGCGTTTATGCTTGTGTCTTTTTGTTTAAGTTCTAATTATAATATTACTTTGACTGTTCAGTCAGTTCCTGACTCATCCTTTCCCATTTTAACCCTGTTACAGTATCATAAAAAAGCACCAATCTATCGGTAGATGTTCTGAATAATCAATAATCAGTATTGGCATGCAAATGTTGTATCGGTGATTCCCTTGGAATAACTATGCAGTACATCAATAATAGAAACATGGATTCAGTCAACTGAAGCCAGCAATGGGAGCTTCCAGCATAGACAGCTCCAATTATTATAATGGTAACAGTTTAGTGGAAAATTAAAAGGAATAGTTCACCCCAAAATTTTAATTCTCTCATGATTCAGTTACTCTGATAACATCCCATATGTGTATGACTGTTTTTCCTCAGCAGAACACAAATAGGGCTGAAACAATTAGTCAACATTATCGTCTTTTTGATGTCGATTAGTCTTTTTGGCTTGTTTTCCAAAAATAATATCTAAAACAATATACATTTACTTTAGGAGCTAAATGGCAGAAGAAAAAATTGTTATTAGAGAATGTTTAATACAATTTTAAATATTTAAATATTTTAAAATATCTAAAAATAACCCACTTATCACAAGATACATTTATCTGAGAAGCAACATATACTTGCTTTTAGAGAATTGATTTTGAATATAAGTATATTTTGTCTTTACTGCACTCGCAGAAGTATAACCAAATGAATAAATGAATACAATTATACAAAATACATTTATGTTTGAGATACATTCTCTGAAAGCAAGTCTAAAATTTTAATGTTGCTTCAAGTAAATGTATCTTGTCATAAGTAGGTTATTTTTAGATCATTTAAAATGGAAAACAAGCCAAAAACATTTGATAACAATAGTATTTTTTTGCAGTTAATTTTTTACTTAATTATACTTAATAAAAAATAGCTGAATAGTCAGTTAAGAGCTAATGATTAATCGTTGCAATAATCGACCGAAAAGTCGAATAATCGTTCTAATAACCGCTACATTAGTTGATTATCAAAATAATTGTTAGTTGCAGTCCTAAACACAAATTAAGATTTTTAGAAGATAGAGCTCTGTCAGGTTCTTACAGTGCATGTACAAGGTAGGGCTGGGCAACAGGACGATGTTATTGGATATCGATGATATTTTACAAAGATCCCGATGCTGATTGCGACACTCAATTGGCAGATGATTATCGACAATATCGGCAAATGGCAAAACCATGGATCTGGGAAGTCGGCAAATATATCAAACATTGGCCAGGGTGTGAAGCTCACCAAATGCAACGAGGCTGAATCCAGTTAGCAAGCTCCTAGTCCAGGTTATTTTGCTCATCTTCCTGCTCTATTTCCATGGACCAGTTTGCAGTTAACATACATTGTGAACACAACTCTGCAAGTTCAGTAATATACAGTTTATCTATGTATTCAAGAAACAAAAGACGAAAGTGATTAAATCAAAAAATAATACAAGACACGTTCACCTTGGACCAAAGTTCTTTTTTATTTTCTTTAGGCAGCATTAACTGTATTACCAAAACGCAATACAAACACAAATTCGATAAGAACACACATGTGGCAGCATTATTTTGGGAACACAAGGGAATTTATCAGGCTTTATTGTTATGATTATTATTATTATCTTAACATTTATAATAGTCTTTAGTTCTTTATCTGTATGCTAATAGTAATTTTCCACCTGTTGTCATTGACGGATGTTTGCGTGATGGCAAATGGAGCCATTAGGGATGGCAAATGTTTGGATTTGGGGAGGTGGTAAAATTTTACGATTTTGGTATGATTTTTTATCACTGTTATTTTAATAGCCTTTTCATTTATTTTAAAGTGCAGTTTGAATTTAGACATTTATTTTGTTTATGTTTTTGGTGTTTCAATAAATGAACTGAATTTTTAAAGCAAAATCAATAAAGCAAAAATATTCACCGACCCTCGGCAGGGGGGTTTGATAACATAATCTTACATAGAGATATTTAAGGCTATTATCGCTAAAATATTTTCTGCAAATCTCCCAGCCCTAGTACAGGGGTGCCAGCACTTTGACGGTCCAAAAGTCAAATTTAGCCAGCATAAAAGTAATCCATGCAACTCCAGTCTATCAATTAATGTCTTCTGAAGCTAATCGATAGGTTTATGTAAGAAACAAGTTGATAATAAAAACATTTTAACTTTAAATAGGCACTTCTGAAGCAGAATAAATCAGAAATTGTTGTGATAGTTGAAATAATATAAAAAGGCATTCAAATAAACATACATTGTGACATTCTTTGCCAATTTTAGCAAAGTTTTCAAACTTTTATTTATTAATAATTTAAAAAGATGTTATTTCATTAATATTCCAATTGCAGCCCTTTTTCCTCAATCATTATACAATTTGGGACAACAACGAAACACAACATTCTTTAAGGGGGGACTTTAGTGGCATTGTACAGTAATCCAAAATGTATGCATTTCTAATGTTTTTTTTTTGGTCAATTCAGGTCAAAAATGACTTTAAGGACAAAAGCAGGGATAAATTACAGTTTTATAATTTTAAGTTTTTATAGGGCAAACATTATGGTCTTTGTACATGTTATTTGGAGTCCTCCATATGCATTCTCCACTATCAATATTAACGATTAACTGATTGTTAATTTTAATGACAATCAACTATGAAATTCCTAAAAACTAACATCCCTACAGTGTATCCAGATTTCAATTTTTCCACATTTTGTTATTTTACAGCCTTATTCCAAAATGTATTAAATTCATTATTTTCCTAAAAATTCTACAAACAATACCCTATAATGACAACGTGAAAGAAGTTTGTTTGAAATCTTTGCAAATGTATTAAAAAAAAAAAATATCACAAGTACATAAGTATTCACAGCCTTTGCTCAATACTTTGTTGAAGCACATTTGGCATCATTTACAGCCTCAAGTCTTTTTGAGTATGATGCTACAAGCTTGGCACACCTTGGGCATTTTCTCCCATTCTTCTTTGCAGGACTTCTCAAGCTCCATCAGTTTGGATGGGGAGCATCGGTGCACAGCCATATTCAGATATCTCCAGAGATGTTCAATCGGGTTCAAGTCTGGACTCTGGCTGGGCCACTCAAGAAAATTCACAGAGTTATCCCGTAGCCACTCCTTTGTTATCCTGGCTGTGCGCTAAGGGTCATTGTCCTGTTGGAAGATGAACCTTCGCCCCAGTCTGAGGTCCAGAGCGCTCTGGAGCAGGTTTACATCAAGGATGTCGCTGTACATTGCTGCATTCATCTTTCCCTCAATCCTGACTTGTCTCCCAGTTCCTGCCACTGAAAAACATCCCCACAACATGATGCTACCACCACCATGCTTCACTGTAGGGATGGTATTGGCCAGGTGATGAGCAGTGCCTGGTTTCCTCCAAACATGACACTTGCCATTCAGGGCAAAGAGTTCAATCTTTGTTTTGTCAGACCAGAGAATTTCGTTTCTCATGGTCCGAGAGTCCTTCAGGTGTCTTTTGGCAAACTCCATGTGGGCTGTCATGTGCCTTTTACTGAGGAGTGGCTTCTGTCTCCCTGACTCCCCCGATTGCTCAGTTTGGCCAGACGGCCAGCTCTAGGAAGAGTCCTGGTGGTTCCAAACTTCTTCCATTTACGGATGGAGGACACTGTGCTTATTAGGACCTTCAATGCTGCAGACATTTTTAGGTACCCTTCCCCAGATCTGTCCCTCGAAACAATCCTGTCTCAGAGGTCTACAGACAATTCCTTGGACTTCATGGCTTGGTTTGTGCTCTGACATGCACTGTTAACTGTGGGACCTTGTATAGACAGGTGTGTACCTTTCCAAATCATGTCCAATCAACTGAATTTACCACAGGTGGACTCCAATCAAGTTGTAGAAACATCAAGGATGATCAGAGGAAACAGGATGCACCTGAGCTCAATTTTGAGTGTCATGGCAAAGGCTCTGAATACTTATGTACATGTGATTTTTTTTTCATTTTTTATTTTTAATACATTTGCAAAGATTTCAAACAAACGTCTTTCACATTGTCATTATGGGGTATTGTTTGTAGAATTTTGAGGAAAATAATGAATATAATCCATTTTGAAATAAGGCTGTAACGTAACAAAATGTGGAAAAAGTAAAGCGCTGTGAATACTTTCTGGATGCACTGTAAATACACGAACAAAAAGGGCACAAAATGCAAAAAACTCTATGGCAGAGACATTAGCCAGCTGTCTGTAATTATTTAGAAATGAATGGATAAGCAATTTTGCATCAGCCTAAATTAAAGGTTTACCACAGAGGAAACTACACGTTTCATCTTATTGCTAATTTATGACTCTATTTTAATTAGTCTTGTTTTGTATCTTTATGGCTGGCATTTACACTCAACATTACACACTAAACAAACTATGACAAAAACCACTCATCCGCCTCAGTCATAGAATGAGAGCCCAGAATTCCACACTAAATACAGATGCCAAGTTCAGATTGAATCATTTCTAAGGGGGTATAAAGTATAAAATATCCAATGAACACACAAAGAATAGCCATCCTCTACATCAACATTTTTTTCGTCCTTTCTGCAGCAAGGTGATATTGTGGTCAGTAAAAAAAAAAAGTTGTGAATATAGTCAGCTTCTCTGTTGTGCAAGAGCGTTTGTGGTCAGAGAAAAGCATTCCTCACAGCTCTGCCACACATACATGCATACACAACACAAAACAAACACTGATACACACAAAAAACCAGACATGCAGCTCATGGGCCACTTTAAACATACAAGGGGCCGCTTTTTAAAAAGGGCAAACACACCAAAACACTCACACCTGCTTTCCAGGTGGATATAAGTTTCTGATGGGAGCCTTTAGTCTGTGTGTGCAAGAAAGAGAAACAGCAAAACAACAGGAGTGTATACGTTTTATGAATCAGTCTGTAAGAATTAAGCTTCATTCTGTCATGCCTAAAACTACTTCAACTAATCAACCACTCAGTGGGGATCTGATAACAATCAACAGCCTGATTAACACTGCCTCTTGTGACATGATACTGGCTGGCATAACAAACACACATGTAATTTAGTTTTAGATTCAGTAATATAAAAGGGCAGTTGGTCCTTCTATTGCAACAGATGTATTAGACACGGTTACGTTTATGCATCAGTTTCTGAAATCAAATTTCATACATCAGAATTCACTGCAATCAGTATAGAATGTAATAACACTTGTGCAATGATAAATCATGAGTTATATTATCTCCCTGTGACATAAAGGTCTCTCAATCTAAGCAAACCAAACTGCAGGAAAAATGATGAACTGATTGTTAGGGTTTGTGGTATGTGATGCCAAATACTTCATTGGTACTTGATCAGACTGGTGAGAATTGCCATCCACAAATAAATATGCCTAAACGTTGAGTGATTTCTCTGTTCATACTCCATTGGTAAAAACAAAACAGGATGTGTCATATGAGCTACACCACAGCTTTCACACAACAACTTCCCGTCGAACAGAATGGCTTCATACTCACCGGCTTCTAGTTTGATGATCTTAACTGCTGCAAGTTCACCAGTGGAAATGTTTCGAGCCTGGAGATTACAAACACAAGGAGGGAAGAAGGACTTTAAAAGGAGAGAGAGATCAAATAGTTTCCAATCAAAACACTGCAGTCCAAATGGAAGTTGGTCGACAGCCATCAAAACACTTGAAACACATATAAACCGAAACACACAAAACAGACTGACATGTCCATTTGTTACCTGTATTTCACACAACTAGCTTCAGGGTTTGCACACTTTTTGATCAATTGTTCGTGATAACTGAATAAGGATTACCTTACAAAGAAATCTAGAGTTTTGGCAAACTACATGCAAACTTGTCACAAATTTGCAGCAAATTTGTAACTCGTTATTTTCACATGCAAATTAGCTTGATTCACCACAAATGTTTGCCAGTAGTTTGCAGCTCTTCAGTGGTAGCTGTGACCTTGCAGCAAACCTTTGGCAACAATGGACAATTTGCTGCAAAGCTCATTTGCATGTGAAAATTATCAGTGGCGAATTTGCTGCAAATTTGCAATGAAGTCCCAATTTTTGCAAGGGCTTTTAAAAATCCCAAGGAGCAATTTCAGGCCAATTACATATTTGAGCAGAGCACCTGTCTATTTACTCCTATTTAAGCATCTGAATGTGTGAGAGTAAAAACTCAAGCTCAGTCAAAGAAATTTCACTTTCGCTTGCTGCACACAAAACTTTAAATTGGGTGAACTTAAACAAGAAATTTTATATGACGATAAAATTTGTGACCAATAGAAGATTGAAACGTCACACACACCGAACACTTGGCTCAATTTGAAGAATTAATATTTCAAAGTTGCATGTTTTTATTGTTGCAGGAAAGTGATTAGATGGTATATTTTAACATTTTAAATATAGTATTATTTAAAAATATAAATATGATTTATTATTCATGAAATCTAGAAGCCATTGAGCAGTTTAAGCAAGTGTTTAAGAGGAAGTTATCTCAGTGAGACAAACACACATCCCTATTCACTGTTAACACAAAAAGTGGATCTGGCTCCAACAAAGGTGTGCGACTACTCTGTACTACTATCTTTACTGCTCTGTAAAACAAACAGCAGCACCACTGTTAATCTCACAATGTAAAACAGTTATATGATAGCTGTTCTTTATCTAAACCAGATAACTGTACATTACTATAACTGAGCCAGACATATCAGTAACCATAGCCCTAAACCAGTTTGAAAACTGTGAGAACTATCCCTAACTCACTATGATGCAGTAAACTTTACCTAAACTATTTTGTGACCAGTACACCTTATCTCACAGGTAGGTCCTTCAGGGTGTCTTGGAGGGGAGCGGTGTCTTAGTCTCACCAACTAGCTACTGGGGTACCCCAGGGTTCAGTACTTGGGCCCCTCCTCTTCTCCATATACATGTCAACTCTGGGATCAGTCATTCAGGCACATGGATCTTCCTACCATTGCTACGCTGATGACACACAACTCTACCTCTCATTCCAGCGTGACAATCCTTCGGTAGCTGCATGGATCTCAGTTTACCGGGTAGACATCTCGAGCTGGAGGAAAGAACATCACCTCAAACTTAACCTTGCTAAAACAGAGCTTCTTGTGATTCCAGTAAGCCCAGCAGTTCAGCACAATTTTACCATTCAAATAGACTCGTCAACGATCACACCATCCAAGACAGCCAGAAATCTTGGGGTTGTGTTTGATGATCAGTTAAACTTCTCTGACCACATCGCAAGGACTGCCCGATTGTGCAGATTTGCTCTGTAAAACATCAGCAAAATCAGGCTCTTCCAATTTGAGCAAGCCAGGCACTTGTACTATCCAGGCTGGACAACTAGGCTGGACAACAAAGGTCTTCTGGCAGGCCTTCCTGCATGTACAGTCAAACATTTGCAATTGATCCAGAATGCAGCAGCGCAATTGGTCTTCAATGAGCCCAAGAGAGCGCATTTTACAACTCTCTTTATCAAACCCTCCCACTCCCCCCCAAAAATATACGTGCATTGAGTCAACAAATATTTATTTTACATTTTTTCTGATTTAATTGTTTATTTTTCATTACAAATGATATTATCAGCATAACAGTTTGAGTGAAAAAATTGTGAAAACACCAATCATGATCCTGCACGTGAAAGGATTTAATGAAAGAAAACCTGTCATTTAGTACAAAATGAGTTAACAGTTAATGTCACAAATTTGCTAAAATTTCTTATATTATGTCATACATTTTTCTAAGGAGCAGGCTATTTTACTTATATGAAGTTTTTCGCATCTGCATTCCAATGTACACTCACCTAAAGGATTATTAGGAACACCTGTTCAATTTCTCATTAATGCAATTATCTAATCAACCAATCACATGGCAGTTGCTTCAATGCATTTAGGGGTGTGGTCCTGGTCAAGACAATCTCCTGAACTCCAAACTGAATGTCAGAATGGGAAAGAAAGGTGATTTAAGCCATTTTGAGCATGGCATGGTTGTTGGTGCCAGACGGGCCGGTCTGAGTATTTCACAATCTGCTCAGTTACTGGGATTTTCACGCACAACCATTTCTAGAGTTTACAAAGAATGGTGTGAAAAGGAAAAACATCCAGTATGCGGCAGTCCTGTGGGCTGAAAATGCTTTGTTGATGCTAGAGGTCAGAGGAGAATGGGCCGACTGATTCAAGCTGATAGAAGAGCAACTTTGCCTGAAATAACCACTCGTAACAACCGAGGTATGCAGCAAAGCATTTGTGAAGCCACAACACGCACAACCTTGAGGCGGATGGGCTACAACAGCAGAAGACCCCACCGGTACCACTCATCTCCACTACAAATAGGAAAAAGAGGCTACAATTTGCAAGAGCTCACCAAAATTGGACAGTTGAAGACTGGAAAAATGTCGCCTGGTCTGATGAGTCTCGATTTCTGTTGAGACATTCAGATGGTACAGTCAGAATTTGGCGTAAACAGAATGAGAACATGGATCCATCATGCCTTGTTACCACTGTGCAGGCTGGTGGTGGTGGTGTAATGGTGTGGGGGATGTTTTCTTGCACACTTTAGGCCCCTTAGTGCCAATTGGGCATCGTTGAAATGCCACGGCCATCCCTTTATGGCCACCATGTACCCATCCTCTGATGGCTACTTCCAGCAGGATAATGCACCATGTCACAAAGCTCGAATCATTTCAAATTGGTTTCTTGAACATGACAATGAGTTCACTGTACTAAAATGGCCCCCACAGTCACCAGATCTCAACCCAATAGAGCATCTTTGGGATGTGGTGGAACAGGAGCTGCGTGCCCTGGATGTGCATCCCACAAATCTCCATCAACTGCAAGATGCTATCCTATCAATATGGGCCAACATTTCTAAAGAATGCTTTCAGCACCTTGTTGAATCAATGCCATGTAGAATTAAGGCAGTTCTGAAGGCGAAAGGGGGTCAAACACAGTATTAGTATGGTGTTGCTAATAATCCTTTAGGTGAGTGTACATTGATGTAATCCTTCCTCATGATCATGCAGCGGGTTTTCACAAGCTGAATGGGACGCTAAACAGTATTAAAATGTGATGACTCAAGCAGCACGTGCAAGCATTCACACATCACAATCAAAACAAGCATTTAGAGAATCGCACTTGCAAAATCCTAAAACTTCTTTTCCAGGTTTAATTTTTATTTTGAATAGACTCAGATTTTTGATTCCCACGATGTGGGCTTATGTTTACTCTTTTAATCGTTTAATGTAATATTGAGTGTGTGACCATGGTTTAAGGAGGGTGTACCTGTATGTGAAATCTCAAGGATTAATAGTGGTGTTTCCTTATTACATGACGAGTTGTTCTGAAAACAAAAAGTAACAAATGAAACACGGAATGTAGGCTGTCATTTGCGCAGCATGACCGAAGCAAAGCAGGCGTCTTTACTAGCACGATTAACAAATTTAAGGGCTGTCGGCTGGTGCTGCACGAGTCTGTTAGGTATACTGCAGTCTCGTCACATTTTAACTTTTTGTTTAGTCTCCCATTCAGCTCATGAAAACACGCTGCATGATCATGAGGATTACATCAAGATGTAGATTGAAAAGGATTTGCAGAATTTATATAAATAAAATAGTCTATTCCCCACTCGCCATTGCTGGCATGAAAGTGATTACCCCCAAGCGTGCCAATGCTGGCACACGTGCCATAGGTTGCCGACCCCTGATATATGCCTTTTCTCTCTCTGGGGATTTGCAAATTAAGTCAATGAAAGCATGCACTTTTAAGGTGTTCAGGAAACAGACTCTTTCCTTCCAGAGTTTTAAATCTAAGCAGAAGAATGACATTTGCATTTCACATGTGGTATGACAGTGCAAAACTCAAAATATTTAATGAGTCAGACTGACTGCAGGTTTCAGCTTTCATTTGTCCATTCAGAATTCCTTTCTCTACTTCCCACACAATTTCAGCATACAGGTCTGTTTAGTGTGCAGTCACCTGTTCTTCAAGGATGAGAGGCAAGACTCGAACAAAAACATAAAACTATCCTTATTAGCAAGCTGTTTCTAGCTAAACGTCGGTGCCAAATGCAAACTATAAAAGCCCATCAAGCCTCTTTTGGTTAGTTTATCTTTAGGGAACAATACATCTATGTATCCATCCATCCAACCATTCTTAGGATGCCATCTTAAAGAGATAGTTCACCCCAAAATGTTTCATTCGGTCATCACTTACTCACCCTAACGTTGTTACAAACCCCAATGACTTTCAATCAAAAAACACAAAAGGGGATGTTAGGCAGAATGTAAGCCTCAGTCACCACCTCCTTCTGTGTTCGACCTTCCAAGGACATGAGGGTGAGTAAATGATGACCAAATTTTCATTTTTGGTGTATTTTTACTTTAAATGAATGCTCAAAGTGGCTGTATGTGAGTTATTGAGTTTCTTAAGATTAATCTCCATAGGGTTAGTTCAGACTAATGTGTTTAGGTCCAGCACCTTATATACGTCTCCGTAGGTTCCACTACCAACTCTCTGGATGAGCTCAAAGTCATTCTGCGGGTTTCTGCGCTGGATTTCTCCTCCGGACTGGCCCAGCAGATCCATGCTGAAGGACTGGAGGATTTACTGCTTTAATGACCCGGATTCCATTTTAAACCAGACCTGCAGTACACATCCTCCTGAATAATAACAGACATCAGAACATCCAGGAGTGATTATAGCCCATAACACATAAACTTAGACAGACAGACAGACAGACAGACACTCTATTAAGACTCTAAGAGAAATTGCAGACATATTATAATACAGTATTAACAATGCTAAACTAATAATATAGCAATAATATCTGATACAAACTTTCTCTCTAAAATAAACATTCTGCATATTAAAAACAGCCTTTATGAGTGTGATTTTTTGAGGATGCTCATACACACTTCAAATGAGTTTAATTTTAAATATAAGAGCAGATTTCAAACTTTGTGTACAGTTATTTTGAAATATGACAAATACTTGAAGTGTGTCAGAGCGTGTTAACTGTTATAAACAGACTTAAACAGGTTAATTATTTAAAAAAGTTTCACCTCAGAAAAGGATAGCGATAAATCTGTGTGTAAAAGTTTAATCATTAAAAAATATTTTCTGTCTGAATATCCATGTATGAGGCTAACTCAGCTAACTTCTGCTAACTAATCTCACGCAATCACTTCAGCTTGAAACGTCATCTTATTCAGACAAAATACAGAGGTGCACAGCAAACATCGCCCAGACTTTACAAAAATAGTTACATTTAGCTTGTGTTTTGTTTAATACTGTTTAATTCGGGAGCCAGTAAAGTTCAGCCGAAGCTAATGCTAATGCTATAAAACTTACATCGTAGCAAAAAAATATCTTAAAATCAGAAACTTTGCTTTAAACTTCACCATTGGTACGATTAATCTGTGTCCACTGAACTCACGGAAACTTTTTATCCTAAATGCCGAAGATAATTTTGCGTAGAAATAACCATCCAAACAAGAACAGCGAGAAGAGCAAATGCCTTCAAATGAAGCCAGAGCAGACCTAACGCACACACAAACAAACTCACGCACACGCACGCGCGCGTTAGGTTTTCATGTTTTATGAGTACTCTCCATTATACTGTATAAACTTTATATTATATCCCCTAAAACTCTCCCTCAAAAAACTATCTGCATTTTAACATTTTCAAAAAACATAATTTAGTATGATTTATAAAGCTGTGTTCCTCATTGGGACCGACTGATTGTAACCACAACGTCAAACATTTTAGGTTTTACTATCTTTGTGAGGACAATTTGGTCTCCACAACGTAGGGAACACACACACACACACACACACACACACACACACACACACACACACACACACACAAATTCTCTCTTTCACTTTATTTCACGGTTTCATTGCTTTTATTTGCTTTATTATCTTTTAACTTCACTGACATTTTAAATGATAGATTATATAATGTATTATATATGTACAGATAGAATAAATAATTTATATAATCAGTTTTCCATATATCTGAAAACTAAATAAATTACACAGTTTATGAAACTGACTATCAGTGACGGTTGTTGAGATGACGTGTGCGTCGCGCCATCTGAAGGATATAAACGGATCATCAACACGTATCAATACTACAGCGAAGGTTAGAGCGTTTTCCAAACGGCATTTTTGCGCCCTTGAAGGCACTTCGTGAAGGGGACACCATTCGAAGGTTCGTTCCAAAAAACTAAACAAAACAAAAAAAAGTAAGAAAGTAAATTTTGTGTAAAGGGCCATTTCATAAGACTGAAGGGTAGGCCTACACCCAATGCCATCTCCCGTCAGAGTGCCCACATCAAGGGATCGGTCCTTCGTAGTGAGTAGGGCATAGGAATTATACTTTTCGGTTGGACTTCGCCCTTAATATTAAATAGTAATTAGGTCGTCGACGAAGGCTTACCAAGGGGACGTACTGAGCGATAATCACGTAACCTTATTAATATAAACCAATTAGTGATGGCAGAAACGAAGCTTTGAACCAATTGCTTCGCCAAATTATTTACTGTTACGAAACGCCGCACGCTGAGGACATCTGCTGGTCACTGCAACGAGAAGATTCAAGTCAGCTACAATGACTCGATGCATTCAAATAAAACTGTCCTGGTGTATTTGTCAAATATTTTATATGGTTGTCTACAAAATCCTAGAATAAACAGATCTGAATACAAGATGACCTATTTTTCATTCTAAAACAACATTTTGTTTTGTATAAATAATTTTTTTACCCAAAATATTTATGCTTTGACATGCAGATTGTGCAATAAACAGTTGAAAAAACAAACATTATTGTAATAAGTTTCAATCGGTCAGTTTGAGACTCAAACTAACAAATTAAGTTCTTAAAAACATATAACGAGAACGACAACCACTATACAGCATTCCTAGTGTTAGCAATGTGGGTGTACAAAATGTTTGTAAAACAAAGAAACATCTTTACAGTTTTTTACAATCGCTTACATCCTTTTGTCCAATCTGTAATCATATTTTCAAAACACTAAACGCAAATAGCACAACCTCCGTCTGTTGTGGACCATACCATTAACACAATTCATGTTGTTTTAACAGAATATGCAGTAAATTAAATGTTTCTAAAATGCTCAGATTTTCTTTACATTCAAGCTTACTGCTTACCCAATACCAAAATCGTGGATCTTTCTTGTCTTATTTACAAATGTTTGCACACAGCATGCCAGAAGTGAAGACCTAATGTTCCAAACCTTACTGTAAATGTAGTATAAAGCCTCTACTTCTGCAACAACAGCAGCTCAAAAGCTATATTGAAACAAATAAGCATTTTTGAATGAACAGATCATTGAAATCATTGGTGGGCAGATCATTGATCATTGAGAAATAGCTAATTTACTGTAATTGTGTTTTATTTTGACATATTTGGAACCAAAGGCCATGTATGATGGATTTTTTGTTGATCACTGGCAGCTATTTCATGTTGCTACTGTAGTACTTTAAAGCTTTTACTGCAGCAATTCCCTCACTTACTATTTTTTCTCCTGTACATTTTATAATGATGATTTACTTTTAAGAATGCACACTATCAACACTCAACCAAAAATGTAGAGTTGTTTACAGTAAAAGAAATCTGAATTATAATATAATGACAAGTAATTCAGTGTTTGTAATGCCATCAACTGTTATTATTTTGACAGTCGTATATGACTGACAATATGTTCCTGTTGGATAGAAAACATAGTGTTTTGATAGAATGATTAGATATTGATTTTTGCATTTTGAATTGTAGAGTTGGTATTTAATGAACAAAATGTGGTTTTGAGCAGAAAATGTACTATTTGGCTAAATGTATGATGCAGGAGTGTTGCTGTGTTAAGAGTTCAGAAAAATGTCACAAAATCTCTATGTCTCTCTTTAAGTTCTTTCTCATAAACACAAACTTTTGATTTTCTTTCCTTTGGGAACAGCTCAAGGTGATCGATATTAAATATTAAAATGACTGAATTCAAATCAGCAACTCTTCTTTGAATCAGTCTAATTTTATAGACCCAAGTTATTGCTGCACTGACTCGAGATCAGCTACATCCTACAGTTTAACCCTGATTCACGGTTTCACTATGGGGTCAACGCCCTCTAGCGTAACCGCGAAACATTTCGAAACTCTAAACAGAATGACGTAACAAAGCCTCGTTTGCTGAAATCACGTGACTTGGCCAATTTGATACGCTCTGAAGCATTGGCTCGAAACAAATGATTCCTAAAGGTTTCGAAGCTTTATGAAGCGGCCATCACTAAAGACGATAGTGATAATAATAGACAAGAGATCTGGCGAGTGTATATTTAACAGAGCACACACATATACATATGTACATATACATATGTGTGTGAAGAATAAGAATACATGTATTCTTATTCTTCATGCAACTTCATACAACAATTCTTAATTTGTTTTAGACGTTTGGACTTTTTTATCATTATCCGCTAGTAATTACAAAAGACTGTGATTGTTCTAATCTCTCTTGACTAAAGCTGAGAAAATGAACAGACATCACCACGACATCTTACAGTGGTGATATTTTAGATCAGGGGTTTTCAAAATCTTTGAAGCATAAGACTGCGCCCCCCTTAGGACCCTGACAGACTAATTTAGCAATGCGTCATAAAATGGTGCGTGATTAACGACTATACATATTTCTATTCATTATAGACCTATGAAACCGTATTTTGCATTACTTTTAATTAAAAATACCAGTTTGTCCCTGATGACACCGGGATACGTATCTGTTATAAACTCGCATCACACAAGCGAGTCTCCATCTCTGTATGAAAGATCCGGGTATCGTTCGTTCATTTGTTTTTGCGAACGATACCCGGACCATGAAACTGTACTTGTCACAAAAACATGAAGACACGTCGACCACGTAACATGCTGAACTCGTTATATGGACTCGTCTTTATAACACGTCTACAGAGGTATGCGAGCGGAGCGCAACCGGTACCAGTTAATAGACATTGAGATAATGCCATAGAGTTACGGTCTATTAATGCTTGCTCTGGCGCCAACCTAGTTAGGCGCGCCTCCTCGTTTGAAAACCAATCGTACCTGAGAGCCGTACATTTCCGCCCATTTCGGACGTCAGTTATGGACGTTAAAATCCAACTGTGCCACAACGCCACCCGGCGGTCTCAAACTGCGCTGCATATTCGGATCAGATGAGAATGAGCCTCCATCACTGGCAGCTGATTTCCAGCATCATCCGACCGTTTTATGAAAACTGTTTAGAACCGAACCGATCTGAGGACTGAACGCAACACACAGTGCGACATGGCTCGAGAAAAAAAGGACAGAGACAGCTGGGGTGAGTCCATATTTCTTTACAAAACACAGAGACACGAGACACCCCATTAGACGGGTTATTGTGCGGTACTGGAAACAAATATTAGGATGCTGTTGCACTGGCAATCTGTCAAAACGTCTCCATGTTAAATAACATAAACAGTGATGTTTTTCCCTATCTAAAATATCAGCTGATTCGGTCCGGACCACAGCCCTGTTCCGCTGTGTGTGTGTGTGTGTGTGTGTGTGTGTGTGTGTGTGAGGACAGCTATTTTTCTCTTAAAAATCTATATTTACAGGCAGTTTGAAACAATTCGGTAAATGGGACGTTGTATGGCTCGTTTATGAATGCTTGTTTCCATTTCACATACATCACAGTCAATAATTTGATTTATTTATTTTTAATATTTAATCATTGTATTTCTAAGAAGCATTTGCTAGATCACATGTCACTGTTATTCTTATTGCAGTGGTTAAAAGCAAAATTGCCCTTAGAGTGTATAAAGTGAATTCAGGTGTATTGATGCCAGTGACCACATAAGCAGAGCTCTGTACATCTGCTACAGGCTTGAGAAGATGCTGCTTTATATAATACACATGCATGTGTTGCTGCCTGCTATAAACAGGCCTGATCAGGTGAATATGACATGATAGAGAGCAAAAGAGAGAGTGTGTGTGTGTGTGTGTGTGTGTGTGTGTGTGTGTGAGAGCTCTGTAATGCACTGTAATGCAAATAATACAGTGTAGGGTACAGTCTTGGTGTTGCTTTGGTACCAACCAAGCAGAAGTGTAAATGCAGTGCTGTTTCTGTGAACAATCTGATCAAATCCTCCTAATTTGAATATGGAAAGGCCCATATCAGAAATGTAGCGACACTCTGTGTGAGTCTCTGTTCTGTTAAAGTGATAGTTCATCCAAAAATGAAAATTATTTCATCATTTACTCACCTTCATGGCATCCCAGATATGACCTTGTTTCTTCTGCTGAACACAAACTTAAGATATTAAGGGGCTTACAGTTTTGCTGGGCCCAGACAGTTGTCCAATGTTACACGGATGCATTTCGGTGTTGCACACAATCACCCCTGCAGCCAGGAGCTCCTGGGCTTAAGCACAGGTAAGCTCTTGCATTAATGTGGCCCTGCATATGACTCCAGTGGGTAAATCCATGTCTTCAGAAGTTATATAATAGGTGTGGGTGAGATCAATATTTAAATGTATTTTAAATGTCCACCAGCCCTTTAAAGTGCTCTCCTCTGGCAAGAGGGTGAGTAAATGATGAGTGAATTGTAATTTGTGGGTGGACTATCCCATTAAAAACATTACAAATTAGGCTACCCCAAATTAGTTTTTGCATCAGGATGTCATCAGGAAATGAAAGTGAAAGAGTGGGATATGAGGACCACTAAACCAAAAAAACATCTCTATGAACCTTATAACACTGGCCTTAATGACGGAGGTCAAGATTGACACTCAAGCACCATTAGAACGGTCTGCGGCATTAATCCATCCTAAACTATGACTCCACCATGTCTCCCTAATGGGATGAGAGAGAGAGATGGTTCCGATCTGATTAATTTTCTTGAATGCAACAAAATGCTCTTCCACAACACTCTTGTCAGAATGTATTAACTTTTGCATGTACACAAATTTATAGTTGAGGGACTTTTTTTTGGGGCTGTTGCCACTCCCAAAACTTTACAGTGTGTACTTAGTTTGAGTTTGTGTGCAGGGTCTCTCGGGGATACAAATGTGTATGATTGGAGTTCAGAAGAGGAAGAGACAGACGGGCGAGCACACCCAGTGCAGGTGTTGGTGGTGAAGGATGATCACACATTTGAGCTGGATGAGGCAGCACTCAGTAAAATCCTGCTGGCTGAAGAGGTCAGAGACAGAGAGGTGGTGGCCATTTCTGTAGCAGGAGCCTTCCGGAAGGGCAAATCCTTTCTCATGGACTTTATGCTGCGTTACATGTACAGCCAGGTGAGACTGACCATCCATCATCCATCCATCTATCCATCCATCCATCTATCTATCTTCCATCCACTCTCCCACCCACCTATCTAAACCCATCTATCTATCTATCTATCTATCTATCTATCTATCTATCTATCTATCTATCTATCTATCTATCTATCTATCTATCTTCCATCCACTCTCCCACCCACCTATCTATATAAACCCATCCATCTATCTGTCTATCTAAACCCATTCATCCATCCATCCATCCATCCATCAATCTAACTGTCTGTCTGTCTCCCATCCTTTAATCATCTATCTATCTATCTATCTATCTATCTATCTATCTATCTATCTATCTATCTATCTATCTATCTATCTATCTATCTATCTATCTATCTATCTATCTATCTATCTATCTGTCTGTCTGTCTGTCTGTCTGTCTGTCTCAGGGTTCCCACGCGTCCTGGAAAATCTGGAATTTTGCAATGCAGTTTTCCAGTCATTGAAAAGTCATGGAAAATTAGAAAACTACTTAAATGTCCTGGAAAAATAATTATTTGTCCTGGGAAAAAAATAATATAACCATTGACTGTGTTGCTTGTAAGGTTTTCATTACAAGCACAAAAACATAACAACGATCTGACTAGGAATAGGGGTCAAATACACCAATTTGTATATTGTTTTCACTGCTGGCTGCTGCGCATTGTGAAACAACATCAGCGGTTAAGGGCGCATACACCCTCATGATTGATTACAGCAGCAGCCAATCGTGATTTTGGCATTTGTGGCGCAACCGAGGCAGATCTCTTGATTGGTTACAGCTACGACCAATCGCGCGCTTTGCTTCAGCGGCGCATGCAAACAAGCGGCATTCGTGAAACTTCTCATTCATAAATAAACAGAATTACCTGGTATTTGTACAGACCGACTAAATGAGAGTGGTATGTTGTTCGTTTACTACAGCATCGGCATGTGAGTCTACATGATGGAGAGAAAAGAGCGGAAGAGCTGTTCATGAGTAAAAGTGACTGATGTTTCTGCACGTTGAAGGTCTTTCACATGACTTGTGTCAGTGCTGCCGAATACATTGAAGTCTATGAAGTGACGCGTTAGCACAACCTCGGCTCCAACGTCACACCAAAGTGTTTTTCACACACGTTTTGCCACACATATGATTTCTTTGAGAGCACAAAGCTAAATTATTTTTAAATGGTTGAAATTTATGAAGAGTTGTTGAACGTCGACCCTCTTTGTCCTTCCGACGGACCATCCCCATTGAAATCGGTGCATTCGCAGCATTCTCTGATGCAGCATAAACTCTACAGCCATGGCCAAAAGTATTGGCATTGACATCAATTTTGTGTTTCGCAAAGTTTTCTGCTTCAGTTGTTGTGATGTTGATTCACATTGTTTCTAGATTATTGTGCAGAGTGATCAGATGCATTTTAAATAATTGCAAAAGCTAAATAATTGCAAAAGCACAAAATTACCAGCTAACATCATTTCACTAATCATATCTGCAGCACCTGGGAAAGTGTGAAGAGTACTAATCAGGTGAAATCACTCTTATCATTCTGATTGGATTATAAGCGCAGACAGATTGCTATAATAGGAGGGAAGAAGTGCTTCCAGTCATTGTGTTCTTGTTAGCAATGTTACATCTAAAGAACGACATGCAGCCATCATTGCGTTGCAGCAAAATGGCCTCATGTTTAAGGAAATTGCTGCAAAGAATATTGAACCTGAAAGAATTACTGGATCATCAAGAACTTCAAGGAGAGAGGTTCGACTGCAGTGAAGAAGGCTTCAGGACATCCCAGAGTGTCCAACAAGTGCCAGGACCGTCTCCTCCTGAGGAGTCAGCTATTGAATTGTGTCACCACCAGTGCAGAGCTTGCTCAATGTTGGCAGCAGGTTGGTGTGAGTGCATCTGCACGCACAGTGAGGCTAAGACTTTTAGACCATGGCCTGGTGTCAAGAAGGGCAGCAAAGAAGCCACTTCTCAACAAGGACAGACTGAAATTCTGCAGGAAATACAAGAATTGGACAGCAGAAGACTGGTGCAAAATAATTTTTCTCTGATGAAGCCCCCTTCCGACTGTTTGGGACATCTGGAAAATCAATAGTCCGGAGAAGAAATGGTGAATGCTACCATGAGTCCTGTGTCGTGCCAACAGTGAAACATCCTGAGACCATCCATGTGTGCGGTTGCTTTTCATCGAAGGGAGTGGGCACTTTCACAATTTCTGCCCAAAATCACTGCCATGAATAAAGAATGGTAACAAAACGTCCTGCAAGTGCAACTTCTCCCAACGATCCAGGAGCAATTTGGTGATGATCCGTGCATTTTCCAGCATGATGGAGCACCATGTCACAAGGCAAGAGTGATAATGAAGTGGCACAGAGATCATTACATTAAAATTTTGGATCCGTTGCCAGGCAACTCCCCGGATCTTAATCCCATAAAGAACGTGGTCAATCCTCAAAAGGCGAGTGGACAAGCAGAAGCCCATAAAGTGCAACTCTGAGCACTAATAAGGCAAGAATGGATCGCCATCAGTCAGGATTTGGCCCAGAAGCTGATATCCAGCATGCCAGAGTGAATTGCAAAGGTTATGAAGAACAAGGGACAACACTGTAAATATTGACTCTTTGCATATATTGAATGTTTTTGCCAATAAAAGCCTATCAAATGTATGAAATGCTTATCATTGTTTTCCAGTATACCATAGAAACATGTGAAAAAATTATCTACAAATACTGAAGCAGCAAACTTAGCAAAACACAAAATTGATGTCACTGGCAATACTTTTGGCCACGGCTATAGTCAGTGTGTAGGCACCCTAATGTGGAGGACAAAGCGCCGATTGACGCTGGTGTTTAGCGGAGCTTGTGAAATGCAATTAACAAAGACAATGGGACATCATTGAAACTCAAAATTATTGTTATTATGCTATTATTGTTTTCTGATAAAAGTCATGTTCAGCAGTTTAAAAACTGTAGGAAAATGACTACATTTGCATTGTTTTTATTATGCTTAATCATTCTACTGAAGTCAGTAGATTTGACTAGAAATGTTAAGAATGTAGAAGTTAAGGATGTTATTGATACTCTATTATTAGACTATTATTGTTGTCTTTTTGAATGAAAAGTCATGCTCAGCAGTTTACAAAATGAAGGAAAACTATACTATATTAAAGGAATATGCTTTGTTTTTATAATGCTTAAATACTATAAAGTCTTTTGGCAGATTTCAGTCATTAACATTTCAAATGATTCAAGGACTCGCTTAATGCACATTAGACTTTCATTTGTTGCTCCCTAGTGGCATCTCCAGAAGGGGTCACTAAACTAATCAATTAATTAATCTGAACATATTTGTGAAACAGAAGCAAGCCACACCAAAGTACACTTTATTTTGCAGCTAATTCTACACAATTGTGCAAATAAGTTTCTATACTTGAATCATTAAAATAGCTTAAGTTGGTGCTTTTAGCTTATTCTTAAAAATAAATAATCCCAGAAAAAATGTCTGTGGATTAGTGATCGTCTCAACTTTTTGCACCCTCATGAGTTTGCATCCCTGTGAGGTATAAACTTTAGACAATGATGACAGTCGGACCACTGATGTAAAAAATAAATTCACACTGGGTTCATAGCGTGATGATTTGGCCTTTATATCTCGGAATGTGAATACATTTTCTGTAATTCAAGGATCGGGGTCAGCTTATTCCGTTGTTACATCATGTAGTATGCCGAAAACATGGAATATAGTCATAAAAATGGCATTAGCAATAAACCGCACAATGACATACTGTATTTGCATGAAAATGAATGTTTGAATGTACATTTAAAATTGTGATATGTCCTATTGTGATAATTAAACTTAAGTGCCTGATTTAATTGAATAAATAAATAATCTGCACGCTTCAAAATGAATGTGTAGAGCTGGCCACTCATACACTTAAAACACCTCATCATGATCATCATATCCACGCTTGTGTGTGTGAGATGACATATGAGCACTCTCAAGTGCACAGCACATACAGACTATGTATTTATTTAATTAAATGACTGCTTTACGGGGATTAATATCACACTATGCCATGGAGCAGACTGCTTATCTGGAGGTGAGAAACTTCTGTCAAAAACACACAGAAACTGCTAAATAAATGCTCGATTTAAATGGACACATGTGTTTGCTTAAATATTACATTTGTTGGGCGCATGAAATGTCCTGGGAAATTGTGGCTTGAAAAGAGTGGAAACCCTGCTGTCTGTCTAAACCCATCCATCCATCCATCCATATACTGTTTATAGATTTTTACTGTATATTCATATGTCTGAAAGAGCTATTTTTAGATTGCAAAAGCAGCACAATCAACATAGTGACCAATAAACAATAAATCTCCTTTTAATATGAATATTTTGGTGGTTAAGTGGAAAAGGCAATGCAATACAGTCACATAGACTCAAATCCTGCATAATTAAACTTGCATTTTAAATAAACTAGGTATCATTTGATTGCATTTATTTTGTCATTAAACTTGACCTGTACTGTGCAGTGCTACTTATATAATTAACATCCATCAACCACACAATGTTTAGTTTCTAGCAGGTAAGTAGTCTCATACACAGATAGCAGCAAAAGCAGGATGTGGGGACTGGCTCTGCATAGGGAAGTTGGGAAGAATATATACAGTAGGATAGGAAATTGCTCAGAACAAGCTACCCTTAAGAACTCAAGTGGAGCAGAAAATAAATCAATGGTTCAACCAAAAAAAAAAAAAATTCTGTCATTATTTACTCATCCTGATGTTGTTCCAAACACTCATGACTGTCTTCCGTGGAACACAAAAGGGGCTGTTAGGCAGAATGTTATCTTCAGTTACCATAATCTTTTATTGCTTTGTTTTTCATACAATGAATTTGCATGCCACATGAACCAGCCTTGAGAACATTGTTTGTGTTGCTAGCTTCTGCAGACACTGTAATATGTGTGTGTGTGTGTGTGTGTGTTCAGGCCAGTGATAAGTGGTTGGGGGACCCTGATGAGCCTTTGACAGGATTCTCATGGAGAGGAGGATCAGAGCGGGAAACCACAGGCATTCAGATCTGGAGTGAAGTCTTCCTAGTGGACAAACCAGATGGTAGCAAGGTAAGACTCCCTCTGCACTCACTCTCTAAATTGAGTACAATCATCATCTAACAGTTCTGAAACAAATCTTTTAAGTCTTCCCAGTATATTAAATTATAATGAGCACTAACTCCACTAACATCAGGGGCAATTTCTTGAGGACTATTAGTGTGTAGTTTTTGTGGTTGACATGCATTTCTACCTTTTGCCTGTAGGTGGCAGTGCTACTAATGGACACACAGGGAACCTTTGACAGCCAGTCCACCCTCCGTGACTCAGCTACAGTATTTGCCCTCAGCACCATGATCAGCTCTATGCAGGTACACAACACATCTTAAAAACCTGTGACCTGAAACCTACTCTCAAAAAGAGGCTGTTCACCATATTCTCAACCTAAACACCAAGGCATCTTGATGACACACCTCATTTTCTCTTTTTCTAGGTGTATAATATATCTCAGAATGTTCAGGAAGATGATCTTCAGCATCTGCAGGTATAGAAAGAACTGCTTTCATATGCCCTTGATGTATTGAAGTAGTTAACATATTGTTGCACTTCAGTTACACAAATAGAAAAGTGTTTGTGTTTGGAAACACAGATGACTAACCACACCTCAAAAATTTCACTTTTAATAAATGGATAGTTTGAACTCTGAAATTTGATTGGATCAAGATGAGCCATGTTGAATGCCTTTCTAAAATAGCCGACATTCACTCACTTGTGACTTCACATCATTTTAACTCTTAAGTACCACCAAATTTGTTTATTTTGTGTATTATATATGTAATGACCCCGCGACCCTGTACACAGGATAAGCGGTTGACGATGGATGGATGGATGGATGGATATATGTAATGAGCTTTAACTCATTTTCTGTTATGTCCTATACACACCCTTTACCTGTGGTAAAGTCCCTGTAATGGACAACCTCTCGTGGTTTATTGCTTTAATAAACTGTGGTTACATGTTCATAACCTTCCATCGTTAAATGTTTCACTGATGTGTCATGCTGTATTTACTGTCAGCTTGTAGCTTTGATTAAATTTTAGCTATTGTTTCTGTTAATCTTTGTAGCTTTTCACTGAATATGGCAGACTGGCCATGGAAGAAACATTCCTCAAACCATTTCAGGTATTTGCAGAATTCTAGTGCTGATGGCTTCTCTCAGAGTTGATGATAATAGTCAGTGTGCTACTTGAAGTCTGTTTAATTCCGAAACAAGCAGCATTATTTATGAAACTCTCATTATGAAATGATCCTTTATGATACAGATGAATGTTACTAAGCCTCTGATATGTGTTATTTCAAATTGTTAGTCAATGATCTTTCTGGTGCGGGACTGGAGTTTCCCTTATGAGTTTCCTTACGGACAGGAAGGTGGAATGAAGTTCCTGGAGAAAAGATTAAAAGTCAGTGGCCTTAAATATATGTAAAATCTGAAATCATTACAAAAGAACCAGCACTAACCTTTGCTTGTGTGTGTAGATCTCCGAGAACCAACACGAGGAGCTACAGAACGTGAGAAAACACATCCATTCCTGCTTCACTAATATATCCTGCTTCCTCATGCCACACCCAGGACTCAAAGTGGCCACAAACCCACTATTTAATGGCAGATTGAGGGGTATGTTCACAGATGTGCAAAAAAAACAGTAGATTGTAGCTGAGCTTTAACTTGCATCTTCAGATACTGTGAAAGTATAAAAATGTTATCTCTGTTTTCAGAGATCGATCAAGAGTTTATCAATAATCTGCAAGTACTTGTTCCATGGTTACTACGGCCCAAAAACCTGGACATAAAAGAGATAAATGGAAGCAAAGTCAGCTGCCGTGGACTCCTGGAGTACTTCAAGGTAAGAACTTACTTCAATGCAAGAAGAAGTCATTGCAATTTGTCAACTCTTTAAGGGAATGTTCCCTCAAAATGGGAAATTCTGTCATTATTTACTTACCCTCATATTGTTCCAAACCCCTGTGACTTTCTTCTGTAGAACACAATACAATATATACTCTGTTTACACCTGGTATTAAGATGCATTTCAGGTGATCTGATCACTCGTGGCCAGCACTAAACACAAGTGTAAACAGGGTCTAAAACGCTTTGTGATCGGGTCATAAAAACATATACGAAGGAAGTCAAAAACGCATGTGACCACAACACATTTGAGGTGTAAATGCTAATCCATCCTGAATGCATCCCAGACAGCAGCAAAGCATCACCCCTAATCTGTTAATCAAATGCTGTGCTTAAACAAGTTTAAACTTTGCTGATTACAAGCTGCTTTAAAAGGAAAAAAAGGTCAGATTGGAAAATGTAAAAAAGCGGATACATACACAAGCACAAGAACTTTAGGGAACTTCTTAATCAGTAGAAGTGCTGGTGTTATTAAGCAAGCAGGGCTGGAACCACCATACACTTTGAGGGGAATAATAATATTCAGAATGGTGGTTAATTGTGAAATTCCAATTCTTAAAGTTTTACATTTGGTTCACCACCAATCTAGAATATTTGATGACATCCAAGGAAAGAAGCAGATGTTAAACCAGGAGGAATATATTAATCTCATAGATAAAGCCAAACAGACTTTGTCCTTCATATTTTTATACAGTTCATATTTCTTCTATCTGTCTTAGATATTTGGAATTCTTGGAGTGAACTGAGCTGCTATTTATGATTATAGGCATATATCAAGATTTACCAGGGAGAGGAGCTGCCACACCCCAAATCCATGTTACAGGTGTGACCGCTTCACCTTAAGCATACACCTTTTACTCCCACAACCATACATAACATAACTGACACACCTATATTTTCTCCATTCAAAGGCTAGAAAAACAGGACCCACAATAAAAGTTCAAGTCATAGGAAAAAAGAAGCTAAGCAGTAGCAAAACAAAGAAATATAATAAGGCATCAAATTTAAAGACAAAAACACAAGCGGTTAATCTTTAAAATATACTTTTAAAACAATTACTTAGTAAGACATTTCTGTTATACCTATTTTTAAACTATTACTTTTGGAATGACAAGAAAGTTGAAAGGGTTTTTTAATATTCTGTATTTGTATTTTATATGTAGAATCTGCATTATTTATCACAAATTCAACTATGGTGTACACAACAATATATTTTAAAACATATTAAATTATTTTATAATTGAAGTCAGGTATTGCATATTACCCGATGCAGCTTTGAGGATCAATAACATGACAGTTTTGTGGTGTGCGTGTGTACGTATAGGCCACAGCAGAGGCGAATAATTTATCTGCAGTGGCTGCAGCTAAAGATCTGTACAACAGGAAGATGGAGGTGGTGAGTAATTTTGAGAATCGATCCATCATCAGTTTGGTGCGTTTTCCTTTTTTATCCTCCAAGGGTTAAATTAGTTTTGAACGTTTAATTTAGTTTTTATTTCCATTTAAATTTTCATTTAGTCCTTTAAATTTAGTTTAGTTTTTCAAAATATTTTAAATTCGTATTGAAATATTATTATTAGTATTTAATATTAGTAATATATATGCATATATACAGTTTATATATATAATTTCTTCTAATTTGTCAGTGTTTTTTTATTTCAGTTTTCATTCAGTGTACATTTTCCTTTTTGTTAATGATAATAATGTAAATCTCTCTTTACCAGGTGAGTGGAGGAGATCGTCCCTTCCTTGCACCGAGTGAGCTGCAGGCGCGTCACTTGAACATCCGCGAAGAGGCGTTGACATTGTTTCGCGGGGTGAAGAAAATGGGTGGGGAGGAGTTTAGCCGGCGTTACCTGCTGCAGCTGGAGGCAGAAATGGATGAGCTGTTCGTTCAGTACATCAAACACAACGACTCCAAGAACATCTTTCACGCAGCACGCACACCTGCGACGCTGTTTGTGGTGATCTTTGTGATGTACGTGGCCGCAGGGATCACCGGGTTCATGGGCGTGGACGTCATCGCAAGCGTGTGTAACATGGTGCTGGGCTTCGCACTTATCACTCTGTGCACCTGGGCGTACATCCGCTACTCAGGAGAATACAGAGAACTAGGTGCAGTTATCGACCAGGTGGCCGGAGCCCTGTGGGATCAGGTAAAACACAACAGTCCTGTGCACCTGCAAGCACCCTGACAATACATTAAATAATGTGAGAAAGAAGAAAGAGACTTTAAATGTATAGGTCACCCAAAATGAATATTTTGCTGCCACGATTTTTATATTTGCAGAGCTTATTGTGTTGTAAACCACTTTGTTAACTTTGACCCTGTTCTTCTCTGTTTTAGGGAAACACAAACGAGGTAAGGAGGGGTTACTCTACCTGCACAGATCTGAACAGACTTACCTGTCTACTTTGACATTAACACATACACATCTTATAAACAGAAAGACTTCTCCGATCTAAGTATTTAGTAAAAGTAATGTGCCTTCCTCTCCCTCAGGCTCTGTATAAGCTGTACAGTGTGGCTGCAAACCACAGGCAGTTGTGTAATCATGCCTTCCCTGGACACCAGACTGACCAACAACCTGAGCAGGACAAGAAACGAAACTGACTGGACACACAGCTTTACAAAATGCAGATGCACTGTGGACAGGGACAGTGGAGCATATGGTCATAGAGAGAAAGAGAGACACACAACTCTTCAATGCTTTATTGCTACAACAGGAACATATCGCCACGATCACTCACCATGGCAACATCTGGCCCACAGTCAGATCACTGATATCAGAGGAGTTCAAATCACAAACCAAAATCAAACTCCAACAGGAATCCTGCAGTAGGATATCACTGGATTAGTTCTCGACATCTGACTCATCATTTCACTTACTCATGTCTTCTCACTGTAAATACGGTTTCTCTCTCTTGACACACACATGAAAGGAGTCTGGATTAAAGTTTGTTCTTATTTTGTAATGGATGTCGTTCGTTGAGTTCAGTGCTATTTATAAAGGGAATAAAATAAAAAAAATTCAAGTTGTCACTATTTTATCATACAAAATCCAGATGTGAATTTCAATGACCAAACGTGGTAAAAGTGTTTAGTTAATCTGTCATATTAGATGTTCCTCCCACAGTTGGGCCAATGTGATTTGGGGCATTTCCATCATCCAGCTTGAGGCATTGAACATGAAATTAGCAAATCAGTCCACTCAGCGGCCAAAGTAGTAGCTCCCTTGGGCATCGATTTTCACTATATAAAAGTACAGCTCCTATCAACTTGAATAGGGGAAGACCTAATTTTACAAAACTGTTTGCCAATCTTTCGCTTCAATAAAATGTTAAATCTGACATTTATATTGTCATACATTTATCTTAAATAAGGATACATTTTTTTTTATTTCTGGTTGGTTTAGCCAATGCACATGCTCTTGATAGAGCAAAGACTGTCATAAAGATGAATCCTTTCTAATATGGTTTTGAGAAACAATTTTCTGCTTTATTTTAGTCGAACTTCTATATGTTTAGATTAGTATATATCTGCATTTATTATCTGTTATTTTTAAAGGCATAGGCAAAGTATTACGTGTTTTCCACTGTCAAGTGGATGGTATTAAAGGTGTTTGTCTTAATATATGAATGAATGTTTGTTTCAGTATGGGAGAGAAATGACAACTAAAGTGTCAAAAATAAGTGGGGAAAAGAGTTTCTTCAACTCCTTTCAAGCTGCTGAAGAGAAGAAAAACTTAAAATTCTCACTCATGGAACATGCACACATAAGCTGCGTCTGAATTTGCGTACTGTCAGCGTACATACTGCAATTGATAAAGAATAGAATATGGCTGTTAAAAAAAAAAAAAAAAAAAGTATGTTCTTTTGATATGCAGGTGAGTAGTATGAAAACATTCCCCAGCCATATTTCATACAGGTACATGGGAATTTAAGGTGACCCAAATATGTGAAATAACAACTACAAAAAGAATATACTATGAGAAAAAAGTAAAATTTCTGGACGGTGTTGATGTATAGCTTCTGCTTTGCAAGGCACAACCTGCAGAGGTATATGTAGCACTTACAGTAGAAATTAGTAGTCTGACTCGCGGTTCTCCATGAATTTGACATGTCCTCAGTTCTCATGTGATAGTAAAGTGTTCTGTGAATGTGCACTTCTGAATTTTGCCAGATGCAGTAGGTCATCCTGGTATTTTTTTAAGCCACTCTTTCATGAATATGGGAGTATTTGGACATCCTACTCAATTGACATACTGCTTTTGGAAGTGTGCTTTTTGAGACATGGGGATACAATACAAGTTCCTGGTTTATTTAGTGTTGATGTTCAATACATCTTCCATAATTCACTGTAACTGGAAAATACAGGCAATACCCACTTTAACAAACACAAATGATGTATACTCTCACGTCTTCATCAAAAATGACAATGCAGTCTTAAAAGTTGCAGGCAATTCTTTAGAAAAGGAATCCACTCAAACTACATCTCACAAAGCCCAAGTCACATGACCTGGACTCCGTCCATCAGATCTCCATCCATCAGATTTGCTCTAAATACAAACTATAAATGCAAATAGGACTCTGATTAAGCAGAATACATTGATAACTGATTGCTGTGATTGTCTATACAGACAATGCAGAAGGAGTGAGGCCTGACATTACCCACAGCTGCCAGCAGGCCAGCATATGCACAAAGACGCAGACATTCACAACACACACAGCTTTATAATGGCTGAAATCTATATAGGAGTAAAGTTTAAAGTTCTCAAAAGGCTTGTCAAGTGTCTGTCTTTGGGCTCATTTATGTCTCCCTGCTGCCATTTCAGGGAGCAACTGAGTGTCTGCATCAGCAGCTAAGGCACAAATAAAACTAGAGTTTGGGCATGTCTCAGATGAGTCACATGTTCTGAGGAAAGTTTTTGGTTGGCTGTTGTGCGTACCACTGCTGCCATTGTTTACGAGTGTCAAGTTCAGTGAGCAGCGCTTGTCGATACGCTTCATAGGATTTCACGATACCCTCCAGCTCCTTCATGAAGAGTAGCTTCAGCATCCCCTGATACGTGTCCAGGTCCATCAGCTGGAAGAGCTCCCACTTCAGAATGTGGTCATACCTGACACAGAAAACCCAAAACTGAAAGTTAATGTTTCTGGCCTTAACCAAGCTCTGATGTCTTTCAGGAACCAGACAATGAAAGGTGTAATCTTAGAAACTAAAAGCTCCTGTCTGTTAATTTTGTTTTATGTTGCACTGAACATATACATGTAGTCTCAACCAATTGTGTGAGTTTGGGGAGGGACTACCTGTTTGCTCGACCAATGGAAGTCAGGCAGAGTGTTTTGGAACCTGTATGAAAACCTGTCATTATTTTTGTAATTCTGTTCGGTCCCTCTTGTGGCACAGATATTACTTACTTCACCTTTTAAAAATTAAGGTTAAAGAGAATTTGAGTCCATCTATGAGTGTGAAACGTACTTTAGCGGGGCTCTGGCATACACCTGCAACCAGTCTGGGATCTCGGCTGTGTGAAATGGGTTTGCTGGTACTAGCACAGCCTGATTTCGTTCTGGAGGGCGGGGCTGATAGGTGACTGGCGGGGGAGGGGGCTGGTCATATCTTGGAACACTGAGATAGTTAGAAAGAGCATGTTTACCATTTCAGATATAAAAAAAAATAACACCAAACAGTCTTAGAACATATTAAATGTCTCGACATTCACACACACACACACACTCACTCTCTCTCTCTCTCTCTCTCTCTCTCTCACCTGGGGGCACATGGGTGTCTGTACTGGGCACGTTTGTTGATGTGGTCTACATAGTACACTCCAAACTCAGCTGACTCCACCCTCTCCCAACCCGGCGGGAGCCCCTCCCTCTCCAGCGGGTGGCTCCAATGAGTAGTGTTTGTGTTGTGATCTATGTAATACTTCCTGCCTGGGATTGTCCAATCAACGGTCCAGCCAGGAGGAAGGGCCATGTCCTCCCCACTCATAGTCGTCAGATTACCAACAGACTTTGCTTGCACACGGCCGATTGCTACACAAACACATACACGCAGACGTATTACAGAGATATGTCATTTGCGAACATATGCATTAGAAGCTTTGATTCAAACGTATATCTAGCTTTTATTTTCAATTCTTAAAATGATAGCGAGTAAGAACGAAATGAGATAAGGAGAGAGACAGAGATGTCTAAAGGATTTTGCTATATATTTGACTGCAGTTATGAGTTGCTATTTTTCAGAGGACTAGGAAGAATGTATCCTAGGGGGAAAAAAAACTTACAGTGGGACTTTATCACAGGGTAGAGAAAAAAACAAGCAGGAAAAATCCACATTTGTCTCATTCTGACACACAATGTGTAATACTGCACATGTAGTGAGCACATATAAAGTTAATAGAATATTCCAGGTTCAATACAAGTTCAGATCCATTGAATGGATATTTGGCATAATATTATAAATAAAAAAAAGCAATTTTGAGACGTCCCTCCTTTTCTTCTAAAACCGCAAATATCTAGGTTTCAGTGAGACATTAAATGGAAGTGAATGGGGCCTATTTTTGTAGGGTTTAAAGGCAGAAATGTGCATCTTATATGTTTATTAAAGCCCTTAGATTAACTCTTCTGTTTAAACTTGTGTAATATTTGAGCTATAAAATTGTTTAAACTGTTTTAATCTTTGTTTTAGGATTTACAGTGTTATATCAACATAGCAATGAGGACGTAATATTAGATATAACTTTCTACAGAAAAGGTTGTCACACTAAAATCATGTTAATACACATATCTGAATATAAAGCTTTTTATTTGGCCATTGCATTTTTAAAAGCATGCCACTGGACTAATTTTGCAATATTTATCCCCTTTTCTCCCCAATTTGGAATGCCCAATTCCCACTTCTCCTGGTGGCGCGGTTACTCACCTCAATCTGGGTGGTGGTGGTGAAGTCTCAGCTGCCTTCGCTTCTGAGACAGTCAATCTGCGCATCTTATCATGTGGCTTGCTGTGCATGACACCGCGGAGACTACGCACGTGGAGGCTCATGCTATCCGCGATCCACGCACAACTTACCACGTGCCCCACTGAGATCGAGAACCACTATTCGCGACCACGAGGAGGTTACTCCAAGTGACTCTACCCTCCCTAGCAACTGGACCAATTAGTTTACATAGGAGACCTGGCTGGAGTCACTCACCATGCCCTGGATTCGAACTTGCGACTCAAGGGGTGGTAGTCAGTGTCAATACTCGCTGATCATGACCCCAGTGACAAGTCTACACAAGGACAGATTCTCCAATTCATGGACCTGACACACTACCAAAATAAAGTGTCATTGAGTGGGTTTCCATCCAACTACTTTTATTGCGTATTTTGAAATTGTGTATAAGAAATCAAGCGTTTCCATTCAGGATATGCAAATAAACTACCAAAATTCACTTAAAATTGAATGAGCTAGGCAGAGGTGGATTTTAAAGAACACACAATCCGCCAGAACAGTTTTGAGAATGGGCGCTTCCAGGAATGCAGAGGCTTGTGGAGTTTGGGCATCGCAGCCATTATAGCACTCATTATATCAGATATTACATTAATTCTGCTGTGTACAATTGCTCCAATTCTGCAAATAAAACTCTCCCTAAAGTAAGGAGTTCATTCAGCTGCTCAACCATGAAAAGGCAATTCCCTCAAGATAATATGCATGACATAGCAGATGGAAAATAACGATAATAATATTTTCTTTAGTCTAATTTTTAGAAATGCACTTAAAAAATGTGAAACGTATCGATAGAATCCCAGCTACAGCCACTTTTGTATCTCATGAAGCATGTCAACAGCATATTTGGTCTTCATATAGTGTTTAAGATCAACATAAATAGACACATGGCAGTGTATATAGTAAAGCGCAACTGACTGTCATGTCTGCTATTCCAAGGGGAGTCTATAATAGTATACAAGTATTCCTGTAGCTCAACAAGTAAAGCATTACACTTGCAATGACAAGGTCATGGGTTCCAAGGGAATGCACATTCTGATAAAATGTATACCCTGAATTGCTTTTGATAACATGCATACATACATTTAAAGATAATTGTGATGCGTTTCTGTGTAAATTTGGGCTGGTGCTCACTTCATGATGTGCTACACACCTGGGGGTGGGCGACTGTGTGGCTGGGGCGTCTGAGGGTGAGGAGGGTTTTGCTGGTAGTTGAGTTCATTATGCTCATAGTACCTGTAGTTTTCATTAAAGTGGTCTGGCCTGCGTGCTTGTCTGGGTGGGTTATTGTAGTATGGCTCTGGAGGGTAGTAATACGGAACACTGTCTCCATTCTCTGTTACCGAACCAGCATCGCTGATGAAGGACGGTGAGGAAGATGAGTAATCATGATCAAGGTGCGGCGGAGCAGACAGTCGATGACTTTCCCTGCGCCAGACCTCGAGAGGCGTCCTTGGAGGTCCATTACGCAGGAAACTCTTGGGGGCACTGACATCCCCTACAGAATTAGAGGAATATGGACCTGCACTGGACACCCCAGCCGGAACTGGCTCCACCAATGGTGCTTCACGGCGTAGAAATGTTGGATGCCGGATAAATGAGGGCATCAAATCTGAGAATTTAAATTTGTGGGTTTAAAAGGATAGTTCACATTTGTTGTTCCATACTTTGACACTCAGTAAAAACACAGAAAGCGATGTCAGGCAGAATAGACTTTATTCCGGCTAGCGCCATCTTTGATTTTGGATTGACAACGAGGCTGCGAGGGATACACTAACAGTCTCTTCAAAGGGCTGTACTGCAGTTTAAAGTGTTTTTAGAACATTCTGCGGACAAAACATTGATAAAATATCTGTTCAAGAACCAGTCCAGTATACAAAGATATCCTGACAACACGAGTAGTGTAAAGTCAGACGTGATCTGCCATTGAAGAGACTGCAAGTCTATCCCTCAAAGCCTCATTGTGATGGCACTAGCGTGACAGCCTCATTCACCATCCACTTTTTAAAATAATAATAAAAAAATTAAAAAAAAGAGTAAATGAAACAATGACAATGACAGCCTCGTCAGTCCCTTACTTTCTGCCTTTTGTAACATAGAAAAAAGAAAGTCATATGGGGTTAGAACAATATAAGGGTGAGTAAATAATGACAATACTTTAATTTTTGATTGAAATATACCTTATCCCAACACTTACCTAGTGTGTCAGTGGGTATGGGCAATGTCAAAACATCTACAACACCATTTAGCCACAGTTTGTAAAGAATGCTTAAGATCTCATATATTTTTTAATTTATACCCAGAAAACCATAAACAGTTATAAACAAAATTGTTTAAGTGATGCAAAACATAGTTGCTCCAGCTGTGCACACCATGGGCCTGTGGGACATGAACTGCAGCCAACTGAAAAACCTCCAGGAATATTCCAGGTTTAATACAAGTTAGGCTTAATCAACAGCATTTGTGGCATAATGCCAATTAATTACCACAAAAAAATGTATTGACTCGTCACTCCTCTAATAAAAAAAAAAAATAATAATAATAAATAAATAAATAAAAGAGCAAAAATCAGGAGTAAATTGTGCAAATATTTGGAGGGTTTAAAAGCAGAAAAGTAGGGGGCCTGGGTAGCTCAGAATGTATTGACGCTGACTACCACCCTTGGAGTCATGAGTTCAAAACCAGGGGGTGCTGAGCGACTCCAGCCAGGTCTCCTAAGCAACCAAATTGGCCCGGTTGCTAGGGAGGGTAGAGTCACATGGGGTAACCTCCTTGTGGTCGTGATTAGTATTTCTCCCTCTCAATGTGGCAAGTGGTAAATTGTGCATGGATCGATGAGAGCCTCCACATGGAGTCTCCGAGGTGTCATGCACAATGAGCCACGTGATAAGATGCGCAGATTGACTGTCTCAGAAGCGGAGGCAACGGAGACTTGTCCTCCGCCACCTGTTACTCATTGAGGTGAGTAACCGGGCCACCAGGAGGACCTACTAAGTAGTGAGAATTGGGCATTCCAAATTGGGGAGTAAAATAAATAAAAGCAGAAAAATTAAGCTTGTAATTTTACACCACCACTAACATAACTTCTGTGCTGTTAAATCATCATTTTTATGGTCGTTTTAGGGTTTGTGGCATAATGCCGCCATGGCAACGCAATTCTAAAATTGGAAATAACTTTATCCCCCCCAAAAGTTAATTTGTGACTTAATCACACTAAATACATTTTAGCATGTATATTGAGATCGTCTTGTGGCTATACTTATGAAACAGTGAGTATTTTAACATGAACTTAATTGATTGGCCCCATTCACTTCCACTGTAACCCAGATTTTCTTTTTTAAAAAAGAAGGGAAAAATAATTTCTCCTGCCATCTGGCAAGAGGTAACAAAGCATTCGGGCCCTCACAGCCAAACTGTGTAACAGCTTCTTCCCCCAAGCCATCAGACTCCTCAATACTAAGAGACCTGGCTGCAACCTCAATAACTGCTATGTCCATAGAACACTATTTCATAGTATGTGTGTGCGTGCATTCAGCATTTTCAGAAAGTGTCATCTTTTTGCACTTCTCTTTTAGATTAGGAATGTGTACTGGTCGGCGCTGCACTGTCTCTAACAGTGCCTATTGTCCCGTTCCTTTTTAGTAATTATGGTACTGTCCTGTACTTATTATGTAGGAATGTGTAGGTCTTATTTACTTTGTGTAGTCTCATGTGGTTCTGTGTTTGTTGTTGTTTATGTAGCGTCATGGTCCTGAAGGAACGTTGTCTCGTTTCGCTGTGTACTGTACTTACTGTATAATGTTGAACGACAATAAAAACCACTTGACTTGACAATTTTTTGGAATTAAAGGAGGGACAAATATATATATATATATATATAATTTTTTTTTTAAAGAAAAGTAGAGACAAATCGATTTTTTTAAATCAACATTATACGATAAATGCTGTAGATTAAACTTCATTTGTTTTAAACCGGAATATTCCTTTAAACGAGTCATCATTAAAATACGTAGTTTAATACTGGATATAAATAATCCATATTTTGTTGGTTTTGTCTGGCAGAATGACAAAAGTGACTTACTTCTCAGCAACGGGGACGTTTCTTTCTTCACGTATTTGCCCTGAACTTCGGCTGGCTTGGACGCTTCGTTTTTACTCTTCTTTCTGGAGAGCATCGTTAATCCGAATCGATTCCGGACAGATAAAATTTCGGTTTCATCCTGAAATCCGAGTCGGAATTCGCAATGACAAGCAGAACAGAATCTATTTCGGAGCGATTAGCCCGATAGCTAGTTGAGAGTCATCATGGCTACATTCTGAAATAAAAATAAAATAAAAAAAAATTAGCGATTAGTGGTACACAGCAATTTAACGCATAATTCGCTGTTTTAGATGAACACTGTGCACTTTATAATGATTAATTGATGTCCCTGCTTTCGTTCCCTACATTTCGCAAAGAAAACAGCACGATAAACTTTTACCATCTGAATCGTCCAGCCCAACTATACCATTAACCTCTCCCTCCGAACCCAGATCAGCTCTCTTTCAGCATATATTCCCAGATCAGCTCTCTGTAGCCGTAACTCCAGCCCTCTCCCTGATCCTAGATCTGCTCTCCCAGTTCTCCTTCTCAGCCAGTTCCACTGTCTAAGTCTTTCTAGTCGGTCCACTGTCGACCATTTTTGGAACGCTCTCGGGAAGCTATTTCCAGTCATGACAGTCCCATTCTACTTGAATGGAAAAATACCAAAATCTCAAAAACGGTTGGTCAAGATTACGATCAAAGAACATATTTTAAATCAGCAATAAAATCTGACAATATTGGAATCATAAATTGTGATTCTTTACCTCATATTACTAAAAAAAAAAAACGTCCCGACTTGTATAGCTAATTCTCGAGTTAAGTGTAAGGCGATGTCTGTATTTAAAAGGTAATTTGCTTTTTTTAACGGTAAGGCGGGACTTCCTGTCTACATCCGTTAACCGTTCACATTTCTCCCATTCATTTTAATAGAAGACTCCGTCTCTGTTAAAAAAATCTCTAAGTCAACAGTGCATTGTGGGAAAATTTAGATCTCGCTCCAACTTTGAGTTTTTTTTTATTGTTTTACAGAACTGTGATGATTAATCAAATTTATTAGATTCAATGTTAGTAAGACATAAAAACTAGGCAGATGCATATTTAATGCTTTCAAAATGAAAACGCATACTTTCTATTTTCTAAAACTAAATATATTCATATCAGTTATATATATATATATATATATATATATATATATATATATATATATATATATATATATATGTTTTTTTATTTTTAAGAAAAGTGATTTTGTGTTTGTACAGCTGAGTGTTAATAAACACTTTAATTTAAAGTCTTTTCAACCACAAACAGTGGTAAAGCACTTTTTACTTCACCTAAGGTACTAAAAACACAAGGACACATTTCAAAGGAATTTCAAAATGTTTGAATGCCTGTATTCTCTGTATGCTTTCTCCAAAGTATCCAAACTCGTAAACAGAGCACTATGGTAATAGACAACTGAAATGAAACTGCATAACCAGTCAATTTCCCCTCTAATGCACAAATTATAGTTTAGTTACCATGAGTTTCTTTCACTCCACATAAATATTTTTATAGGCTCCCTATTATTCATATTCACAGTGCTCATAATACATGATTACAGCATATAAATGTACATAAAATAAATAAACAGTACAAGGTCTTGCTGAAACTGAAGCAACATTACGAAAAAATGTGAACCAAAAGTTCCTTAATACTGAAGTAAAAGTGTTTATAACATATTCCCACCTAAATAAAATGCACTAGAACAAACAAAAATTAACAGAACAAATAGAGTGACATTGGCCATTTAAAAATATTTGTATTACATCCCAGATGTGCATGACTTCCTTTCTTCTGCTGAACACAAATTAAGATTTTTAGCAGAATATCTCAGCTCTGTAGGTCCATGGAAGTGAATGATGGCCAGAACTTTGTAGCCCCAAAAAGCACAGAGGCAGCAAAAAAGTAATCCATAAGACTCCAGTGGTTAAATTCATGTCTTCGAAAGTGATATACTGTAGGTGTGGTTCAGAAAGTCATTTTTTACGATAAATTCTTCCTTCACAGAAGGTGGCGATGTATGTGAAGACTGTAAATCAGCAAAAACAAAAGAATGTGGAAGTGAAAGTGGAGATTAAGAGTAAAACATTTGTTTATTATTATTGATTTATTTCCCTCCCACACCTATCAGATCACTTGTGAAAATATGGATTTTACCAATGTAGTCTTATGGATTACTTTTATGCTGCCTTTATATGCTTTTTCACATTCATAATTCTGGACAAGATTCAGTTGCATTGTATGGACCTACAGAGCTGAGATATTCTTCTAAAAATCATTTGTGTTCTGCAGAATAAAAAGTCATATACATCTGGGATAGCATGAGGGTGAAATGAGTGAATTTATAATTTTTGGGTAAACTATCCCTTTAAACACCTCTATAAATTCCTAATCAATTAATAAATTATAAAAGCAAATAAACATTTAGCTGGACTTTCAGGGATGGTTCACCCAGAGATGAAAATGAGTGTGAATGAGATTTGAGAGATAGGGCAGAGGGGAAGATTTTCAGCAAATAAATACAATTTCTGTCCATTCTTTACACAAATATACTGTATGGCTTCAGAAGAATTCAAATATAGTGCAAAGCACAGATCAAATGGACTGCTTTTATGGAGTTTTTTGTTGTTGTTGTTTTTGTCCTTTTTGGGTGAAACATTCCTTTAATGTTTACATTTATGCATTTGGCAGACGCTTTTATCCAAAGCAACTTACAGAGCCCTTATTACAGGGACAATCCCCCCGGAGCAACCTGGAGTTGCGCACAGTTGAAGAAGTTCAGTACGCGAGTTTGTTCAATTATAAAACTGTGTCAAATCAGGAGCGTGTAAAGTGGTAGGACGTAGAGGTCAACGGAGAAGGACCCAGGTCACGGACAATCTTGTTGAGGCTGGAAATTTTCTCTTCCAGGAGGAAGTTCTTTTTCTCTGCTACTTTCTGCCGCTGCTCTGTCTTCTCCAGGGCCTTGAGCAGTTGAGCGTTCTCCACATACAGGTCTTTAATTAACACGTCAGATTCACTGTTCCTAGTCAACTACAGAGTCAGAGAGAACAGAGCGGTTAAACTGGAAATTGGATTCGGCCAGCTGACAAAGAATAAAATCGATCTTCAAACAGTATCTAAATAAACAGACCACAGTCTGACTAGGGCAGTGGAGGGAGTTTGTGTGTTTATGTACCTGCTCTTTCAGCTGAGTGACTTTCTCCTGTAGCAATAGTTTGAGGTTTCTGAGCATGAGCTCCACCTCTCTCAATCTCTCCTCCATCTGTAACAGCATCCCCTCCCGCTCGTCCTGCAAGTCATACAGAGCAATGGTCAGCAGTCATGACACAGATTAAGATTGTCAGTTGGTCTGATCCTCCTGTTATAGCCATACTAGTATAAACTGCTCTCAGAATGATGTAATTAACCCTGAAGTAATCATGCATGTTCTTTCATTCTCCTTTAACCAATTCACTCCCTAAAACAGATTGTACAATACCAGTTTGGACACAGACACACTTTACTGAATGTATTTTTTTTATTCATATTGAAATATTTTTTATTTAAAGGCTTATGCTTAAATGCTTGACATCGTTTTGTAGATCAATATTAATTGTTCCCAAGGATGAATTTCTTTACAAATCCAAAACTGCAAATTGCAAAAATACAAATATTTTTATTAGATGGATGATAAAGAAGGAAACGATCATCATGTTATGTATTTATTTTGTTGGTCACTATATAATTGAAATACTTTAGGGAAGACATTTTCAGATATATTTGTATTATTTTATTGCTTTAATGACTTCTAAAATATATATATAAAAAAAGGAAGAGTATTTTGACTGGCAGTGTATATGCGAAATGAAGAAATTTTAAGTAAAGCATTTAATAATATTAATAAAAAAAAACAACTAAAATGCACTACACAAAATATTTACCCAATTACTTTATTTGGTTTTATATATAAAATCAACACATTCACATAAAAAAGGAACACAGGTCATTTAAACCTAAGTATAACATTACGCAAGTAATTAAATTAACAATAAATAATAAAATCAATAAATAAAAACTATTCATTTATTATAAATAATAATTCATGATGTAAAAAACCTTTTCAGTAAAAACAGAGTTAGATAAAGTGATGGACTAAGAGGTAACGTTTACAAATAAAAATGCATTTACAAAAATTAAAAGAAGCTACAACTGGATTTAGCCCGGAACAATCATTCAAAACAGGTTAGGAGCTATGTTATTGTGCTAAAACTGATCCTATAACAGAGAAAACTTTAGAAACACAATTCTGCTTCTTCACACAACACTGAAATACCTTCAGATTTTAGTACAAATGCATAATCATAAATTGTACTGCCCTCAATGCATCTGTTGCAAGGCTTTTAGAGGCTATTAAAATCTTGGCCAACTGTATATCCCACCTTGCAGAAACCCGAGGCAGGATCTGTACCACAGAGAAAGCGCAAAGCACAGCCGAGAGGCTGTGCAGCTCATTGTAACTATGAGGCAGCTTTAGGTCACTACAACACCCCGGCTGAGAAACTACATGCTAACTCAAGCAGATGACCTTGACCTCAACATGACCTGAGAATTGACCCGCAGCTCAAAAAGAAAAGAAAAAAATATCGGGCAGGAAGGGTTCAGTGATTGAAGGACACAGGGTAAAGGTCAGTGTTCAAAGAGGAGGAGATGTCACTGGTTGTGACAGCTCTTACACCTGCAGAGGAAACATATACATGCAGCACAACATACAACACTACATCTGTGAAAGAACACGCCAGCACAGATACACAGCATAGCATGCACAAATCCTGCAGAAATGCACTGTACCACACAAAAGGCACTCACACAAACAACCATGAATACACATAATCATTTGCACACACGTTGAAGGAAGACTACATACAACACCATATATATCAACGATATATAGGGGGCGCTCTAACCCAGCTGCTACACAGAACAGGTGCTACACCAAGTGCTTCATAAAGAGTGTGAACATAAGTGATTTCTTGCAAGATAGAACCTCCTCACAGGTATATTTTCTAGTTCAGAGCAAAACAGACACACCAGATGACCCCAATTCACCAAAGCAAACTTGAACCTAAAACTAAATATTCCCCAGCGAGTGTGCCAGCATATACACTGAAAACATCTACACTGATCCAGAGTGAGATCCTGTGCAGGCTGGAATAGTGTTTTGTGTGTGTTACCTTCATGTTGAAGTTGGGGCCATCACTATTGTGCTGTCTTCTCTGTTCCCCTGGCAACTGTAGTGGAGATGAGGGCAAGACTGCAGCCAGCTGAGCCTGAAGGAACAGACAATCTGTTTGTTATAAGCAAGCCAAAAGGAATCTGGAGACTTTTTTCCCACACTGTTGTGGAAAATCTGTGGAATTATACAGGAGAAATTACTACTTATGATATCTAAAAACATCATCAGATTAGCTAAAACACAGCGACTTTAACACGAACACTAACCTTCGCAAGTCATTTACTTTTAAATTACAGTAAGTCATTTAGCAGATGCTTTCATCCAAGAGAAAGAGACAAGAAAATTATTTTAATTATTAAAAAATAAATCCTTACCTTTTACGAGGGTTAATTGAACAGCTTCATTTATTATAACCAGAGATTATTTATCAAACTTCTATTTAAAAGAATGGGAGAAATTGGAATACCCAACAGTCAACGGATGTAGAAAGCAATTCCCGCCTTAAAGGTCAATGAGCCAACTTTTAGATACAGACATCATCTGTCAATCAAATCGAGAAGGAGCATGCACTTTATCTATACAAGCCAGGGGGAAAATATATTTTTTAGCATAATCTGAGGTAAAGCAGCACAATTTATGATACCAGTGTTGTCAGATTTTACTGCTGATTTGAAATATGTTCTTTGATCTTGACCATCCGTTTGGGTATTTTGGTATTTTCCAATTCAAGTAGATAGGAGCTGCACTTGTAATGCTGCTTGTTTAAAAATAGCTGCTTGAGAGGGGCCTGGATAGCTCAGCGAGTAAAGATGTTGACTAACACCCCTGGAGTCACGAGTTAGAATCTAGGTTGTGCTGAGTGACCAAATTGGCCCAGTTGTTAGGGAGGGTAGAGTCACGTTGTGTTAACCCCCTTGTGGTCACTATAATGTGGTTCTCGCTCTTTGCGGAGCACGTGGTGAGTTGTGCTTGGATGTCTACATCAATCCGTGCATCTTATCACGTGGCTTGAGTGCGTTACCACAGAGACATAGCAAGTGTGGAGGCTTCACACTATTCTCCGTGGTAACGCACTCAATAAGCCACGTGATAAGATGCACGGATTGACGGTAGCAGATGCGGAAACAACTGAGATTCGTCCTCCGCAACCCGGATTGAGGTGAGTCACGTCGCCACCACGAGGACTTTGGGCATTCCAAATCGGGAGGAAAAGGGGATAATTTTTTATTTGTTTTTAAATAGCTGCTCGAGAGTGTTCCAAATATGTCAGCCAAGTGACCCGACTTGCCTAAATAGACTTTGTTATAACAGGAGCAATCATTCCCGAGCTCTCCGCTGAGGAAATTATTGTGAGCATCTAAACTATGAAACATTTTCATCGCCTCTTGTGTAGACGCTCAGTATCAACAACATATCAGGATAAGTCACTTCAGGTAAACGTCTGACATTATTTGAAGAAAATATGTTAACTCAGAGCCCTATTTAAAGGGTCTGTTAATGGTAACGGAAGTGCTGCAAGAAAACTTGCGTTCAAACTCTTTGTTATTGTTTACATGCTTGAAATGGTCTGTAACCTTGTTCTGTGTTGACAGCAGCTGTGTGTGAAGAGCCTCCATTTCACGTTTCAAGACTGATTTTTCTTGATCTGCGCTTTTCACCAACCCTCTCTGTTTCATACTCAATGCCTCAAGCTGACGGATCTGAGAAAGATAATCATAATTAACATCAAATGCTCACATATTACAGGCACTAGGGAGATATCTAGAATACACCTTTTCTGACCTGCTCCTTTGCTGTTTGGAGCTCTGAGCTAATTTCACTCATCTGTTGCTTGAGTTGCTGGTTCTTCTCTCTTAGTGAGGCATGCTCTGCCTCCATCAGCCCTGAAAGCTCCGCCCACAAACGCCTCCCCTGCTGCTGACCAGCAGACACAACGGAGACCTCCAACAACTGATATGGAGAGGGAGAAAGAGATGTTTAAGTGCCTGAATCAAACTGCAATGACAAGCGCTTGTCCTCGATACTCACCTTGTCATTAGCAGATTGCATTTGTTTGTGTAGTGAAATCACTTCCTGTTTGAAGGCATCTCTTTCTTGTTGTGTGATGCGTAGGTCAGATTTAAGATGAGCGTTCTGCTGAGTGAGCATCTGTAAAGATGAGTCCAGTGACATCACCTGGAGTAGACCAGAAAACAGCAGTCATTGGTAGCTGAGTTAAGGTTAAAGAGTGTTTGTGTACATGTATCTTTTGGTCTTTGCATGTATGTTTGTACCTTTTCTATGCACCGATGCAGTTCAGCTCTAAGCAGTTCCTTCTCTGATCTGGATACAAAATCCTCCCAATCAAACAGCTGGAACTGAGCATGTACACGTATGTATGTATAGACAAAGATCGAGAGGAATAGGATGAATAATATTAATGTTTTTGCCTCTTAAACTCTTCAGCATATTACTATGAAACTTAAACCCTTATAATCATACCCCATTCATTTCATTGGCTGGGCTGTGACGCATCACTTCCTGGCCTGTATGTCGAAACAAATGCTCTGAAGTATGTTGTAATAAAACATTCTCTTCTTCCAGCTGCTGTCCGAGACGGCGTGGCTCTGAGAGCTAAAGAAAAAGACACTAAGCTTGCGTGTATGTGTGTGCCTCATTAGACAAGGTTTTTATTTGACATTACAGACCACAATGTTTTAATTGATGAATACATTTAAACACTTTTGTACTCATTCACTAAAAAAAAAGAAAGATGGAAACTTGATTTGTACAGAATCATAGCTTTACATGATCCTCATCCATAAAAGAAAGTTTACATTTCTGGGTAGTGGGACTAAATATCACCTGTCTACGGAACGTTTGTGCTGTTCTTTTCCCCTGCTTGATGTGCTGAAGTCTGGGGAGAGAGATGTTTCATGTTATACAACAGCTGTTAGACAGGACAGCTAAAAACTAAGCAAAAAAAAAAAAAAAGAACAGCAGCGAATGTGTCTTACCTCAAGTTCTCCTGGTTCTCTCTCAGGTCCTCCTCTCTCACGTTCGAGATCTTGTGCTTCAGAATGAGGTTTTCCTTAGCCAGACGACATACTTCACTCCTAAACACAGAATACACAGTAAATCTACTGGGTCTAACCTGGAACTCCATTGCATAATACAATGGCTGTCAAGGCTGTCAATACGTATTGATGGTTTACAACACACAATTCTTAAGACCTATTCACACCTTTTTCACTTTTACAGTTCAAAAAAAAATAAAAACAAATCATTACTATGAACTCGTTTAGGCAGATGGACACCTTCATACACATCCATGCAAGGTGCTAGCCTGCCATTGGGAGCAACTTGGGGTTCAGTGTCTTGCCCAAGGACACTTCAACATGTGGAGTCGTGTGGGCCGGGATTCTAGCCACCAACCCTGCGATTAGTGGCCGACCTGCTCTACCAACTGAGCCACAGCCGCCCCATGGTCACATTGTTCCATCAAATTGGTGAACAGGCCATCAGTCTGTTAACTTATAAGAGGCTCCACAGATATTTGCATTGATAAGCATGTATATAAATAGAGTAAGCAAGGGTTGCGTAAAAACAGGTATACAAAAGCTACAAAAAGCAATATAGACATCTCTGTCACAAAATTCTGATACACTGGTAAGTTCTGATTGTGGGATGCATTAATGATGGTGGGTGAGGTTCTAGCACAGCAAGGGGGCAGGGTCTGAAGGAGGCATTCACACAGAAGTGACTGTGAGAAGCAGGGAGCAAATAGGACAGGTGAAGTAGGGATTCTCTATTACTGAAGCAGGACACACTGAACCATCACACGGTACCTCTGGTCTTGCAATTGTTGATAGATCCTGAGAGATTTACCCTGCAGATCAGAAAGACCTCTGTGCAGTCGTAAGTTCTGCTTCTCAAACTCCATGCAGAAGAATTCCAGCTCTGCAACAATGGTGATCTTCTCCTTTAGGTGTGAGTTGATCTCAAGCAATGAGTTGTTTGAAGAATCTGAAGAGTCCTCATTCCGCTTCTCGAGTTCCTGCAGCAGTATCTTCAGTTTGGAATTCTCTTCCCTCAGCCATGCAGTCTCTATGAGGAGCGAGGCCTGCTGCTTGTGGAAGGCCCATCCAATCTTGCTCTCAAGATTCCTGATTCTGCTCTCCAGGTTTCTGTTGTGCTCCACAAGCTGCAAGTTCTCACAGATGCTCTGCTGATCCTCATCTTTGATATTTGGTAGCACCTATTGATGTGTAATATTCAGCTCTCTCTTCAGGTCCTGCAGATCAGGGCTCTTCAATTGGGACCTGGTGCATTCTGCAGTTCTGCAGTACTGCATCACCATCTCTTGAATATCCATGATCTCCTGCATGCACAGATCTCTTGTATCAGCCACATTCTCTCGCTCTGGGTCAACTCCAGTTAGTTCATACACCGCATCTGCCAAAGCCCTGATTTGATTCTTAAGACTCGCGATGCTGACAGCATACTTTCGTTCATCTGTAGTGTTATGTTCATCTGGTTTGTGGCTGTTTGTGGTCTGGGTGTTATCTGTGCCTGGAAATCCATGGTGCTGCAAGCTCTCCTGATAAAAGGCAGCTTCAGCTTCTGCTAAGATATGAGCTTCTACGACAACAGGTACATTAACTACATATGTACCATCGATGTCTTCTGTAATCTCTACATGCTCTGGGGTCTTATTCTTTTTGTCACCAATGTCTTCTGTTGAAATGGTCATTTTTGGACACACCAGCTCCCTTGCTCGCTCTAAGGCACCATCACAGATTTCTGTGCAATTCAAAATATCACCATGGGTCATCTCTGAAAAGTCAGCACACCCTGCACCTTGCATATTCCAAAATTGTGCCCTCTCAAACTCTACTGTGGTCTTGTCTTCAGTGTTTTCTAGCTCTGTAAAATCAGCGCCAGAAACAGTACAATCAGTTTGAGCAATTGTGCTTTTGCTCTCAGCATTCTGAAAGTCTTTTCTGAAAATCACATCATCAGAATGCTCCTTGCGCATTCCTGTTCTACCAACATTCTCCTTAGTTGACAGCTCTATGCTGCATGTAAGTTTAGTCATTACCTCAACTTTATTACTGGGAAGAACAGAACTTTTTGTTCCAAAGCTGGTAGATTCTACATCGGCAATGTCTATTTTTACCAGAGCTTCATCCTTTGCAGAATAAATAGCGGAAGTAGCAAATTCTGTAACTCCAACCTCTGGTTTCTCTTGTAGCTGTGTACTGACATCAAGCTCTGAATCCACAATACCCACTTCCTCTTCATCAAATCTGGCCTCATCACTCTCATTAGTGTCTGAGTGTTCTCCTATCTCTTTTTGTGTATGATTTGGTCTGTATGCTGCTCTGTGTACACTTCTAATGGACTTTGGACCAGCTTCTTTAGTGCTTCCTGTGGAAGTTTCTTGAATGGGTTCACCAAAGGGTACTAAAGTGGATTCTCTGCTAGTTTCTTCACAGCAATTTCTGTTGGGCTCTGCAGAGATTTCCACAGTGGACTCTACACATGGTTCTCCATAGGGTTCTGTACAAGGTTCTCCAATGGTTCCTGTCAACAACAACATAATTTCCTCCAACTGCAACACTCTCAATTGAAGTGTGTCTCTCTCAGCAAGCAGAGCCACTCTATCCTTATCCATTGCCATCACCGTGGAGAAGCTCTCCTTTAGTTTAACCTCCAAATCTTTGGCTTCTTGATGGTTTCTGCCTTGCAGTTCCATGCTCTCAGTTAGACTCTTCTGTAGCTCCGCCCTCTCCTGGAAAAAGTCCTCCACAGCATGCTGAAGCATCATCTCCAGCACAGTTGCTTTGTGCTCAGCTTGTGACAGCAGAAGGACTTTGGCCTCCATGCTTTCCTGCAGGTGGTTGTGAAGCTCATTGATTTGCTGGCTAAGCTCAATCTCTTTGGTCCGAGCAGCACTGATGAAAGTCTCCAGCACGGCCTGAAGCTGCTGGTTCTTGTCTGTCAAAGCTTTAATATCTTGTACATGTGCAAGTTCAAGGCGCTGACACTCCTTTTTGTTCTCACTTTCTAGGTTCAGGACCTCCTTCAACAGCTTCCGTTGCTGTTCTGTACAGTCTGCAGCATGCTTTTTGGCAAGTGCTGCAATCTCACTTTGGTAGTGCTCTTCCAGTTTACATACATCCACATAAAAACGCTGTGACACCGCCTCCTGGACACCACAGAAACGAGCCTCCACCTTTATGAGTCGCTGAGAGAATTGTTTCTCCAGCTCTCTCCTGTGCGTGACCAATCAACAACGACAGCTTCTAACATTAACTGAAAGAAATACTCACCAATGCATATGGAACATTTAAAAATAGTAGAGATGAAGAATATATGTTTCACAATGACAGGTCAGTGATAAGTGGTAAACTCAAAAGTACATTGGCTAGAAATATTTAAGAAACCTGACATCCCTTGCATCTGCTGTCTTTGCCAGATTTTGCTACCTTTATATGAACCAAATTTCCCAAAGATAGAAAAACATACTTTCTAGAAATACCTAAATTGTCTATCCATTTTAAAGACCTAGCTCAAAGTATCCACAAGAGATTCAGCTTCGTAAAGAGACTAAATGAATCTTATTTTACATGTAAACATGGCATCTGTTTAGGATAAGGTTAGTTTATAGTAAGTCTAATTAGCCTAATGTTAAAAACAATTTAGTTTTCAGTCTCAAGATTCAGAAGTCAGTTGGAGATCCACACCATGATATATAAACAAATGTATGCGTATCTTACCTCTCTTCTGCAATGTCAGTGCTCAATTTATCCAGAAGGCCACTGAGTCTCTCTCTCTCTTTGCTATGTTTGGCGCTCAGCTCCTGCATGGCCTCACTGTGTGCCTCTTTCATCCGTTTTTGCTCTTCATTCAGCACCTGCTGCCACCTCAACTCTTGTTCTTCTTTCTCTGCTTGCAGCTGCTCTCTTTCCAGCTTTAAATAGGCTTGCAGTACCTCCTCACTTTCTTTCTCTAGCTGAGCCCTCTCTCTACCCCAGTGCTCCATCATCATGCTCTCAGTCTCCTCCTGCTGTGCACAGAAGCGTCCCCTCTCCTCCTCTAAATGCTGCATAAGAACAGCACGATGCTTCTCCTCTAATGAAGCACGCTCCTCATCCCACTGCTGCCTGAGCCTCATCTCGCTCTCTTTCCTCTCCTCTATTACAGCCTGCAGCGCCGCCTTACTGACCTCCTCCAACTCCTGCCTCTCCCGTTCCCACTCCTCCCTGAGCCTCCTTTCCATCTCAAAACACTCTTGTTCTGTTTTCTGCTGCACCTCTTCAAACTGAGCACTTAGAACCTCCTCATGGCTCCTCTGCAACTGCTCCTGTGCTTGTTTCCAGTGCTCAGTAAGCCTCATCTCCCATTTTTCCCTCTCTTCCTGCAGTCTTTCTCTCTGCTCCTGTAGACTTGCCTCTAGCACCTTCTGGTGCTTCAATTCTATCAGGCTGATCTCCTCTCCATGCGCTCTGCTCTGCTCCTCATAAGCAGTCTGTTTCTCCTCCAGAACTCCCACCTGCTCCTTCAGCTGCTCTGCACGGCTCCTGGCGTCCTGCGCCATCTGTGTGAAAGAGCTGAGCTCATGCTGGTGGAGAGTGTGGAGGGCAGACAATTCCTGCTCCAGCTTGTTTGCTCGTTCTAGCTCTCTTGCCATCTCCTCCCTCAAAATCTGCACCTCTTTTTGGTGCTGCAGGGAAAGACAATTCCTTTCCTCTTCTGAGCTGCGTTGTTCTTCTTGTATCTACAGAGGGGTCAGAGTTTTATTAACATTGTATTCCAACTTAAGACTGATCTGAATGTAAATACAGTGACAATGCTGGACATGTTGGACATTCTTGTATAATTAGGAAAGACATGAAAATCCAGCAGACTTCAATATTTACCATAACCTTTGTAAGGTTGATCTTTCTACATTGTTTTGTTTTCCTTTAGAAGGACTGCAGCTTTAAATCTTAATTTTTTTTTTAGTTGCTGTACATGTTTGTTTCTGTAGCTTACCATAGCCTGAATGTTTTCTATCTCTCTTTGGTGCTGCTCCAGTAACATCTCTGTCTCTAAACTCATGTTTAATATATGTCGCTCCTGAGAACCTAAACATGGACAACAAAACAGCACCTGAAGACATGCTGCAGAAGATGCACCACAACATAAAGCACCTTATTAATATCATCATTGTGTGTGTGGGCATTAATATGTTACCTGGGTCTGGGCTTTTTCTAGCCAGTTCATCAGACAAACTCTGTCCTGGACGGGTTGTGGGGGTGCTGCCTAAAGTTTGATATTCCTCCAACTGAGCTTCCAACTCATCTATATGATCCTGCAACTCCTACAATATACACAGGCAGTAATGGATGTTAGATTCAGTAGTAGAGTGAGACACACATGAAAAAAATATGGAGAAAAAAAACAGAATCGGGGTGGTTGCTAACCCTGCACTGCTCCTCATAGTACTCTCGTAGCTGTCTCATACGGTCCTCTTGCTGGTAGAACTCCGCGCTGACTGGATCCAAATCACCAAACTACATTCAAATATACACACAATTTGTTTTATATAACAAACACTGCAAAACATACAATACCATGTCAGTTAAGCTTTATAACCACAGACATACTGTGTAAACCTCTGATCAGATTTGTCTATAATTATTTCGTAAGAGCTGAATGTGTGACATCAGCATGGATGTGAGTGTCTGTGCCAATGACAAAGTTGAATATGCCTGGGTTGATATCAGTATTCATTTATGAATATTTCTCCTTATATCTGCACTGACTTGGGTGTCTGTACTGATGTCAGTACCCGCTCTTTCAAAACACTGTCCAGGTTTTTCTGTAGTTTGTTAATCTGGTTTTCAGCCTTCACCAGTTTTTCTGTGCTCTCGAGAAGTTCGGTTTCCAGACGGCAATTCTCCTCACACACACACACACACACACACACACACACACACACACACACACAGTTATCAGACAAAAACTTTTATGATACATGTTAACATTCTAGCCACACAATTAACTAACACAGAAAAATGGTAATGCGACAGGTTTCAGGAATAACATACAACACATGCTGATCACAAACACTTGTAAAATGAGTAAAATACAGCATTTAACATACTTTAAACTTAAACTTTAATGTTTAATGGGTTCTTTTTCAAAGCTCCAAAAAATTATTCAGGAACACAGATTGAAGACAACTGAAGCCTTGATCTGAAGAATTAAAATGATCTAAAAGCATGTAGCAGGTAAATTGCCATTTATGGTGCAGAAACTGTGAAAGCAGGAGGTGTAAGCCACCTCTGCATTGCAACTAATCATATTTTTCAGTGCAAAAAGATGATTACTTTAATATTGAGTGTAAGGTGTTCTCGTAGGATGTTTTCATCTTCTCTCATCTTGCCAATTTCCTTTTCCAGCTCTTCTCGTTGCTGACTGGCATGCTGCTGCACAAGCTCCACCTCTTTACTTCGCTCCATCCTCAGAGCATTCATACTATCTTTATATTCCTTCTCCAACTTTCTGTACGTATTTGCATGCATGAGCACAAACACATGCACATGACACTCATTTGAATACACATGCATACACACATGCGTAGACAATGGCAGCACAATTGCGACAAAAATAATAATTGCTGATTATTTCCCTTGATATTTTAATTTTGATTACCGGTATTACATTTGACATTAAAATATTGGTTTATGGTGGATCAACTGCAAGGCACATCCAAAACAAATATGGCTCATATGGGTAAATTAAATAAATAAGGAAAAAGGTGTAGCTAATTAAAAGTGAAAGGTTACCTGAGATTGAGTTCATTATTGCGCTCAATAGCAGCATGGTGGTCATCCACTTCAGACGCCAGCTGAGATTTGAGCTTCTCTGCTTTGTCAAGATCGGAACGAATTCTCTCCTTCTCACGTCTTTCCAGGTCAACACACTCACTAATTCACAAAGAATGATGACATTAGCAGCAAACCAGAGCTCTGGCAGTTGTAGAATGATCTAGAGTAAGTGAGAATAATGAGTGATGTGGAGTGCGTAAAAACAATAAACTGAAGTGATCAGAATTGAGTCAGAATAAGGACCTGGATCTGGAGTGAGTCGGAATAATGAGCTGGAATGATCAAGGGTAAGTCGGAACAATGAGCTGGACTGATCTAGAGTGTGTCGAACTATGAGCTGGAGTGAGTTCGGATAATGAGCTGGAGTAATCTGGGGTTTGTCTGAATAATGAGCTGGAGTTATCTGGAGTGAGTAAGAATAATGTGCTGCACTGATCTGGAGTGAGTTTAAATAATGAGCTGGAGTGATATGAAGTGTGTCCAAATAATGAGCTGGAGTGATCAAGAGTAAGTCGGAATAATGAGCTGGAATAATCTAGAATGTGTTGGCAATTATGAGCTGGAGTGATCTTGAGTGAGTCTGAATAATGAGCTGGAGTGATCTGGAGTGTGTCGGAATTATGATCTGGAGTGTGTCAGAATAATGATCTGGAATGATCAAGAGTAAGTTGAAATATTGAGCTGGAGTGACCTGGAGTGAGTCGGAATAATAAGATGGAGTGAGTTGGGAGTATTGTTGGAGCTGAAATTGAAGTGCTCTAGATAAATCTGGACTGATCTTGATTGAGATGGCGTGAGCTCGAGGTCAGAAGCATTGACTCACAGCAAATGTCTGATTTCTGCCTTAAAGCTCACTAGGGCCGCCTGGTGGATTGAGTTCTTTGAGCTCAGCAGTTCATTCTCTATAGCAACAGTCAGCTCAGACAAATTCACATTACCTTCCAGATTAAAATCCAGAGCCTAAAGACAGACACAAAACAAAATGTATTAAAATATCACAGATTAAATGTTGAGTTTTTTTAGATTCTCTGTGAATTTGTGTGTGTCACCTGCAGGATCTCAGAGCTGTTGTCGACTCCCTCTTCCATCCACCTGTAGAGCAGAGTTTCAGTGGGAGCGTAACCTGATCCATCATCCAAAACTGAAAAAAGCTGCAGACCGATTGTACTGCTCAAGGCACATGAGATTCTGCGGCCTGACTCATCAAACTTGAAAGAGAGAGAAAAAGAGGTTATACAAATATATTTAGTCATATTTAGTGTGCAGCCTATTTGTGTGTGGATTACCTGAGTGGAGTGGAGTCTCTTTAATTGTCTGTAGGGAGTAGATGCTGATGGTGTGGGTGGTTTACTGCGGTTTATAATGTATGACACAAACTCCTGCACATCCATCATGCTTTCATCAACACACTGGAACACATCCTCGCCCACCTGAAAACATACAAACACATACAAAAGAACTATGTTAATTTAAGAATGTAACCAAACATTCGAAGGGACCAATCTTAGTGACTGAATAAATCAATAATGATTGACAAATTTTCTGAATATTGGGGGATGTGTCATCCTTCTCAATGTCATCCTGCGTGTGTACCTCTATGCCAGTACGCTGGCAGACTGTGTGTAGCTGCTGGAGTGTGGCCATGCCGTTCATTGGTAGAGAGAGTTCACGACATGCATTCTGCAAATGCTCCTCCAAGTCACAGAGTGGCACTGCATTGTAACGTGGTGTGCTGGGTTCATCAGGGTTCCAAAGGTGCATCTGACCTGCACACACACAAACAAATACAGGTGGAAATCTCAGGCAATAAAGATAAATAGTTTGGGGGTCTTAAGTGTACCTTAAGTATGAACTTACCTTCTGCCTCAAACTCTTCAGAAATGCTCAAATCAGCATTCCAGCGCTAACACAAACACACAAAAATATACATTGTGAAAATCAAATCATCCAGCAGGGGCAGTAATGAGCAAAAGTGAGACAAAGGCTCACAGGTCCACAAAGAGCTGTGCTACACTGACATGAGCAGAGAAGACACTTTACTCATATAGAGGTGCTATCACTGTAGGTTGCTAAGTGGCTGAAATGTTGGTCGTAGTGGCTGTTCCTGCTGCTGAATGGTTGGCAGCACAACTGCCCATAGCTTTTGAAAACTCTGAAGGGGAAAGCATAAGCAGGTCATAAACCATCATACTCTATCATGAACAAGATGAACAATCTATTGCTGCATGAATCAAACTGACAAATTCTGACAATTTGTGATATGGTTTTCCATGCATAACAAATCATTCAGAACAGTGAAATTGCTCATGTTGACTAAAGTCTTCACAAGCGATAGATCACTTTATGCCAATGTCTTCACTCATATTGTTAGCTGCCGCATTGAATCACAGCACACTGGCATTAAATTAAACGTTTCAAACTTTTCCAACTTTAGTGAAATGCATTAAATTCTACTTTTAGTGGCTAGACATGCTCACATTGTCAGCGGTTGTTGTCGCTCATGTCACCGGTCATAGCCAAGTCCCTGCAAGTCATGTGTGTATGTGTGAAAGTCAATTAGCTCAAACTAGACTCTTGCGTTTCAGCTTATGCAAAGTCAACAATAAGTAATCCATTTGTAGGTTGATTTTACCTAAGTGTAACACTGTGGTGCAAAAATCTACATTGTTTACGCTGCCCATCCAGCCAGACACAGCATTTGGGAGGGAACTCTTTGGGAGTTTTCTGGAATTTATTTGACAGTGATGATATTTGCAATTTCGTTTGGTGACGCTACAGTCACAGAAATTACACGCTTCACTTTTACAGTACACGCTACCTATAATACCCAATAAATTCAAGAAAAATATTAATGAAACAGTCAGTCCCCATTCTTTGTAACTTCATGGAAATAAACACTTCTCTTTGTATTCAACAGAAGAAAGGCATTAATACTTGGAATGAAAAGGGTGAGTAAATGAGAATTTTAATTTTTGGGTGACAAATTCAACCTATGTGCTTGAATGTAACACTAGCCAGACGGCCATAAAACTAAAAGCCACTCAATCAACTATTTCCTTGTTGTTTTGGGCAGGAGTGCGTGTATGTGTGTGTTGATAAGTGGACATTGAATTTCCACAGCGAATTTCTGGGGGAGCAGGGAGCAGATGGTGTATACGAGCAATGGAATTCAGGGGTGGGCAGAGGTCATTGTTCATCAATGGAGTCCCCCCCCCACACACACACACACACATACACACATACACACATCTGCTGTTGAAGAGCTGGAGGATTCTTCTCACATCAGACTTTCAGAGTGAGCTCTGCATAGCAGTGTTTGTGTTAATGTGCACCTGCTGGAGAGCGTGGCAGAGTCAAAAGCTCATAAGCATACATGAATTCTATAAAAAAATATTTTCATCACAAGCACTAATTGGCCAATGGGGTGAGCGCTTTAAAGCCAGTGGGATGTTTCTTTTGCGACTCTGAAACCTCATTAACTCAGTGACACACTTGGAGCAGAGAGCAAACACACTTGCACACACTTGGATTGTGTGTTTCTGCTCTCTAAAGTCAGCAGAGTTCATCTTGTCATGTTTAGGGTTTGCATTGTTTCTGAAGGAAAAATTAGTTTCAGCCTTCAGTATTATCTGTTTGTTCAAATACCAATGATTCCACCAATGCCAGCAAAAGAGAAGAATGTGCCTTAATCTTCGCATTTACACACCGATCAGCCATAACATTAAAACCACCTGCCTAATATTGTTGAGGTCCCCCTCATGACACCAAAACAGCACCAACCCACATCTCAGAATAGCTTTCTGAGATGCTTTTCTTCTCATCCCAATTGTACAGATTGGTTTTCCGACTTACCGTAGAATTTGTCAGCTCGAACCAGTCTGGCCATTCTCTGTTGACCTCTCTCATCAACAAGGCCTTTCCGTCCACACAACTGCCACTCATTGGATGTTTTTTGCATCATTGTGAATAAATACTAAATATTGTTGTTTGTGAAAATCCCAGGAGATCAGCAGTTACAGAAATACTGTACCCGCCTGGCACCAACAATCATGCCACAGTCAAAATCGGAGATACATTTTTTTCTACATTCTGATGGTTGATGTGAAGATTAACTGAAGCTCCAGACCCGTATCTGCATGATTTTATGCACTGCTGCCACATGATTGGCTGATAAGATAATCGCATGGATGATTGCTGTAGCCAGATGGGCTGGTTTGAGTATTTCTGTAACTGCTGATCTCCTGGGATTTTCACACACAACAGTCTCTAGAATTTACTACAAATGATGCCAAAAACAAAAAAACATCTAGTGAGGGGTTGTTCCGCAGAGGAAATGCCTCATGATGAGAGAGGTCAACAGAGAATGTCCAGACTGGTTTGAACTGACAAAGTCTACCGTAACTCAGATAAATGTGCTGTACAATTGTGGTGAGAAGAATAGCATCTGAGAAAGCTATTCTGAAATGTGAGTTGGTGCGGTGTTGGTGGCACGAGGGGACCTACACAATATTAGGCAGGTGGTTTTAATGTTGTGGCTAATCGGTGTATGAGTGTGCACGTTTGTTACCTCATGTTTCCTGGGTACAGTCCTGTCATCAGTCTCTTGAGCATCATCCTTTTCCTCCTCATCTTCAGCCTGTGTGTGTGGATCTGTGTGTGTGTGTATGAACTCTGGAGCAGAGCGGCGGCCATAACGTTTACTGCCCTTCACAAAGCGTGGCTGGACTTCTGGGGAATCTAAGGCAGAGTTTAATGGACTTTGATTACTGTATCTGTCTATCTATAATATACTGTCCAAGGGCTATATAACTGTATACCTAATATAATTCTACTGTATATTGATTTTTCTTTTTTTTTTTACACGCAAAATAAAAATACATTCTCCTAAATAAAATCTAATAAGGCCTCAGAAAACAAGACTATAATTATTCTGTTTACACTTTTTACTTACCAAAAAAAACAAACAAAAAAAAAACACACACATCACTGACTCACTGACTAAAATTAAAGTATTCAAAATAAAAAACTCCAAAGTAAATTAAAAACATGGGCCAGACAAGCATAAGTTTTTTTTTCTTCAAATTTACGTTTTTGACACTGTTTTATTTTTTTTTAATCGTGGAGTTTTTGCATCAAATATTAGCGGACGCTGTAGTTGGATACACTGTCAATCCACCAATAGCTGAATATAAAAGAGAAAAACAACATTATTGTAGGTAGACTTCGTCCATCCTGCATGTTTACACCGGCTTACACAAACAATAACTATGTTCTGTGTATGTTGTGTAAGTCATGAATCACTAAGCAATATTTTCAGCAGAAATATATGTGTTTATAATAAAGTGTTGGAACATATGTGACAGTTATGGGCACCTTCAAATCAAATCATATAATGGATAGGCTATAAATGGTAGAATCATCTACATCGCCTTTTACCATGATGATTTAGATAAATCGCTTATTATTGCTTTGTTCTGCGACGTGTTTCAAATGTACTTGCATTTATAGCAAACATTTTGGAAGTGAAGCGTTCATTTTGACAAACAGCGATATTATTTAATTTTGCTGCTCTGCTCAGCGTGTATCGCTAGATGGCGCCACGTGCTCACAGCGCTGAATGACGTCATTATTTTAAACTGAGCTTTATGCTTCTTGCACTCCCTCAAGATTCAGTACACTTGACATTGCATCATGAAGCTGATGCTAATGGAGATTGTCCTTCCTCATGACCTAGTTGAAACCTTTCTGCAATAATGCCAGGATTGGCTATGGTATTTAAGCCCCGGGCTTTTAGGCGCAAAACTGTCCGGTATAAAAGCGGGCGCACAAACACCATTCCTCAGAAATGTCTTCCTTCAAGACAGCGATTCATCTATTGTCTAGAAGTCTTCTGCTACTTCGCCATTGACATGCATTAGTCAGCGGGCAGGATCTTCATGGCTACATGAAGACTCTTTGCTCCCCTGCAGTGTTCCAGCAAACAGTTACTCCGCCTCGCCGCATTGATGGTGAACGGGCCGCTTTAGCATCCAAACTCCCCGCAGTGCTTCGGCAGGAGTTTTGTATCCTTTTAAGTTATTGTTGATATTGTTATATATATAACATATATATATTATGCACACACACACACACACACACACACACACACACACACACACACACTATTCCGTAAGTGTTCTTTATGCGAGGGACACATACCACCATCAGATCTGCATGAGAGCTTCATTCGCTGTCTGGGTTGCACCCACGTAGAGACAGCTCTCACTGTGAGGGTATGAGTCTCAAAACACTTCGCTCATGAATCGCCCTCGTTCTGCCTCCCGGCCCTCGTTCAGCCTCCCGGCCCTCCTATCTGCCTCCCGAGGGATCACACAAGGAGGCACGGTGGGGCCACGAGGTCAAGCAGGATAAATTTGAGGTAGACCTCGTGCCGGCACACGCCCCACGAGCCCCTCAATCTCTGTATACTCTATGTGCGGATACAGTATGTGTGTGACAAGCTTCTGCAACATTGGACAACCTTGTCATGTTCGGTGGTGCTTATGCTGGGGATGATGATGTTATGTCTCTCACTGCATCTGGTAGGTGGTCAATGGAGGACATTGCCGCCCCCTTCCCCCAGCGAGGGCGAGGAGCGTGCAGGTGCCACTGACAAGGAGATGCTTTGTGTGCTTTCAAGGGTGGTCGACGAGCTCGGTCTCAAGTGGTCTCCTCCAGAAGAACCTGAAAAATCCCGCCTTGATGAATGGTTGTTGCAGTCCGGACACTGTCAAGGGACCACATCTGCAGATCTGCCCCGTTCTTCCCGGAAGTTCATAACAAACTGACAAAATCTTGGCGTGTGCCATATTTAGCTCACTCACAAAGCGCACACCTATGTTTGGGCACACCTATGTTTGGGCAGTTTCTCCCATTCTTCTTTGCAGGTCCTCTCAAGCTCCATCAGGTTGGATGGGGAGCGTCGGTGCACAGCCATTTTCAGATCTCTCCAGAGATATTCAATCAGGTTCAAGTCTGGCTCTGGCTGGGCCACTCAAGGACATTCACAGAGTTGTCCCATAGTCACTCCTTTGTTATCTTGGCTGTGTGCTTCGAGTCGTTGTCCTGTTGGAAGATGAACCTTTGCCCCAGTCTGACGTCCAGAGCGCTCTGGAGCAGGTTTTCATCAAGGATGTCTCTGTACATTGCTGCATTCATCTTTCCCTCAATCCTGACTTGTCTCCCAGTTCCTGCCGCTGAAAAACATTCCCACAGCATGATGCTGCCACCACCATGCTTCACTGTAGGGATGGTATTGGCCAGGTGATGAGTGGTGCCTGGATTCCTCAAGACATGACGCTTGCCATTCAGGCCATAGAGTTCAATCTTTGTTTCATCAGACCAGATAATTTTGTTTCTCATGGTCTGAGAGTCATTCAGGTGCCTTTTGACAAACACCAGGTGGGCTGTCATGTGCGTTTTACTGAGGAGTGGCTTCCGTCTGGCCACTCTAAAATATAGGCCCGATAGGTGGAGTGCTGCAGAGATGGGTGTTCTTCTAGAAGGTTCTCCTCTCTCCACAGAGAAATGCTGTAGCTCTGTCAGCGTGACCATTGGGTTCTTGGTCACCTCCCTAACTAAGGCCCTTCTCCCCTGATTGCTCAGCGGCCAGCTCTAGGAAGAGTCCTGGTGGTTCCAAACTTCTTCCATTTACGGATGATGGAGGCCACTGTGCTCATTGGGACCTTCAATGCTGCAGACATTTTTAGGTACCCTTCCCCAGATCTGTGCCTCGATACAACCCTGTCTCGGAGGTCTACAGACAATTCCTTGGACTTCATGGCTTGGTTTGTGCTCTGACACGCACTGTTAACTGTGGGACCTTATATAGACAGGTGTGTGCATTTCCAAATCATGTCCAATTAACTGAATTTACCACAGGCGGACTCCAAACAAGTTGTGGAAACATCTCAAGAATGATCAGTGGAAACAGGATGCACCTGAGCTCAATTTTGAGTGTCATGGCAAAGGCTGTGAATACTTAATTATTTCTTCGTTTTTTTCTTTTTGATAAATTTGCAAAGATTGCATACAAACTTGTCACGTTGTCATTATGGGGGTATTGTTTGTAGAATTTTGAGGAAAATAATTAATTTAATCAATTTTGGAATAAGGCTGTAACATAACAAAATGTGGTAAAAGTGAAGCGCTGTGAATACTTTCCAGATGCACTGTACAAGGTATGTTACTCCATGGATCGATTTCTAAATAACTATTACAATTGTAGCTCATGCGTTACCCCTGTTGTTATTTCAGTGAGCTCCACGTGACAGGGCTTAAATAAGAGAGAGTTGCAGTGAGTTAGTCATTTCTGTCACCCCTCCATTCTTAAAAGGCAAGCATGGCATACCTTTGACTGAAGAGAGGGACATCGTGTTTATATGTTATATTAGGATTTCTAAATGCAAAGCAGCCCTGTTTGATCGCCTGCAGTACAAACGCATTTGAGACGGATTGCAATCCGATTGCTCAAACCAATTCAGGAGGGGGTTTCAGAAGCATTCCAGATGAAACTGGTCAAGTGTAAATGCATCTGGCTGTTCAAGCCACATATGTAAACTTTGCTCCGGCCAAAGAGTGCTGCATCAGCATAGGGAAAATGTTAAATGTTAACATCCGTTACCATATATTTGCATAGGGCACACATCATGTAGTATAAAATAAAAAAATAAAAGGATCCATATTGTAGGAAATACAGGTCTTTTCCCCCACATTTATTTGATGCAGATTGCTGATGAAACTGAACACAGTTCATGCTTAAGCGCAAGATGCGACTTACCTACGAGAAGCCCAGAGGGGAAAACACACAGCACTCCCATACACAGACACACACGCACTGGGAAAAGTCACTTGGAATCGAATAATAAATCCCATCTTTTAAATTCACTTCCTGGACTTAGCATAATCACTGAAGTGAACTGTTCAATTTGCATATAGTGCTGGAATTTAAGATCGGATTGATGTGGTCAAGTGTAAATGGAATCCGCTTTTTCAATCTGATAGCAAATATGATCAGTAAAAACACATGAAGTGGCCAAGTGTAAATAGGCCCTTCAATTGGGCAACACATTCAAGCACATTAATTAGACAAAATATCATGTTACAGTTTTACAACGTGACTTTTTGTTCAATTAGCTTTTGTAAGAAAAGTTGTCTCATGAAAAGACAGTGGCAGACACTCAAAAGGATGATAATAGAATAGAGCAGTTCTTTATTTATTGAAACAAGATCAGCACTGGGTCTTGCTTGTTCATGGTTCAACACTTTCCTTTCTTTACCAGTCTAGTCCTTTAACCACTTGGCTACACTATGATGCTGATTAATAGATTGATGTTGTACCTGGTCGTTCAGGACATTCCTGTGGATCATTTGTATTTGTGCTCGATAACACAAGAATCAGCACATCTTTAAACTGCTCAAAATCAACCTGAAAAACAACAACAACAAAGTAGTCATCACTGCTCTTTCCTTCCACTTCTATACAAAAAAGGCTAGAGAGTATTCTACAGATGATAACCAAAATACTTTTTTGTTTTATTACTTTAAAGGATCAGTTCAATCAAAAAAATGACAGTTAAAGTCAGAAGCTTACATACAATTGTAATGAATTTTAAGTCATTACAAAAAAAAATTTAACCACTCCACAGATTTCATATTAGCAAACTATAGTTTTGGCAAATTGTTTAGGACATCTAAATGCATGACTCAAGTAATTTTTCCCACAATTGTTTACTGACAGATTGTTTCACTTTTAATTGACTATCTCACAATTCCAGTGGGTCAGAAATGTACATACACTTAGTTAACTGTGCCTTTAAGCAGCTTGGAAAATTCCAGAAAATGATGTCAAGCCTTTAGACAATTAGATTCTGATTGGCTAATTGGAGTCAATTGGAGGTGTACCTGTGGATGTATTTTAAGGCCTACCTTCAAACTCAGTGCCTCTTTGCTTGACATCATGGGAAAATCAAAAGAAATCAGCTAAGACTTCAGAAAAAATTTTGCCCCCACAAGTCTGGTCCATCCTTGGGAGCAATTTCCAAATGTCTTAAGGTACCATGTTCATCTGTACAAAAAATAGATGCAAGTATAAATACCATGGGACCATGCAGCCATCATATTGCTTAGGGACGAGATGCATTCTGTCTCCTAAAGATGAACGTATTTTGGCCAACGTTGTGTCTGGAGGAAAAAGGGTGAGGCTTGCAAGCCAAAGAACACCATCCCAACCTTGAAGCATGGGGATGGCAGCATCATGTTGTAGGGGTGCTTTGCTGCAGGAGGGACTGGTGCACTTCACAAAATAGATGGTATCATGAGGAAGGAAAATTATGTGAATATATTGAAGCAATATCTCAAGACATCAGCCAGGAAGTTAAAGATTCCAAATGGACAATGACCTCCAAATGTCTCCAAAGTTGTGGCAAAATGGATTAAGGACAACAAAGTCAAGGAATTGGAGTGGCCATCATAAAGCCCTGAACTCAATCCAATAGAAAATTTGTGGGCAGAACTGAAAAAGCATGTGTGAGGAAGGAGGCCTTCAAACCTGAGTTACACCAGTTCTGTCTGGGGGAATGGGCCAAAATTCCAGCAACTTATTGTAAGAAGCTTGTGGAAGGCTACCCAAAATGTTTGACCCATATTAAACAATTTAAACGCAATGCTATCAAATACCAACACAGTGTATGTAAACTTCTGACTCACTGGGAATGTGATGAATGAAATAAAAGCTGAAATAAATAATTTTCTCTATTATTCTGACATTTCACATTCTTAATATAAAGTAGTGATCCCAACTGACCTAAGACCTTTCTATAATTAATTGTCAGGAATTGTGAAAAACAGTTTAAATATATTTGGCTAAGGTGTATTTAAACTTCTAACTTCAACTGTAATAAACGAGAGGGAGTGTGTGTGTGTGTGGTCTCTCACCTGTGCACTGAGCTGGTCCTGCAGCAGTGTGCGTACGAGTGTGTTCAGTGTGTTCTCCTCCAGTTGAAGGGCGTGACAGAGATCGGTTAGTTCCTCTGGACACAGACAGCCTAAACCTCTGCTGTCAAAACTCTCAAAAACATTTTTCAATCGTTCCTCATACTCATCCCTCGCTCCATCCATCAGCCTTTCCTATTGGAAGACACAAAGTGCGTTACACCTTCCATTCCTACAGATTTTGGCTGTTTGGGTGTATTGCTAAGCTTCACACTCACAACAACTCAAATTCCTTGTTGTTGAAAAGACAAAGGCAGTTGGAAGAAAGAGCCACCAAAAAAAAAGACAAGAACAACTATGAGCTCTAAAGCAAGTGCTCCACATGCACACACACACTTGTCACTTCTGCCAGAGAGGCTGTATTGCAGTAGGCCATTAAATCACTATAGGTTTTATAACCAGAGAGCTCTATACTGTATATGGGCTTTTCACACGGTTTACTAGGGCTGGGTGATATGGACAAATTTTCACAATACATTTTATTTTTTCATATCTTTCAATATACATTTCATACCATTAATGGAAGAGGAATGGATTTCACATGTTTGTTACACCTCAACCACATTCTTTGTTTACAAGCAGACTCCACAAGATAAGCAACCTTTTAATTTGAAGTTCAAGTTCATATTCAGTTTAGGATTTAATGCATGATCTCTTTCGTCTTCAGCAGACGTTTGTATCCACTGACTGACTTTGTTGTGATGCTCCACAGGTTCATTAGGTGGTGGTATTGCACCATAAGCTGGCAATAAACTGCCAATAAACATCACATGAAGAATTACTTTCTTGCCTGTGTCAACAAGCGGACTGTAACAGGGTAAGGAATGGGCAAGGAGGAGGCGGGAACTGGCTAAACAGTCAACGTAAAGTTTAATGATAAATCCCAAAATAAAACAAATGCAGACACAGATGCAACGCACCCACGTGCGACTCTCTCTCGAACTGGTTCCTCCGGCTCGTCTTTATCCCCCTCCCGGCTGATTAGCCTGATCCTCAGTCTCTCTGGAATTAGCATAATTACTGAAGTGAACTGTTCTATTTGCATATAGTGCTGGAATTTAAGATCGGATTGATGTGGTCAAGTGTAAATGGAATCCACTTTTTCAATCTGATAGCAAATATGATCAGTAAAATCACATGAAGTGGCCAAGTGTAAATAGGCCCTTCGAGTGGGCAACACTTTCAAGCACATTAATTAGACAAAATATCATGTTTTACAACGTGATTTTTGTACAATTAGCTTTTGTAAGAAAAGTTGTCTCATGAAAAGACAGTGGCAGACACTCAAAAAGATGATAATAGAATAAAGCAGTTCTTTATTTATTGAAACAAGATCAGCACTGGGTAGCAGGTTGAACATCTGCGAAGACGAAAGCGATCATGCAGTAAATCCTAAACTGAATATGAACTTGAACTTCAAATTAAAAGGTTGCTTATCTTGTGGAGTCTGCTTGTAAACAAAGAATGTGTTTGAGGTGTAACAAACATGTGAAATCCATTCCTCTTCCATTAATGGTATGAAACAAGATCAGCGAGGGGTAGCAGGCAGCGACCCCTCCGTCCCCAGGCAGACGGCCGCGGCTGCTCCCCTGGCAGATGGCAGCGCAGAGTACTCCGCAACAGCGCATCCCTCCTCCATCCTGGGTTTTGGCACCAATGTAACAGGGTAAGGGATGGGAAAGGAGGAGGTAGGAACCGGCTAAACAATCAACATAAAGTTTAATGATAAAACTCAATATAAATGAAACAACAAACAAATGCAGACACTCTCTCTCTCTCTCTCTCTCTCTCTCTCTCTCTCTCTTGAACTGGTGCCTCAGGCTTGTCTTTATCCTCCTCCCAGCTGATAAGCCCAATCCAGGGCTCTCCATGTGTCCTCACGGCCCCGGCCCCATCCTCCTACTCGTAACACGGACGTAACAGTAATTTGGATCATGAAAAAACAAAACAGTATATAAATAAACAGCAATGGCGTTAATGTCAGAGTTGTTGTTGTGTTCATTTGATTGCTGTATTGCATTGTCAATGTGGTCTTGCGGTACACAACAATATCATATTAGCCGGATAGCTAGCTAGTGGCTACCGAGCCTCATTGCCGGTTTCCATGACAGCAGGGAAAGGTTGCTCCTATTCAGCTAATGATTCATTTAGCTAGTTGTTTGTATAACCAGAGATTATTTAGCAGAGATGGGCCACTTCTATTAAAATGAATGGGAGAAATTGGAAAGCTCAACCAAGGAGCTCTGAGCACCAAACTGTCAACGGATGTAGAAAATCCCGCCATACAATTAAAAGAGCCAATAACATTTTAGATACAATCAACTCTAGAATGCGTATGCACATTAGCTATACATGCTGGGAATTATAAAAATTTTTTTTTTAGCATAATATGAGGTAAATTATCACAATTTATGATACCGGTATTGTCAGATTTTATTGCTGATTTGAAAATGTTTCTTTGATCGTAATTTTGACCAACCATTTTTTTTAGATTTGGTTCTTTCTCCATTCAAGTAGATATGAGCTGCACCGTCATGACTGGAAATAGCCTTCCAAAAATGGCCGACAGTGGACATACTTGCTATAACTTTGGTATACAGTGGACTTTGGTATAACTTTGCCGAACTGCTTGCTTTTTTTGAAACACACACCTGATCCGATCATCTAGATGTAGAACACATCTTGATAAAACAAATCGAAAATTACTCAAAAGTTTATCATCAATATAAAAAAAAAAATTCTCCATATATCGATATTGTTTTACCACCCAGCCCTACTGTTGACCTTTCCAAACTGGAAAAAAGTGATTTGGTGGTGAAGTAAATATAGCAGAAAAGATTAAGTACTTTCTACACTGAATTTGAAACTTGAACTTGAAAATATTAAGTGAATTCTACACTTGTACTCAATTCAAACATGTGAAAATTAATGCGCTAGCTTATACGTAAATATTATTCATGACTGTTTATTATCTTTATAATGCATCATGTAGAAAACACTGTCATATTTATTCGCTAATATGAGTACATTTTATAGGTAAATAAAACAAAATTAAATTTCCCTTAACTTTTCATAGATCTTGTTCCCAGCATTCAACAGGCTTGAATAATTAATGCGCTTGCATGGTTTCACTGTTTGTAAGTTTATTTACACAATTTTTAAGGTTGACTTTGTTGTTACATTTGGTTAATTCTTGTTTTGTGAAGTCTGAAGTTAATTTTTTACATCGTGTTTTGTGCACCAAGTGTTGAGGCCTGCGTGCACTGACTAATATCTTATTACTATAGCCAGTCATGCAAGGTGGTAAGTATTGTCTAATAAACTTCATAGCATGAAAATGCTATACATGAATGTGATACATGAATAAACATGGTTATATAATATGTTTAATTTTAAAGTTTAAGTACATCGAACATTACATTAGTGAGTACAAGTTACAGTAATAACTGAAATGTTTTAAGTTTAATTTACTTTCTCACTTCAACATTATTTCAGGAAATGATGTTGATTCTACTTAATTTTATAACAATTAAAATGTACTTATAAAAACTGTGTGTAAAAACTTGCTAATAAATCTTGCTACACTGAAATAATTTTGAGTATGATATACTTAATTAAATATACTTAATTTTATAACACAATATTGATTGAATTGAGAGAGTAAATTTATCTTAAGCATTTCCATAACTTTTACTTACTAATCTAAATGTACATTGTATTATTATATATATTTGTGAGTTATGCAGTCAGTTGTGATTACAAGGATCTTTAAAAAGCATTTTTATTTGAACCAACTCTTTATTGAATCATTTAGACTCTTTGTAAAACATGGCTTGTAAGCACATTTTACTCTTATTCTCTTTATGTGCACAATATCTAGCTGCTAAAATATTTTTGAGGAGAGCCTAACAAGAAAAATGTATAAGCACTATAGAAATGTTTATGGATTTTAAAGATTATATTAATTTCCATGATTGTTTTTTGTAGGCTTGAAATATAATTTTTACTTTTCCTGACAAGTTTTTTCATGACCTTGGAAAACCTTTAATAATCTTAAAGCTTAATATGGAACATTGAAGTTGGAGATTTACACTACAATATCAGGAAGCTAAGACCCTTTCTCTCTGTGCATGCCACACAACTGCTCGTTCAGTCCCTTGTCATAACTAGACTGGACTACTGTAACGTTCTCATTGCAGGCCTCCCTGCATGTGCTATTAGACCTCTCCAAATGATCCAGAATGCAGCAGCACGTCTGGTCTTTAATGAACCTAAGAGAGCACATGTTACACCACTCTTTGTCTCTCTCCACTGGCTGCCGGTTCATGCACGTACTAAATTCAAGGCCCTGATGCTGGCATACAAAACAGTCACTGGGTCTGCTCCAGCATACCTAAAAACATTTATGCAGAGCTACGTTCCCACCAGAAGCCTGCGGTCGGCTAAGGAACGTCGCCTTGTCGTACCAAAACAAAGAGGCACCAAAACACTTTCCAGGACTTTCAGTTCAATCATACCACGGTTGTGGAAAGACCTTCCCAACTCAATCCGGGAAACTAACTCACTCTCTATCTTCAAAATGGCTAAAAACACATCTTTTCCAAAAGCACTTAACCAAAAACTAAAACTTAACTAAAAAAAATAAATAAAAAAATTATTATTTACATTTCTTGTTGCACTTTAATCTGTTTTGTATACTATTCTGATGGAAGTGAAACTTTGTAATATGGCACTTTTCGTACCACTGTCTCCTTAAGATGATTCACTGATGTTTTTCCTCTTTTGTAAGTCGCTTTGGATAAAAGCGTCTGCCAAATGAATAAATGTAAATGTAAATTTGGAAAGCACATATATACAAGCCTAAAGCATTATTTAAGACACACAATCCCTCTGCTCAGGAAGAGAAGAGATCTGCAGTCTAAATGCAGACCGGTGCACAGATGATTGTGAGGACAAACAAGCTAAAATCATACATAATCAAACACACAAACATACTGCTGCAGGTGTTTTTTGTCCAAAAATACTTGAGCACATCTTAAAGGCTTCCAAACATCCATAAGTGTGAGTGTGTATGCATGTATTATCATTCAGTGGATGGTGCACACATACATGCACAAAAAGGAAAAAGGAGGAGTTTAATGTCCATCTGCTTCTTGTCAATGTCATCATCACCAACCCTTTAGGAAGTCTGAGAGTGGCCAGGTGTCTCTCTATTCAAGGAGATCACACAAAGACCTAGAGTCACTCAGATAAATGAACAGGGCATTATTTGCTAACTGAAATGTCTTTTTTTCTCATTTCATGGGCATGTTATAGCAACATAAAAACTTCAAGTTCAGAAAACGGCAGACAACACATTTGAACACATTTTCCAGGACTTTTCCATTACTTTTTAAAGGTGTCATGAAATGAGCAATACAATTTTCCTTGATCTTTTGACAAGAGGTCATTGTACTTTAAAAACATACTGTTATTTTCAGAACTCAAAACTTCCTCCTCACTGCAAAAAGAGCATTTGTTGAAACCAAGCTGCCAAAATGTCTCGATCTCTACTTTGCCCACATTGTGATGTCCCACTGTGGTAAACATTTGCTTCTGACCATCTCAACAACACATCAACAACTACTTTCCCTTATCCAGGGTATATGCAGGAATCTTGAAGTTAATTTTAATACCTTTTCAAGACTTTTTCAAGAACTTCTCAATATTTTTTAATACCTCACCGCCACTTCAAGCTGTAACCATTTACATCAGTGATACTTATAACTTAACAGTTTTAGTTTGTGATAAAGACTATATACCACTCTGATACAAAAAAATCAAATAGGCTGGGATAGTAAATCAAAGCAAAGTTTATTAAAAAACAAAACAAAACTTTGCTCCACCCTCAACAACAATCATGCTGACATGTGCCTCAGTTCTTCTGATTTTGTTCCCAGCAGCTTCTCAGTTTGGACCAATTCGTTCTGTTTTTCTTTACTACGTCTTCTGAGGATGTTGGACTTCGTGATCAGTTGTGCCATTAATGTCCCAGATTTCCCCTCTGCCGTTTGAGTTCAGTGAATGGTGTTTCTCCGCTGTGTGGAGACACCACAACACCTCAGCACGCAGTGTTGCTATGCCGCCCAGAGCCACTCTGATGTCGGCTGCAGAAGATGAGGAAGCAGAGACAGCCCGGGTCGTAGCTGTAGCTTCAGGTGCGACTGCCGGTGGTGTAACGACGTTGGCACTAGTTGTGGTGGTGCAATGCGATTACCACAGAAGCTAGCGATGGAGAGCTGCCGCTCTCGGCGTCTAGCAGCGGCTTTGTGGCTAGCACAACACATGTGGGACTTTAACGAGTTAATGCCCATTGACACAATACTTCTTTTTTTCTTGCATAATGTACAATATGCCTCCCTGACATTCCCCTCGACTGGCTGCAGCCACTCTTTGAAGTCCGGCATTTCCATCCAGGACGCTGCAAATTTACACTTCTCCATTCTGTTCATGAGTTCACCAACCTTCTCTTAAAACATTTCGGTGCGTTGTAATACGCACTGGGAACGCCAGAGCGTACATTGTGCTTTTGAACTTCCGCCCGCCTGCCCGCTCTGGTGCTCTCAGAGGCAATTTACGAACACACCCACAATAGCCTAGTTTTTTATGTACCTGTTCGTTTTTTTAATAAAAATGACTAAATTCACACACTTTTACGATGTTTTTGGGACTCAAACTGTTGGACAGCTAATTCAGAAAAAATACTTTCAAAATGTAAGACTTTATAAAGCTGTGATAAGACTTTTTAATACTTTTTAAGGGTCTTAATTTTCCCAAAATTGATTTATCACCTTTTAATACTTTTTAAGACCCTGCGGATACCCTGTTATCACTTCTGTAGGCCTGCACAGCAGTGGTGAGCAGTAAGATGGCAAGAGCCAGTCATATCTGTGGGCGTTTACTGTCAAGTCTTAAAGGAGAAGCAGCACCAAAATAGAGCATTTTTGACAAACGGTCAGAATGAGGGTTGAAAATGATCACGCTTTACAAATATCATAAGTAACTTGTAATGACCCTTCTAAGACTTTTTAAATTAAGGCCTATGACTTTTCCAAGCCTAAAATTCACAATTTTGAAATTCCAGGATCATTCCAGATTTTCCATGACCATGGGATTCCAGTGTAAAAAAAACTAAAACAACAAACAAAAAAACAAACAATAAATGCAGTGCTTCAATACATTATAAAAAAATGGACCAGTCCCTGTGAGACTGCACAGCTCTCTACGGTCAACCTCTTGTTGTTCCAAACCAGTATAACCTTCTTCTGTGGAACACAAAAGGAGAGCAGTCACCACTCACTTTCTTTGTTTGGCAAAATTATAAAAACAAAATAAAAAAGAAAGAAAAAGAATGGTGTAAATATCTTATTGTTTTTCATAGTAAGAAAATCTTGTGAACAACATGAACCATGAGTTTGTTGAGTAAATGATGACAGAATTCAGGGCCGTAACCACAAATATACTGTACATTGAGGGGGACAATAATCACCCCCCCAATAATTGATATGCTTGTTGCTGTTCTGCTGCAGTTCATTATGCACCCTGCTTCATTTTCATTAAGTTGTTGCAGGAACAACATAATGGTTAAAAAAAAGGTTGTTTTGTGTGCTCAGTAGTCTAACACCATTCGTCAATTGTCATATGAGATAACCAATCAATTCGATGAAGTTGGGAGTTGCGGGACTCAAATTTAAAAAGGTGAGCGGGAACCTTTTGGATTATTCCAGCGGTGCGCATCATCAAGCAGTTCAGGTCAAGTGTGCTAGTGTCATGTAAGATCAAAGTATCTAACTAAACATGCAATATTTGCCCACTATTTAATGATTAAAATGTTATACAGACCGACAGTAATTTCCAAGGGTGCAAACTCCAGTTCACCATTTAGCTAAATTTGCTGTTTTTAATTGAAAATATGCCATATACACTATGTGATTCGTATGTCATTCATAATTTTGAATGTGAAAACATTAACGGAGCAGTTTTCAACATGTAAGGCTTAAGACAAAGAGCAAATGTGTGTATATTGTGAAGGAATTGAATGAATGTGGTTATCTGGTAAGTTTCTGAAGAATCTTTTTATAAAATTCACTTGATATTGTCGTAGAAAATGATCAATAGCACAAAGCAGAGCATTATCGCCCTCAGATTAAAACTAGAACATGGTAAGACCTGTGACTTGTGGCTTCAACTGAGTTTTTAGGTTGTGGCAAGGACAGTGTCATATATTTTTAATGCAAATATAATTAGGTAATAATTTAAAATCAATTTAAGATTTTCTAAATAATTTCTTTGTCTTTAATTATTTCTGAATTTTGTACAGCATCTCCGAGTCTTCTTTTAAAGGAGACCATTTTATTTTGAGCATGCGCCACCAGTTAAAGGAGTTGTGCAACAAAAATTTTTAAATGTACTTTTACTCACTCGTTTACTCACTCTTATGTCGTTCAAAACCCATGAGCTCTTACTTTTTCTTGGAACATAAAAATAGATATTTTAAGCAGCTCTATTCCATAGAATAACAGTTTATAGTGAGCAGGAGCTGTCGAGCTTCAAAAAAGGACAAATACTTTAAAGCACTATTAAAGGTTCAGTATAAAGACAATATTCAAAGCTTTCTGGGGCCACACAAAAGCTTTGTGTTGTATGGACTATTTTTATGGTATTTGGACCTAGACAGTAGTGCTCAATATGAACTGTTTTGAATGGAAAAGAGCAACATTTAGGTTTTCGAAGAAAAGAGTGTTAAGATTCTACTAGGGGGGAAAACACAATGAGAGACAACCTGATAGCAGTAAATAATTGTGTATTTTGTTTTTGCTAGCCAGCTGACAGTCATGTAATTTTACAGGTACATCAGTGATGAAAAGAAATTCTAAGTATATTTGTCTTTTCTTTGATACAGCACAAAAAAGAAAGAAAAGATGCCTAAAATAGCCAAATTGCTAGCAATGCAGACAGTGGTATTGGTGTATACTTTTGTGTGGGGGGAAATCATCACTTTAATATACATATTTGGCAGCTACAATTCACTACAGTGTATGCAGGGATACTAAACCTATGACTACATATGTCAACAGAATATAAAAAATAAATAAATTCAAGATAAAAATAAATACAAGAGGAATGCTCCTCAGAAATCAAAGTCCAGCAGTGAGACACACAGGGACAAAGAGAGACAATGAGACACACAGAGGGTCTGTGAGCAGATTGATCATCAGAGTTACATTTAAATGAACAGATGGTTTCGTTCAGAGGCAGACAGAAGACTCTTTCCATCACAGTTCATGGTGTTTAATGCGTTTGCCACCTAGTTTTCCCTCCTCCAATTCGCAACCATTATGAAACACGTCCACAACCTGTTGAAAACCCAAACTACTTCTCTCTTCACATGGCCACAGTTCTGAAGTATCAAATGATCTAGCTGGTTTAAACTGGTCAATCAGCTACAATCTTCCAAAAACCTGCTGGACCAGCTACCATCCAAAACATCTACCAGCTTAAGATGGATTTCCACCTTAAATTTTTTTGAAAAAGTGCCTGACACAAATTTGCTCTCTGAAACACTTGATTTTTCCAATCACAAATGATAACATCCAATCACAGTAAAACACAACCATAATTAAATATAAATGCTGGCGAATTCGCTAAACTTTTACAAGTGAAAATATGTGATTTACGAGTTATCTAAGTCAAACAGCTTTTGAACATACCCGGCAGTGTCACAGATGCGCTCGCGCTCTCTCTCCGTTATCCGACTCAGTCCATTAGTTTGATCCGGAGCTAGCGCTGAAACTGACCCGCTGTTTCTGTGTTTTTATCAAACACCGGCGTTGAAGCTATGAACGTGTTTCTTGCGGATTTGAGCGTTCGGGTCAGAGCGTTTAACTATTTGTTCAGTTATAACGGACCGGTCAGGGGGATTTTGAAAGGCCCTGCAGGAGGAAGAGGAGGAGACGAGCAGAAACAAAGAACGCAACAGCGCCCCCAGCAGGAGAGTGATGAAATCGCACACCTGTTGATGAGTTCTCAACTTGTCAAAGCATTGTAGAGTAATACTACAATTTATAGATAAGGTTTAATTCATAATTGAAATAAATAAATATATTAGATTATAAATCCAAATATCCTAGCCTTTTCTAAGTGTCCTCCTGCACACCTGGCCTTAGTCAAGTTATATTTTATTCTCTATTGTCAGTCTATTACAACATAAATATTTAACACTTAACACATATTGTATACACTATGGAGATGCTATTTCTATTCTATGCTCTATTTAAAGGAATATTCAGTGTTCAACACAAGTTAAGCTTAATCAACAGAATAATCACAAAATAATTTCAACTTTATCCCTCCTTTTATGTAACTTTTTCTGTTAAAAAGACTTTCTCCTACCCCAGCTGTATGTGCAATATACATAGCAGATGTAGAGACAACTATAAGTTTGCCATTCATACTGTAGGTTAATTTTCTTTTTGTTTTGAGTGACCCGCCTCAACAATTTTGCTCAACCAATGGTGTGAGTTGGGGGTGGGACTATCTCTTTGTTTGACACACAGGGCAGACAAAAAAAAAAAACAATACACAAATATGGGTTTCAGTGGGCCACTTACAATAGAAGTGAATGGGGTCAATCCGTAAATGTTAAAATGCTCACTGTTTCAAAGTATAGCCACAATAATATGCATCTTACAAATTTATAAATCGCTTACTAACCTTTTCTGTGTAAAGTTGTATCTAATTTTACAACTTTATTGACATAAAGCTGTACTGCCATAAACCCTAAAACCACCGTAAAAATAACAATTTAAACAACGTTACAGCTCAAATAATTCACAAGTTTAACAGAATAATTAATGTAAGTGCTTTTATAAAAAATAAAAACCGTTCAATTTCTGCCTTTAAACCCTCCACCAATTGGCCCCATTCACTTCCATTGTAAGTGCTTCACTGTAACCTCGATTGTTTAGTTTTTTTAAGAAGGAACAAGTTAAATACATTTTTGTAGTGATCAACATTATAACACAAAAGCTGTCGACTGAGCTTGTATTGAGCCCGCAATATTCCTTTCACTTTGTAATGTGTAAATTCTACTAACTCAAATGTACAGGCGAATAAGAGATTCCAAGTATGATTCTGATTCATCATGACATCTAAACTAAAGATGTGAAATCATGAAGGAGCATAGGCCAGATTGACTTCAATGTTCAATTAAAACATGGGATTTTTTCAAACTTTTTGCTAGTACAATGATAAGACAGAAAGATACCATTGGTCAAGCAAAAATATTAAAATAGTTTTGAAAGAAAAAAAGAGGCACTGAAGAACCTGGACTAAAATTTTAAATCTGAATGAGAGTTTCATAGAGATGAGAGAGTGCCTAGTGCCAGAATTTTGTATTGCTCAAGAGGTTGCTCTAAGGAAATGTAATGCTCTGTTATGTTTAATCTTTCAGCCATTCAGTTATATATAAACTTTTTGTCAGATGTTTCTACTCAATTTGTTTTAGGATAAATAAATATAAAAATATAAATAAATTAGAGACAACCGTTGAAGAATAAAGAGCTATAAAACTAATGTGGATGGCATAGCTCAGATAATTTGGTCTAGACTTTGTTGAGAAAAGTCTTGATCTCATAATTTAAATCCCTGACATTTTATTGCAGTCTTGGGTATCTTGCAAATGTGAGCAAAGTTTGAAATATTGTTGAGCTCTGTTCTGAAACTCTAGAGGTGGGGAGTCTTTAATCGTATTGCTCTCTATGTGAAACAAATTAGATATTAAAAAGATCTCCTTTTTTTTTTTTTTTGCAATGGGGTGTTACAATTTAGGAAAAAGTGTTGTGTAAGTTTTACCAATTATGATGGAACAGCATGTTGATGATGTCGTTGAACATTGGCTGTTTCTGTGAAAAATTGTCACTTTTATACTGATCTATGGCCATTTTCAGCTCCGTAAAACCCTCATAATACTGTAATGCATCATAGCTACACACATACACAAAGCTAATGGTTCATATCTTCAAACAAGCACGAAAATGGCATCAGATGAACACACCATGGGCCAAACAATCACTACCATCCATCTTTATTTATTGATTCTGTCTCTCTCAATTCCTAATCTTCTTTATCCATTTCTGCTACATCATCCACTCTCATGCTGAAGATGAAGAAGTTTTCTTGCATTCCTCTGCCATCTCCACATTGGAGTCAGCGCCCCGTTCAACATTAACTTCATGCTTCCTGTTCTGGACGCCTTCGTTCCTGCAGTTGAGATCTGCTCTGAAAGGTCAGTAGCTGGGATCACTGCACACCAAAAATAGATATCATACATTAATGCAATAAAACCCCAAATTACCCATAACTTGAAAAAACCATGCTGGGCCATCATGGAAATGTATACTGGTCTAAAGAAGGGATGGGCATTTCAAGACATTTTGTAGAGTCCACATTAAAAATGTGTAATCTGTTACTTAAAATGTAGAATTTAAGTTCAACCTTCAACCTCATGTGAAAAAATGTGCCGTATGCATAAACAAACATCTAGATAACAAAATACAAAATTTGTTGCACTCACACATTAAAGCACACATTTCAAGTCTTCTGAAGTGATACAATCACCTTAAATAAAGACAGAATTTTATTCCTCAAACAACATCATGCAAGCTTGTAACAGCAAGATTTAGATGATAGAAGCAGTTTCATTGCTGCCCATAGGAGGCAAAGGCACAAAGGAAAGTCAAATTGCAATGTTCGAGTAGTGTTTTAACTAGTCAAATAGTTCACCCAAAAATGAACATTTTCTTATCATTTACTCACCCTTTTGTCATCCACTATCATAAAAGTAATCCATAAGACTCTAGTGGTTAAATCAGCCTTCAGAAGCGATATGATAAGTGTGGGTGAGAAACAGACCAATATTTAAGTCCTTTTTTTACTATGAATTCCCCTACCTGCTCTGTCAATCTCCACTTTACTTTCACTTTCACATTCTTCTTCTAGTGTTTTTGTTGATTCACATTCTTCATGCATATCGCCAACTTCTGGGCAAGGAGAATAATTTCTGGCAAAAATAACCTAAATATTGATGTTTCTCACCCACACCTATCATATCCCCTCTGAAGATATGGATTAAAACACTAGAGTATGGCTTACTTTTACGATGCTTTTATGTGCTTTTTGGAGCATCAACATTTTGGAACCCATTCACATTGTTTGAACCACAGAGCTGATATGTTCTTCTAAAAATCATTATTTGTGTTCTGCAGAAAAAAAAGTCATACACATCTGGGATGGCATTAGGGTGAGTAAATGATGAGAGAATTTACATTTTTGGGTGAACTATTCCTTTAAAGCTGAACGAGTTCTCGATTAATCGATTACTCATGCACATCTCTTGTCTAAAGCTTGTCTTTTCAGCAAGGTATTTGTTAGTGTGTGTTTTACCTTTCTCTGCCAGTGACACCCTGTATTTCTCCAGGTAAATTACCTTCAGTTTACAGGCAATCACAGGATTGTTATTGACGATATCAGCGATATCAGTATCAATGTACAATCAGCCGTTTGTTATCACAAAATATATTCCGACAGGGTGATCAGGAAGGAGTTTATTTTGCAATACCAACTGGCTGACTGTACATTATCCTGCTTATTACACGGCAACTACAATACAGATTTGCATTAAAATTATGTTATTACGTAAGAACAAATAAACTGGTAAACAGCAGAAATCCTGTTTTATGGGTGTTTATTCTGTGAAGTTGACCATCTGATTCCTCATTATCCAGCCTATTAAAAGACTACTTGCCAAATAAATAAATAAATGGACATGAAACATTGATTTGTGTTGAAAATGTTTTATTCGCTAACTTGTAGAGATCGCACAGTGATCTGAGAAGCAGGAAAGAGGTTGCAATACCCAGATGCACGGTCTGATATATGTATGTGCTGTTGTTACTCTGCGATATCAGACCGCTAGATGGCACCATTGACACATTTGAATTGAGTATTCCAGAGAGCCGTGTAATAATTATCAGTGATGGGCAGTAGCTTCGCTACAAATAGTGAAGCTAATAGCTTAACTACATTTCGGAGTAGTTAGATGGTAGCTTCGCTAGTTTTTAAATCAAGTAGCTTTTCAGTAGCAAAGTTATATTTTTGACTAGGTAGCAGTGTAGCATTGAGAACAGCTACTCCACTATATCATGCCTTGTACTCTGTGTTTACTATCGCCAGTTCTGCATCAAAACTAAAGATGTCCAATCACAAATTAATCCTTGAATCATTTGGCGCACGCTCTCACTTGCCAATAAGCTCACAGAATATTTTATAACAAGGAAAATAAAGATAACGGTGGTTGCATTGGATCTACAATCAATGGAAACAAAACTTGCAAATGCGTCCTTTCATTTACCAGTGAAGAAGGTCTTTATAAAGCAGCTTGTAAATTACTTCTGCAGGTAAATACATTTTCCAACCAAAAGAGTATTAAAACACGTATTAGCCTAAACAAAAACACATAAAATATACCTTGGCATTACCATATTTTTTGGCCATTACCTGGAAACTCTATGTTAATACAATGGTAGGCTTTATGAATAAGTTAATCATAAAGCGAATTACGATGGTATTTTTGTATTATCTTGAAGCACCATGTAAATACAATAGTATATGAATATGGTAATCATATATTAATATACCATGGTAGTAACATGGTACTCTTTGAAGTACTTAGAAACACCATGCAAATACAGAACGGTACATAAATATGGTAACTGGATATCAAAGTACCATGGTATTACCATCTGATACCATCAGAAATAACATTGTTACTGCCCAGATGTGTTCTCTCTCACTCTATAGTATACTGTATGTACACAGAGTTTTTATACAGGATTGTGCAAATGAAATTATGTTTAAATTGGTATGGGTTTGTAGAGGTAGTGGTCTAAATCTGAAAAATAAAATGTAAAAATCTAGATTTTTAATATTGAACATGTGTTTGTAGAAGTAGTAGTATAAATATAAATAATAAAATGTAAAATTAGTGACTTCAAATGCTGAACACATGGGTTTGTATAAGTAGCATGTCTAACTATGAATTTACATGTTTGTCGAAAACTGGATAATTTCACTTTACCAGCCCACTACCTTTTTGAACACTTGCCTTCTGTCCGACACGACAGAGCACTGAGCACCAGAACCGTCAGGTACAAGAACAGTTTTTTTCCCTCAGGCTATCCATCTCATGAATAGTTAAAAACTATACTATAATTATGTGCAATACACTGCCTAGTCAATTATAATATTTAACATATCCTACCTCTTCTGCATTTCATTCTCTTGCACTGTATATAACAGATTTGTATTTGAACCTACTATATTTTTGTCTTATTGTGTATTTCTATACATACTTATATTTCTATTATGTATTAGAAGTGTGGTTATGTTCAGGTTTGAAGAGGAGATCGTGCAAAAAAAATAAAAATAAAATAAAAATAAGGGAATTCTGGGAGAATACACCCTATGGGAGTGGTGCTCATGCTGCTCTGTCCATTGAGCCGTATCCATCTACAAAGCAATACAGGTGCATTAGTCGAGGGTTTGCCTCTGCCTGTGTATTTGACGCTGCTAAACCAGATATTTAATATGAGTCACTAGACTTCAAAATCAGATGAAGTGCAGTACAAATGCGAACCAGCCGATATAGTCCAAGTCTAGATAAATGTTTTAATGCAAAGAGGAACTCGACGACAGATTTAATTATTATGACTGATAAATGCCCCCATTTGTAACCTAATCCCCCCCTCTCTACTATACTATATATTGCTCTATACGCCTTCTGGCATCCTTTGAACGTCCGCTGGGGAGATGGTATCGCCCCCGTTGAGAATCCCTACCCTATGGTTTTTCCCTTGGAAAAAAAGATTTAACAGTAACTTACAGTATGTCATGGTTAAAATCCTGCTCTGTCTGTATTAATTGTCTGGTTCTTTTCTTTTGCAAAACTCTGAAGGACACACAGAGAAGATTTCTAAACTGCACAATGTACAGGCACAGAGCAGTCATTATTAGAGCAGCACATGAATGAGACAGAATGAGTGTTTGTGAGAGAAACAGGGACCTGCTAATCTTCCCAGGCCTCCACTGCTCAATCTGGAATCTTCCTCCATCTCTTCCAGATCCTCCATATCCAGCCCCAACTACTAAGAGGGAGAAAGAGAGTTGTATCTAACATACTGGCAGATGGATGGATGGACTCTAACCTGGTAGACATTTTGAGTCTTGGAAATCACAATTAAAAATGTCTGATATTTAAGGTTTACTATAACCATGGGACCCTGTTAATAATCCTGAATAATTGGAGATACTTTATTTGCACCCATAAAAGTCTGGTATGTTTTCACCTGACTTTGACAACTAAAACCTGCAGCAGTGAAACGAACAGTAAAATTTTAAGTTTTAGTTATGTATGTATTTAGTAATGTAAATAATAATCATTAGAATTAGCAAAATTGGATTTGTGAGTTGTGGTGGTGTAGTGGTCTAAACCACATAACTGGTAATCAGAAGGACGCTGGTTCGATCCCCACAGCCACCACCATTGTGTCCTTGAGCAAGACACTTAACTCCAGGTTGCTCCAGGTGGATTGTCCCTGTAATAAGTGCACTGTAAGTCGCTTTGGATAAAAGCGTCTGCCAAATGCATAAACGTAATGTAAATGGATAGCAGTTAATTACGTTTCAGACTTCCGTGCGCAGACACAGTGACTGTTCCTCATGAAACCGATATTTTTAGAGCTCCTTGTATGAAACTGTTTACTTTTTGCTTGTAAGTTCTCCAACCGAACCCAGTCCTGTGACAATGTTTTGGACTCACCTTCGGACGACGTATACTTGTCTGTCTCGAGCGTGAAGTGCAGGTGCAAAAGCCCTTCTTTAGCTCTGCAACCAGGGGTGAAAATTTCATAAAAATGTTGGGGGGGACAATAAACATAACAATTCTCAAGAGCAATTTTTGAAGGGGACACCAAGGTTTTTTTTGTTGTTGCCCCGTTTGCATTTGTATCATTTTATTTATTAAACAATTATTTTAAGAATATATCATTATATTATTTACAATACACATATTTTAATGATATTTTAGGGGGGGACAACCCTCAGATGGGGGGGGGGGGTCCTGACCCCCCCGCGATTAACGCCTAGGTCTGCTACATTCTCCACACCGACGAACCCCTGATGCTGATCTGCTTGCGCTTCTCCTGGTTCGTTAGAGGGGTCGCCATCCTGAAGATTACCAGTTACACCGAGTGCTCGATGTGATGATAAGCCCAGTATTTTTAAAGGACGAATGGAGAGAGGGGCAGAAAGTCTCTCCCTCTCTATTCGAAACACCCCTCTCTGTTCAGCTCTGTCATTTGACTTACTGACGAGTCCATGTTTAGTTCACTCTGAGTTCACATGTCCCTAACAAAAAATACTATGGTAACTAGCTACTTAGGCCAAACATATTTTATAAGGGAAATGACAGACATCTACATGTTTCATCTGGTCCAGTTTATTGAGCATGGAACTTTACAGATAACAACAGTTCAGACACTTAATAATAATGATACATTTCTTATATTGGGATTCATTTATGAAAAAATACAATTAATTTAGAATGGGTGAAATTTTCCCTCAATGCAACCCTAACATTCAGTTGTTTGCTGAGCCCCAAAAACAAACAAACAAAAAACAGATAAAGTAATACACCTGCCCTAATATTTGAACCCCACCAGTGGGATCATTTAAAATATCTATTAAAGCAAATGTACATCTTTTATGGTAAACTAATAGCTAATGTTTCAAGCAGCTACTCCGTATGCTTTCTTGTTTAATGTTCTCTTTCTTTTGGATTAACAACTATACTGTTCAATAATGCATTTGTTTTTCACATTGAACATAAGCAGCACCAGTGCTTTGTTCAGCATTTGCGTTTTTAGCTTGTGCAGCTTTGAGGAAGCAATGAAGGAATAAGGCAGAGAAAGAAACAAATTAATTCTCATCTCTGCATAATACATTATGTAAGGCTTTGGAAATGCCTGTGTGTGTATGTGTGTGTTTGTGCGCGCGTGTGTGTGCTGTGTCCTAACAAACAGAGAGCCATTAGCATCACTGAAACACATTCACCTCATGCTGGCATTGTCTAAAATGTCCCATTTATATGTGTGTTATTCCTCCACTGTAGTACACAGAAGGGATTAGAGAGATTTCATATTGATTGAGGTGAAATATGAAAGTGTTTGGGTTTAGGAATAGGGTTCTGATTAGATCGTATTTATGAGGATAAAATAAAAGTTAAAAAAAGAGAAGATCAAGGGCCATATTACAGAGACAGGCCTATCTGGTCTGTTTTGTAACCATGATGATTTCAGTTATAAACATAGAATTCTTTAGAGTTAATTTAACACTTAATATAGTATTACATCACCTAGGGGTAGGACGCAATAAAGAAAAGGGAAGTAACAGATAGAATGTTTCTTTAATACGGCATCTGGTTTGGGTATGAGTTAACAGAGCTTGGGTTTAGCTGTCAATTTTTCTGGTTAAAATGTCAAAATAGGGTTTGGGATTAGGGAAAAGGCTTGAGTTTAGGGCTATGCTTCAGTAGTTAGATACAGAATGTGGAGATAGGGACAGGCCCACATTATGGAGGCCCGTGGCTGCAACGGGGCCCCCAACTCCCGGGGCATCTGCCACCCTATTCTGCCCTGGTGACGTTCATGGGAGGAGCACATGTAAACACATTCAGGGGGAGACGGTGATATAAACACAGAGATGTGCATTATCCCCTGGAGGACTGCTAGGGGCCCTTCGGAGTGGTGAGCATCAGAGCCCACGGTACCTTAATATGGCACTGGATAGGGATAGGATTTAGGTTTACAGTTTAGGAAGAATCTAACAATAACTGAGGTGTAATATACAGTCAGAGTTTATAGCTCGTATAAGATGGAAATCAGACATTTGACTCTAGCTTTTGCCCTCACTTCGACTTGCAGTTATAAAGACATCATTAGAATACCTTTATATGCAACATAAAATGTTAGAACAGTTTAAAAATGCATCCTCTAAGGTCTAACACACCAATAACTTATTTCTAAACTTAACTTCACACAGAAGATTTTATCATGAAACAACAGACAGACATCTGTTAAGATCCAGTATGATGGGGATTCACATCCATGAGCACCTTTTCCATAAAATAACTACAACAACATCAATAATAATAATCATAATCATAAATATAATAATATCTAGAAAAAGAGTAAGCAAGAGAGGAAAAGTATTGCAATATTCATTTACCTCACATACATCAGGGTTAGTGTTAATGTTAGGGTTAAGTTATGGTTTGGCTGACCCTAACTCTCACATATACACTGATCAGCCACAACATTAAAACCACCTGCCTAATATTGGTTAGGTAAATTCTAGAGACTGTTGTGCATGAAAAACCCTGGAGATCAGCAGTTACAGAAATACTCAAATCAGCCCATCTGGCATCAACAATTATTCCATGTTCCAAATCACTGAGATCAAATTTTTCCCCATTCTGATGTCTGATGTGAAGATTAACTGAAGCTCCTGAACCGTATCTGCGTGATTTTATGCACTGCACTGCTGCCACACGATTGGCTGATAAGATAATCACATGGATGACTGTTGGTGCCAGATGGGCTGGTTTGAGTATTTCTGTAACTGCTGAACTCCTGGGATTTTCACACACAACAGTCTCTAGAATTTACTCAGAATGGTGCCAAAAACAACAAACATCCAATGAGCATCAGTTCTGTGGACGGAAACACCTTGATGAGTGAGGTCAACAGAGAATTTCCAGACTGGTTCAAAGCTGACAAAGTCTAAAGTAACTCTGTACAATTGTGGTCAGAAGAATAGTATCTCAGACTGCTATTCAGAAATGTGGGTTGGCGCTGTTTAGGCGGCTCGAGGGGGAACTACGAAATATTTGGCAGGTGGTTTTAATGTTGTCGCTGACCGGTGTATAAGGTCCATTTACATTTCAGCACTCTTAAACCCTGTTAAAACACATTAATGACTGTCAGAAGCATTTTCCCTCACCAAGCACTCATAGCTGAATCCATGTGCACTCATCTGTACATGTGTGTTTGTATGCATGTCAGTTGTGTATAAGGAATGTTCAGCAGACTGAGCCTGCAGGTTCAGATTCTCCAGGTGTATAAAAATCTGGAATAGGCAGTCCAGAATGAAGAGTCACCTATTAAATGAAAAACACATACAAAAAAATTATTTTGCATTTTGAAAATGAATCATCATCAGATAGACCCATACGCCATACTACAAAACTACACGGAAAAAAATATTAGTTGGCTCAACAACCATATTGTATGAAAAAAAAAGTATCTTCTCAGAAAATTATATTTACAACATTTTTATCTAAGCTTAATTTGCATTAATGTGTACAACACAAATTATACATTTTAAAGTGAATAAGAGTGATAGGGCTCTATTTTGTGCAGTGCTATGCGCAACGACCATGCACTACATCATAGAATATTTTCACGAGAGTGCTAATTCTAAGTGCAATTTTTGAACATTCCTTACCAGCGCAAAGAGCAAGTTGCCGTGGGTTTAAGTTTTTGCACTATCTGTGGGTGTATGCGCACAAACTTTGGGTGTATTGTATGGAAATGAAGTGCCGCAAAATGTAATTTGTGATTTTCCTGAAAAATATTTCATTGCACAAAGATGTTTCAAAAGCAGGTCTGTTTTCAGTGCAAAGTCCAAACTCAGTTCCTGCATTTGTAGTTTAGAGATTTCACTAGCAGGTGGTAAAAATGTCATGTCCAATATAGTGGAAAATCAGATTATGTCCCTGAGTTGTAGCTGTCTTATGAAACAAAAATGTATATGATTTATGTTTAACTTTCTAGTGGTCATAGTTTATTTTTCAATTATTATTACTGTTATATTTACAATTGTATTTATGATATCTAATTTATGTTGGTATATTTCCACCTGTTGTCATAGAGTGAATTTTAAGTTACTGCAAAAGGTACTGGAGAAAGAAGCTGGAGAGGATAAAATGTTTGGATTTGTTATATGATCTTTGGACCATTTCGTATTTTTGATTATATTTTAGTTTCATTTGAAGTGTAATTTGAAATTAGAAATATTTTTGGTGTTTCAATAAATAAATGTAATTGTTCAATATCAAAATCGATGGGTGGAAGTGAAGTGCACGTCGATACAATCACTATTAATACATACTTTGTGTGTCAATAGATGGAAATTATTAATAATACTTACATTCCCCATAATTTGTACATCCAAATCCTAATCAAAAGGAGCGTGTCCATATTTCTATTATTCAAATTCATTGCATGAAGTCCATTTACACTGCCAACTTATTATGATTGTGTTGTCGTTGTATATATCGCTGGTGCTTGAGGGAATGGACAATATAATGGGGTGCAGAAGGTGCAAAAACCAGAGACGAACCTCCGAATTAAACTGCACTTGAACAAGCCCATTAGTGTGCATGGTTTTTCCAAACCCATTTGTGCCTATACTATAGCACATACTTGCACAAAAATACAAAATCTTCATGGCCATGCCCACTGACTTTTGTGCTTATGACTTATAGCATAGGACTCTTAAAATGTGTCCCATAAAGTAAATGAATTTACTTTTTTCAATTGTGAGTTCCTTGAACTTCACTGGCTTAAAAATCCATAAAATTAAGATTTAAAGTACTACTAACTCAAATGACCAAGTACAGAACTACTTGATTCGTTTTTTGTGTAAAGTCCCCATTAGGGTGATTACTGTTCCCTTTGGTAAAGTTGGATTCTGTTTTCAGGATTCTGATATTGTTCCTTGCACTTGTGCATAGTGAATGTGCATAGCTGAAGTGCAACTTTATCTGCATCCCATCTAACCTTGGTCATTATTTTCTTCTGAGCCACATAAATGAGATAGAAACAATAATATAAATGTTAATTTTAAACAAAGTGCTAGAAGCTAGAATCTTAAATGGGGACATGCCATTTTAAGTAAATAAAGTTGAATAAACTGATACATTTGTGTAGATCTAACAAATGTTTTCTAGTTATGCTGACATAATTTACTTAAAAACATGATGCAAAAAAGCTTGTCGAACATTTAAACAATTTCTGGAAAACAATCTTGTGTGTTGCACCATAAATTCCAACCTCAGATCTCACACAGGCCTAAGCAAAGTTTTGCCTTCAAAAGTATGCAGTCAATTTTCAGTGGAAGAAACACTGTTCTAGTGTGGATGAGGGATGTCAGCATAGCTTAATTAATGTGTTTACAAACAAAAACATATTTGTGTGAACATGGCCTAAGATTAACAATATAGTTTCATCCATTATTCATATTAGAACGGATATACATGTTGACCCAGCCAAAGACTTTCAGCACTTTTTGTAAAATAAAAAAGCACTATGCTTTGAATGATAGAAATGAGAGGTAACCGCTACCTGAACGTTGCGGTTGAGGCTGATGGCAGGGTAGTACATGCCCTCCAGTGTGTTGAAGGCAACGGGTCCCTGTTGTTCATCATTAATCAAAAACAACAGAATCCCACGAGAGAAATCCAGCAGCACACCCACAGTCACTCCTTTACTTATCCCTCCATCCGTACTGAGAGAGAGAAGAGAAAGATAGAGAATGAATGATGCTTTAATAAAATAGGTTGCAAAACCTAAACCATGCACATAGACCCTTCCATTTGACACACATAAAACATACTCAAAATAAACTAGGGCTATCCAATAGTCATTTTATTCACAATTTTTAAATAGATTTTTGCCTTTTAGCTTTAATTCTTTCACCTCTCTTTAGCTGCATTGTGAATAAAATGAACCAACAGCAGGTGGTAGTAATGTATCGATAGTTTTATTGTTTATTTGTACATGCCTTGCTTAATGATGATAAAGTATGTATTTTTTGTTTAAATGCTCTCTCCTATTCAGAGACATCTATAAGAAAGCCATTTATAGGCTGATATCCTGAAGATCAAAAGTGTAAACAATGTGGCTCTGTAGCAATAACACAACATTTCTCTTTTTTGTTTTAATCCAGACTAGCTCGACATAGCAACATTGGGTTAAACAATAGTGTGACTTTGTGGCGGGACTATCTGTTTGAGTGACCAATGGAAGACGGGAGTGTTTGGGAAACCTGTTTGAAAACAGACATTATTTAGCCTTTCGGTTCGGTGATGCTAGTGACAGAATCTAAACACGTCACCTTGGGATGGACGTTAATGACACATAGGGCTCTATTTTCGTGAGTGCACAAAGTGCAGCGCTATGCGAAACAACCGTGCACAATGTCTTATTTGTCTAAGTGCAATTTTCGTACCAGTGCAAAGCACAAGTGGCTGTGGGGGGAGTGATTGTGCTATCCATGGGTGTATTGTATGGTAATGAAGTGCCAGTTTGCTATGTTCTTTAGAAATAGGCATTTCAAAACCACGTTTTATTTCAGAGCAAAGTTTAAACTCAGCTCCTGCTTTTGCAGTTTAAAGATTCCACCAGCAGGTAGTAATAAAGCTCATGTCCAAACAAATACAGCGGAACATGAAATCAAGTACTGACTTTTATGAAACCATAATTACAAGATTTGTGTTAAAGATCTATAGGTCATGGTTTATTTTTCAATTGTTATTATTGTGTTTCTATTTACAATTGTATTTATTATTTAATTTGTATTGTTATTTTTCCACCTGCTGTCGTAGAGTGATTTTTAAGTCACTGCAAAAGGGGCCAGTGGAAGTTGATGGAGTAAGTAAAATGTTTGGATTGTTTTTTTTTTTTTTTACCATTTCGTTATTTTGATTATTGACGAGGAGGAAGGCCGGGCTGTGACTATGAACGCCCGGTCCCCAATCTGGCTAATCAGCCAAGGAGAGGTATAAATGCAGCGGAATGCAGCAGTTCAGGAGAGAGAGAAAGCAGAGAGGGGAATAACCTGATTTGCCCTCAGCCACTCCCCAAACTCTGGCAGATGACAGCCGCTCCTCCCCGGGGAGACTGGAGCAAGTCCTCCGACCCCTGGTGGATGGAACGCCCCTCTACGTAGGGAGTCCATCCGCCCATGGCAGCAGCTTCACCGCACCAGGCGGCCGGCAGCGAGCCCCTCCTACCCTCACGGCTGCCCCTTTGTGTTGGCTGGTAGTGGTGAGGACTCCACGACAGCGCATCCCTCCTCCTTCCCGGGTTTCGGCACCAATGTAACAAGGTTGATATGGGAAAGGAGGAGGCAGGAACTGGCTGAACCGTCAAAATAATAGTTTAATGAAAACTTAAACAAAAAGACACAGAACACAAACGCACACACTGCAGCCACGTGTGTCTCTCTCTCTCCCGAACTGCTGCATTACGCTGCACTTATCCCTCTCCTCGACTGATTAGCCTAATTGGGGGCTGGGCGTGCATAGTCACGGCCCCACCCCGCCCTCCTCCTCATCACAATTATATTTTAATTTAGTTTGTAATTTGAATTTAGAAATATTTTTGTTTAATATTTGTGTTTCAATAAATACATTTAATTTGTCAAAATCAACAGGTAGAAATGTAGTACATGCTGATAGAATCACTGTTAACACTAGCCATGATGTGTGTCATACTTAACATTCTCTATAATTTAACATTCAAATTCTGATGAGAATCATATTTTCCATGCATATAGATGGAGCGTGTCACTGTGATAGAAATACTGTATGCCTGACATTCATGAAGGATGCAGTTTATTCACAAAAGAACAATTTAAAATTATTTAAATAGTAATTTCTTATATTCTTCTAATTCACTGCATACAATCCATTTATGCTGCCAACTTCTTATGAATGTGCTTATATCACTGGTGCTTGTGGGAATGTACTATATAATGGGACACAGATGGTTCAATAACCGGAGAAGAACCTCTGAATTAAATTGCACTTGACCAAGCCCATTAGCGCATTGCGCATGCGATTTCACCAAGCCCATTTGTGCCTAGACTATAGTGCATGCTTGCACAAAAATACCAAAAGTTCATGACCATGCCCACTGACTTAGCACATAACTTATGGCATAGCGCTGCTAGTGCTCTTAAAATAGGGTCATTAATCATTAATACATACACAATCCTTTAGTTTCAAACATTGCCCACCAACATCTACTCAGTTTATTTACATTAAAAAGACTTGTACTTCACATTGACAACTAATATTGGCATTATATTCATGCTATATAGCCAGAGTGGAACAGGCTGACCCAGCTGAGCCTGGTTTCTCCCAAGGTTATTTTTCTCCATAACTCACATCTTATGGAGTTTTGTGTTCCATGCCACAGTCGCCTTTGGCTTGCTCACTGGGGGCCTAAAGACAATAATTTTAAAAGCATGATTTTCAATTGCGTTATTCATTTAAACCGCACAATGAGGACTTTAAGACATTACAGCATCATTTTCTGTATTTTCTGTAAAGCTGCTTTGAAGCTATGTGTGTTGTGAAAAGCGCTATACAAATAAATGACCTTGTCCTGTAAAATGTCCTGTAATAAAAAAGTGTAGGCAAGTCTCTGACTCTAAACCACAAGCAAAGAAGGCACTGAAGGTATGGGAGAGTTTCCAAAAAAAAAAAAAGAGAGAAAGAATGAAAACAGTAGTGTATTGTTCACAGTGACTATGTGGGAGAAGGTGTTATTGCTATATTGCTATCTGATGCTGTAAATATAGTGTGATCTATGAAACTGTATTTGTTATGCTCAAAAGCCATGAAAGCTCTTCACTCTTGGTGATCTGCACTTTCATTGAGTGTCAGTGGGTGTATGTCTGCATTAGGAGTGTTTTAAACAGAAAAATCATGTTTACTGGATTCATCTATAAACAACATTGGCACCTTGGCATAATATAGCATGACTTTTACAATTTTATATGTACAGTGCATTAAAAATGATTTAGACCCCTTTATTTTTTCACATTTTGTTATGTGGCAGCCTTATGCAAAAATGCATTCAATTATCAATCTACACTCCATACCCCATAATGACAAAGCAAAAACCAGATTTTTGATAACTTTGCAAATTTATTAAAAAGAAAAAACTGAAATATCACACTGATTTAAGTATTTAGACCCTTTGCTATGACACTTGAAATTTTGCTCTGTCCCATTTCTCTGGATCATCTTTGAGATGTTTCTACACTTTGATTGGACTCCACCTGTGCCAAATTCAATTGATTGGACATGATTTGGAAAGATACACACCTATATAAGGTCTCACAGCTAAAAATGCATGTCAAAGCAAAAACCAAGCCATGAGGTCAAAGGAACTGCCTGTAGAGCTCAGAGACAGGATTGTGTCAAGGCACTGATCTAGGGAAGGCTGCAAACACATTTAGGCTGAATTTAAGGTTCCCAAGAGCACAGTGGCCTCCATAATTCTTGGAAGAAGTTTGGAACAACCAGGACTCTTCCTAGAGCTGGCTGACTGGCTAAACTGAGCAATCGGGTGGAAGGGCCTTGGTAAGAGAGGTAACCAAGAACCGATATTCACTCTGATTCAGAGATCATGTGTGGAGATGGGAGATATTTACAGAAGGACAAACATTACTGCAACACTCCACCGATCTGGGCTTTATGGCAGAATGGCCAGACAGAAGCTTCTCCTCAGTGCAAGATGCATGAAAGCCTGCTTGAAATTTGCAAAAAAGCACCTAAAGGACTCTCAGACTGTGAGAAACCAGATTCTCTGGTCTGATAAAATGAAGATTGAACTGTTTGGCCTCAATTCAAAGCGTCATGTCTGGAAGAAACCAGGCACCGCTCATCACATGCGCAATACTATCCAAACAGTGAAGAATGGTGGTGGCAGCATCATGCTAAGGGGTTGTTTTTTCCATGGCAGGGACAACTTGACTGGTCAGGGTTGAAGGAAAACTGAATTAAATGCAAAATAAAGCGATATCCTTAATGAAGACCTCAGACTGGGCCGAAGGTTCACCTTCCAACAGGACAATGACCCTAAGTACACAGCCAAGACAATGCAAGAGTGGCTTAGGGACAACTCTGTGAATGTCCTTGAGTGGCCCAGCCAAAGCCCAAACTTGAACCTAATCAAACATCTCTGGTGAGACTTGAAAATGGCTGTCCACCAATGGTCCCCATCCAACCTGACAGAGCTTGAGAGGATCTGCACATCAAAATCCCCACATCCAGGTGTGCAAAGCATGTCACATCATAACCAAAAAAGACTTGAGGCTGTAATCGCTGCCAAAGGTGCTTCAACTAAGTACTGATTTAAGGGTCTGAATACTTTTTAATTAGTATTTTATTTTTAATAAATTAGCAAAGTTATTAAAAATCTGGTTTTTGCTTTGTCATTATGGGGTATGGAGTGTAGATTGATGTAAAAAAATATATTTAAAGCATTTTAGCATAAGGCTACAACAAAATGTGAAATAAATGAAGTGGTCTGAATACTTTCTGAATGCACTGTGTATATATATATATATATATATATATATATATATATATATATATATATATATGTTATATTTAATTATGTACTGTGCAAAAGTTTTAGGCACTTGTGAAAAATGTTGCATAGTGAGGATGAATTCAAACATAATGCCACATAGTTTTCATTTATCAATTAAAGTCATAAAAAGTCCAGTAAACATAAAAAGCTAAATCAATATTTGGTGTGACAACTTTTGCCTTCAGAATAGCACCAATTCTCCTAGATACACCTGGAGAACTTGCCACAGTTCTTCTATCTATTTATGCTGTCTCAATTGCTTCTGTCTCTTCATGTAATCCCAGACTGACTCAATAATGATGTTGAGTTCCGGGCTCTGTGGGGACATACCATAGGTATGGCTTCTTGTTCTTCTATTTGCAAAGGGAATGTTGAAATCTAAAATAGATATTTGCTACTGATACACTAAAAGCAGAATATATATATATATATATATATATATATATATATATATATATATAATAATACAATTTTAAGACAAATGTTTGTAGTTTTGTGCAAAATATAATGCGCCTAAGACTTTTGCAGTACTGTTTATATACTGTACATATAATTATATATAACTTTTACCATTATTTATGCAATCTTTGAAGAGTTTATGTGAATACATTCTACAACAACAATCAGTGCATAAAAGTTATTTAAATAATAAAACTGGCTTAATTTGAGATTTAAATAGCATGTACTTTGTAACCAAGGGCAACTGTGAACATTTGTTTCGGGGCAATAGTCAGTTAGTCAAGCTTTTGAATAATAATTAGAATAGTTTTATTTATATAGCACCTTTCTAAAACCCAAGGTCGCTTTACAGAATTAGCAAAACAAAGCACAAGTAAATACACAAACATAAATACACAGCATAATGAACATGATATAATAAAAAGCAAGATAATCCAAGTAACTATCACTCATGAACTAGAAGCTTGAATGTAACACACAGACAAAATATGTGTTTTGAGCATTGTTTTGAAATCAGATGGAGAGGGTGCAGCTCGGAAATTTGGAGGGTGTGAGTTCCAAAGTCTAGGGCAGCCACACTAAAAGACATAGTACCAATGGATGCAAGTCTAAATTTTGGGACAGCATCAGAGGACCTCAGAGAATGTACTGGAGAGTAAACTTGGAGTAGCTCAATTAGATATTGAGGGGGGAGATTATTAAGAGTTTTGTTGGAGAGTATGAGGATCTTATACTGTATCTGGTAAGTGACAGGCAGCCAGTGTAGGTGCTGCAGAATAGGAGTAATATGTTCAGAGTTTTGCATATATCGTAAACGTTTGAGTGTTTTTGCTGATTGCCAACTTAAAGCACGTTATAACAATCCAATCTTGATGTAATAAAGGCATGAACTACAGTTTCAGAATCCTTATGGTTTAAAGTGGAGTGAATATGAGAGATGTTACGGAGGTAAAAGAAAGCCGTTTTTGATGAAATCACCATTAAAGTCTAGTGTAATGCTTGTATATTTGGAAATGAGTGACTTTGGACCAGTCAGAAAAAACTCAGCTTTATCAGAGTTAAATTTAAAGGGATATTTCACTCAAAAATGTAATTTCTCTTATAATTTACTCACCCTCATGCCATCCCAGATGTGTATGATTTTTCTTCTTCAGCAGAATAGAAACATTTTAATATTTTAAGAAACATATCTCAGCTCTGTAGGTCCATACAATGCAAATGAACGGTGAGCAGACCTGTATAGTTAAAAAGAATTACAAAGGAAGCATAGACGTAATCCATATGACTCCAGCGTTTTAAATCCATGTCTTCAGAAGTGATATGATAGGTGTGGGTGAGAAACAGAACAATATTTAAGTCCTTTTTTACTCTAAATTTCCACTTTAACTTTCACATGTGAAAGTGAACCTAAACAGGCACCACATATGACTTTCAGATGTAAAAGTGAAAGTGGAGATTTAAAGTAAAAAAAAAAAAGGACTTAAATGTTCATCTGTTTCACACCCATACCTATTATATCGCTCCTGAAGATATCGATTTAACCACTGGAGTCGTATGGATTACTTTTATGGTTCCTTAATGTGATTTTTGGAGCTACAAAGGTCTGATCACCATTCACTTGTATTGTATGGACCTACAGAGCTGAGATAGCCTTCTAAAAATCTTAGTTTGTGTTCTACAGAAGAAAGATAGTCATACATATCTGGGATGGAATGAGGGTGAGAATTTTCATTTTTGGGTGAACTATCCCATTAAGGTGATTTGACTTCAATGCTTCAGCTCATGAATCCAGGTACAAAGTACTTGAGGGGGAAAAACAGAGTTGACAGGAGTGCTAATGTAGATCTGAGTGTCATCAGCGTAACATATAACCAATTTAATCAAATGCTGAGCATCAGTATATCTAGTGCACTGGAATCAGTTGATCAGGAGGTCATTTGGAACACTAAGTAATGCAGTTTATGTACAGGTTTGTGGATGGAAACCAGACTGGAAAGGTTCACAAAGACAGTTGGCAGATAGATGAACTTGCAGCTAAGAGGCAACAACTCTTCTAACTTCTAATGCCTTAGACAGGAAAGGGAGGTAAGTGATGGGTCTGTACCTCTTCATAGCTAATGGATCTGTACCAGGTTTCTTGAGGACAGGGGTAACAGCAGTAATCTTAGGTTGTAGTGGATTTATTTTTATGTTTTTTACAGTTGAAGTCAGAAGTTTAGATACACCTTCGCCAAATACATTTAAACTCAGTTTTTCAAATTTCCTGACATTTAATCATAGAAAACTGAGTCAAGTTTGTAGGCCTCCTTGCTCACACACGCTTTTTCAGTTCTGCCCACAAATTTTCTATCGGATTAAGGTCAGGCTTTGTAATGGTCACTTCAATTCCCTGACTTTGTTGTGCTTAAACCATTTTGACACTACTTTGAAGGTATGCTTGGGGTCATTATCCATTGCCCATTTGTGACCGAGCTTTAACTTCCTGGCTGATGTCTTGAGATGTTGCTTCAATATATCCACATAAATTTCCTTCCTCATGATGCATCTATTTTGTGAAGTGCACCAGTCCCTCCTGCAGAAAAGCACCCCCACAACATGATGCTGCCACCCCAATGCTTCACGGTTGGGATGGTGTTCTTCTGCTTGCAAGCCTCACCCTTTTTCCTCCAAACATATCAATGGTCATTAGACCAGAGGACATTTCTCCAAAAAGTAATATCTTTGTCCCCATGTGCACTTGTAAACTGTAGTCTGGCTTTTTTATGGCGGTTTTTGAGCAGTGGATTCTTCCTTGCTGAGCAGCCTTTCAGGTTATGGTGATGTAGGACTCATTTTACTGTGGATATAGATACTTGTCTACCTGTTTCCTCCAGCCTCATCACAAGGTCCTTTGCTGTTGTTCTAGGATTGATTTGCACTTTTCACATCAAATTACATTCATCTCTAAGAGACAGAATGCGTCTCCTTCCTGAGCGGTATGATGGCTGCGTGGCCTTGAGGTGTTTATACTTGTGTACAATTGTTTGTACAGGTCAACTTGGTACCTTCAGGCATTTGGAAATTGCTCCTAAGGATGAACCAGACTTGTGGAGGTCCACAATTTCTTTCCTGAGCTCTTAGCTGATTTCTTTAGATTTATTTCCAAGATGTCAAGCAAAGAAGCACTGAGATTGAAGGTAGGCCTTAAAATATATCCACAGGTACACCTTTAATTCAGTAATCTGAAGCTAATCAGAAGCTAATTGGCTAATTGTCTAAAGGCTTGACATAATTTTCTGGAATGTTCCAAGCTGCTTAAAGGCACAGTTAACGTAGTGTATGTAAACTTCTGATCCACTGGAATTGTGACATAGTCAATAAAAATAAACAATCTGTCTGTAAACAATTGTTGGAAAAAGCAGACATCTTAATCGACTTTCCAAAACTATAGTTTGCTAATATTAAATCTGTGGAGTGGTTAAAAAATTAGTTTGAATGACTTTAACCTATGTGTATGTAAACTTCTGACTTCAACTGTATGCATATATATGTATATAATAATTTGATTAATTGTTTGACATTTTGCTTTTTTTTTTTAAACCATGTGCAATATGGTCTTTAAATACAAAATTATTGTCAATTAGTTACTGAAAGAGCAATTGTTTCATGACATGTTCTGAAAAGTAATTGTGTAAGGGCTGTTCACTCAGGATGTGTTCTTGCATTCAGTCTGTGCCATTTGTCAATTGTTTGTCTATGTACACATGCATCAGATGGATCTTTTTGGCCGTTATTTTTCAACATCTCATTTCACAAGTGCCACATAAGACTGTGTCAAATGTAATTTAAATAACAAAATGCATATCAAGACCCATGTTTTGCTTCATTCCTTTGCTCATCATCTAGCTGTTCAGAATGCAAGAACGCAACCAGTGTAAACGGCCTTACATAGAAAAATAATCATAAAAATCATCTGAAGAAGCTTCAATACACAATCATGCACAGACACACAGTTATCCGTACCGGTTGGTGTGTGAGTTGTTATGCATGAACCAGGAGCGGTTGTTGTCCACATACATGGCCCAGGCTTTATCATCCTTCCCCAGCATCATGTCCTTCATCACATCAACCCGTGCAATTCCAAACGCAGGGTCAGGGTGGTTGTCATAGCGATCGATTGTCATCTCCCAGTAGTGCACACCACGAGAGAATCCTGTGTTGCCCATGACGACACGGTCGTCGTAGCTGTTACATGTCACCGTGAGGTTGTCGTTGGATAAAATTATATCAGGGTGGGCTGATGCAGGGTCAAAGGTGAACCAGGCAACTGCAAAGAGAACAGAAGTTGAAGCTTAGAGTAAGAACGAAAATCCAGATGTGTTAAAGAGAAAGTTGCAGAACAGAGACACTACAAATCCAACTTGCAAACATACAATTGGCCTCTCTAATTGCCTATTTTCACCTGTTATTAAAGAAATAATTCTCTCATCATTGACTCTCCCTCATATCATCCCAGATGTGTATGACTATCTTTCTTCTGAAGAACACAAAAGAAGATTTTTAGAAGAATATCTCAACTCTGTATGTCCATACAATGCAAGTGAATGGTGACCAAAATTTTGAAGCTACAAAAAGCACATAAAGGAAGCATAAAAGTAATCCATATGACTCCAGTGGTTAATCCATGTCTTATGAAGCAATCCAGTTGGTTGTGGGTGAGAACAGACCAAACAAATTTGTTGTTTTCCACTATAAATTGTTGCATCAGTAGTCTCCTCGGGGATCATGATTTAAGCTTGATTAGTGCAATCTTGTGCTCTGTACATGCACCAAGCCCTAGGAAGTGTAATCTATGTTGAAATCATGATCATGCCTAGACTGCAATGGGAAGATTTTAAATGAAAAATAAGTTACATTTTGGTCTGTTCTCAACTAAAATATTTTCAGAATATATGGAATAATTCACTGGAGTCATATGGATTACATTTATGCTCCCTTTATGTGCTTTGTGGAGCTTCAAAGTTTGGTCACCATTTATTTGAATTTATTCCTTATTAAATAAAAATCTTTGTATGTGTTCAACAGAAGAAACATCTGGAATAGCATGAGGGTGAGTAAATGAGATTAATTTTTGGAAGAACTACTCCTTTTAACACCTTTCCCAAGTGGTCCAATCACAAGTGGACAGTGCTAAATACATGTGTAAATGTGATCTAAAACCTTCTGTATTCTGATCACTCCAACACATTTGGAGTTAAATAGAAATGCATGTGATCCCATCACATTTGTTATCTTATGTGATCCCAGACAACTGTGAAGGATTGACTACTCACCCTGTCAATCAACTATGGCGCTAAACCAAGAGTCTTAGCTTTAAACGAAAACCTTTAAAATACAAAATGGCAGATTGAAAGCCCATTTATATAGGTACATACTCCACCTTCAGTATGCTGTATGCAGTCAATGATATAGATAATTTGCTTTAGATAAAAGTTAATTAACAAATGTAAATTAACAAATGTATATCTTGTGATGCACACACAGTTCATTTAATACAGGTACTTGACAATAATAACTTTGAGCATTCCACTATAAACCTCTTTTAGTGATAATACAATTCAAGCAGGCTATATTTGCAAGCAACATGGACTTTCCTGTGTTTTTTAATACTTTTTTGTGCTTTTTCATCATGCAGCAATAAAATCAGAGACCCTTCCTATGATGAAATCCGATCACAAGTGGTCACAGGAGATGCATTTTAATTTCAGGTGTAAACGCAAATGTGTCTTGGCTGGCCACGTGTGAATGTACCACCTGAGACGGATGTTAAAATCTGCAGCCAGAATTGTACTATCATATGAAGGTAGACTCACTGAAATGAAGAAAAATGAGAAAAGATGGAAAGAAAAAGAAAAGACGGTGCAAGGCAGAGAAAAGGAAAGACAGAAATACAAATGGGTAGAAAGATGCAAAAAAAGAGAGTAAAATAATTGGTACTGAAAGGAGGGAAAACAGCAGAACAAGGAAGCTGGATTTAATCAGTGCTCGAAAATAATCAACATTTACAGAGCCTTTACTATCATTTAAAAAACACATCAACAACTATGTTAATTTATATTAGTATCCAAAATACAATGGAGTTCATTAAAACATCACTGCAATAGACTTTCAATGTGACATCACTATATTGACATCACTAATAATAATAAAACTCTGCTGTATTATTTTGCACTGACATGCTCAAGCTTCCCTGTGTAAAGAGTGATAGTATTCAATTGTAAGGTCTTACTCTCGGATGTCTGCATGACAAGTGTTTTGCTATACTGGCCGACTCCACTGGAGTTAAACGCTTTAACACGAGACATATAAGTGCTGTGGAAGTGCAGACCGTCCACTGTGCAGATCATCTCTGTACCAACATATACTTCCTGTGGAGAACACCCTTCAGTTAGTAAACACACATCACTTCCTGTAAAATACAAACCTTTTAGTGGTAAACAAGTCAATTGAATTGGTCTATACAAGACTTTTCACCATGCATCACTTCATGTAGAATAGACACTTCATTTAGGAAATACAAATCAGCTATGTGTTGCTTACTGCACAGTATTGTATATACAAGATACAAGATAATTACTCCAAAAGTTGCTTTTTGGAACTATCGGATATCGGCAAAAATAAATGCTGATAGTTACAGATAGTTTTTTCTCTGTGAAACTTCCCCTGTGCATTCCTCTGTGGCCAGTGCTGGAGGAATCTACAGTTAGAAAGGCTTAGTTCTACAGTATAACAGTGGTGAAATATTTAATATTATATTATATAATAGTTTCTTATTCATCATTAAACCTCTGGTGAATATAAAATATTTAATATGTTCAAATTAAAGGCTTTAAAAGCTTCATTTGGTTAATACCAGAGGCTATTTAGCAGAGATGTGCTACTTCTATTCACATAAATGGGAGTTATTGGAACGCCAATGTTTCCATTGATTATGGTATAAATAATGTGTGTGTGTGTGTGTGTGGTTTGGGTTGTACTTGCTTGTTACAATTTATGATACCAGTGTTGTCAGATTTAAAATGTAACAGAAGTCTTTTTATTAAAAGTTTATAGTTAAAAGCCCCATGTTATGCACCAAATCTTAATTTTCTGGTTATCATTGGGATAAACAATAAACTGCATCTGGGATTTTATTCATTTGTGACTCTTGGAGCATCTATGTCTGTGCCTGTCATGGTAAGAAGAAAAAAGAAAAGTTTTTCAATATTTGATTAATCGATTTTAAAATCTATCGGCTGATTAATCTGTTATCAGCCTTTTCCTCCACCTTGGTTATAGGTATTGGCCAAATCTACTTTCAGTCAAACTCTAGTATATTCTGTCTACTGCATATCTAGGAATTTGAAAAATAGTATGCATTAGTATTCTCCATTGTACTACATTGTTTTCATGTGACCTCTCAACTCCAGTTACTTCACATAAATGCTGTTATTACACATTTGTATATTCCATTTTGTGGAAAATGTGTTTAACCTTTTTGCAGTCAAATCAAATAATGAGTCAAGAAGAGATGTTAAAAATAAGCTTTGATATTACTTCTGGTTCATTAGTGACACTTGAAATGGAAGGCCATTTTTGATTGCATTGCATTGTAAGACATACACTAGTGCACATTTTGTCAAATATAGAGGGTCATCCAAAAAATGTGGATACTATACCTGGTGTACATACTAAAATTGAAAAATAAAGCAAGTGGTATGGTAGTATGCTATTCTGAACATAGCCATGACATCCTGTAGAATAAACACTCATCACTTCCAAAGGATTGCACACTTTATAGTAAATACAAACACACCATGAAGCTGTTGCTCATAACCTGTCAGACTCCGAGAAAATGGAGCAAATATGAGAACCCATGAACCTGGCTTTCTAAAATAAGAGCTTGGCCTGTTTAGAGGGTGGTTGAGAGTGTGTGTCTATGTGTGGGTGACAATGTGTGTATCTGAGAGAGGGTGGGTATTTATGGCACTGTATAAATTTCATATTAACATCTGTCTCAAGTGATCCGATCACAATAGGATAGTGACCACATCAAATATTTTAGTGTGGATTAAAGACGCATGTAAATACCAGGTGTAAACGGCAATTGGTCTCAGCTGACCACTTGTGATGGATCACCTAAGACAAATGTTAACACCAGGTTTAAACTGAGCCAAAGAGTGATGGACAGTGAGTATAAGGTAATGAGTGTAAGACATAGGTATGCATGTGTTTGTGACTGTGTAAGTATGTTTGTGGGGGCAGTAGTACTCTTATATAAATAGAATTCTGCAGTGAGAGACATGAATCATCTCCAACAGTGTGTGTGTGGGTCTCTCGTCACGCACACAAATTAACGTTACTCATTGTGCCCACAGACGAACGACAAAACAGTGTTCGACTACTGGTATTTCTATGGACAGTGTAAAGTGTAGACAGGACAGTAGAGGTGAGAGTGGGGAGAATGTGACGGGACATAACTCAGGTCAGACTCGAACCTGGGTCCCTGTGAACCAAAATCTCTTTTACACAAAAGAGAAGGCTCATGTCTTGAATGTATGCAACACTCACTCTAAACTGGCCTCCATTCCCATCATCCAATTCTAAAATGTATCCATCCACAGTGATGGTGGAGAGGGGTGGCTGCTTCCATGACAGAGTCGCACTGTTGGTTTGAGTACAGCACTCTTCTAACTGAAGAATAGGAGCAGCCGGTACTACACATACACAAAACCACAAACATAAAAACAGACAGACATGGTTATTTTGAGTCCAGTATTCTTTCTTACTGTGTCATTAAGGAAAGGCATGCAACAATGAAACACACCCTTACCCTTCATCTGGACAAAGTCTAACTGGTGTATGGTCTGCAGCAGTGGTCCACTGTCCAGTGTCAGGTCAAAGTCACTGCTCATGCGAGGAGTCATAGAGCCCTTCCCCCATTGATTCTCTGTCATGTGGACCCTTCTTATTAGAGCATCTGAGATCTACACACACACACACACACACACACACACACACACACACACACACTGATTCAGAATATATTACACTGCATCATGTTATATTAATGAAGTGTTGCCATTATGTAAGCGTATAACCTTATGTTAATTTAAGATGAGTCCTCATGGCAAGAAACAGTTTGAGATCACAAAAATTTTGAAAGGCAAAGTGTCATTGAGGAAGAGTGTTTGTTTTTGAGAAAAAAGCCAAAGTTGGTGACTGTAAAACAGGGTTCTCAGAGTTTTTGACACAAAACCTTTTCAGTCATTCATGATTACTGAATAAGTAATATCAGATATCTGATTTTTTCTTTTCTAAAATTATTTTATAAAGATTGCTAGGCAGATTTCTACTTATATGTCAGGAACCAATCTTTGGAATTATTTAAAGATTGTAGTTATTAGTGCGCAAGAGACTCCAATGAGACCCTTAATTGACAGATTGACTAAATATCACACTGGCCTGTGAAAACACTTTCTAGCTAATTTGTTTATTCAACACAGAATATTATTTGACTGAAGTCACAAATCCTTAAGCATACAAGAAGAAATATTTTTCTGAATACTATGACACTATTTAGATACAAGGGAACACTCTCTGTTGCTTTTTCCTTTAAAAATGTGCTGTCATTTGCTCACTTTCTCTAGGAAATCCCAAGTAATAATACACTTAAAAAAATCCAAATAATTCTCTTGCATAAGGGCTTTATAATACTAATCTGCATCAGGCAGATAAAGTGTTACCAAAAGAGATTTAAGACCTAACTTGGACTCATGATGACAAAAGACTTAAGGTCCCGGCACACTCACACTTCTTCGTTCTTTGCTTAAAGCCAAAAATAAGTTTGTAATATATATAATTCAATATCAACATATTATTTATGCATTCTATATTTATCAAAATAAATATATGCACTAGATAATGTGTAATTCGTAATGTTCACCTTTTGCATTCATGGGGCAAATGCGCTAATACGATATTCACGGCCATAATATGTGCCGATTACACTGTTATTGTAATTTATGATGACACTGATACTACTGCAAAGATGGGTGGGGATAAAAGAGTGTTAATGGGCAGAATAAAGATAAAAGAATAATGACAGGTATATCTTCAGCAGAACACAAATGAATTTTTTTTTATATATCTCTGCTCTGTAGGTTCATACAATGCAAGTGAAAGGTGATCAAATCTTTGTAGCTCCAAAAAAGGAAGATGAGATTCAGAGGAAAAAAAGGATTACATTTTTTATCTGTTTCTCACCCACACCTATTATATTGCTTCTGAAGTCACTAATTTAACCACTGGAGTCTAATAGATTACTTCTATATTTCCTTTATGTGATTTTTGGAGATACAAATATCTGATCACCATTCACTTGTATTGTATGGACCTACAGAGCTGAGATATTTTTATAAAAATCTTTGTTTGTGTTCTGCTGAGAAAGAAAGTCATACACATGTAGGATGGCATGAGGGTGAGTAAATGCTGAAATAATTTGTATTTTGGGTGAACTATCCCTTTAAGAGTATTTGAGAAGATTTGATTCCTTTTGTAGACTAATTAAACAAAACAAAAATCACATGACATGTTCTTGGGAAATGTCTCTATGCGAATGATTGTAAAGATGTAGGTAAATTTGCACCAGCTCGCTAAAAACTCTGTACGCCGATGCGATCATGTTGACTGATCTTAACTGACCAAATGTGAATTACAAGGTCACACCTACCGATGACGTGGACCAATGGCAGTAAGAAGGTGTTTAGCAGCCGGTACGACATTTTCCTGAAAGTTCGCCCTGGTGAGCTGTTATAAACCACTGAAACGAACTCAAAAACGCCTCCTTTTTTGGCCAGATTTTGTTCTAAATGACGTCACACCCGTCTGTTCTTCAATTACGTAGGAAGTGTGCAGGGGCCTTTAGACTTGAGACTTGACTTGGACTCTGCGTCAGAGGCTTGTGCACATCTGTTTGAGATGCATGAAAATGAACTTGCGTTGCTAGAAGCATTTGCTTGCATTGAGTATGTTTCTGTGCTATGTCAGCAGATTAGGTTTATTAGAGTGTAATACAGGGTCAGTGACCTGCAGAAAGCCGCTGGGGTCGTTCTCTTTGATGACCTCCAGACAGTATTCCATCAGTCCTGTGGTCTGCCTCAACTTCACTGTGCAGTGAGATATCTGATCACGAACAACCTGAGAGTACAAGAGAATGAAAAAACAAGGAAGTATAAGAGCTTGGATAAATGTTTTAGCTATAAGTCCATGATAAATGTGCTGTGGCTGGGTTGCTAGGCAACAGCAGGACCAATTGTTTGCATTCTTTCTGAGCAGGCAACACATCACTGACCTTTCATAGCAAACATTCCATTTCACATTTTCACTCATTTTTGCATATTCCAATGGATGAGTGTGTGTGTGTGTGTGTGTGTGTGTGTGTGTGTGTGCATGTTTCTTTCAATCTCTCCTTCTTCTCCCTAAATCCATAGACTATATCCCTTTTACATAATTCACATGTAAACACACAGATGCACACTCATACACAAATACCTCTTTCCTAAGCTCTAGACAAAGTCAGAGAGAACATAATGCAAAATTGAACCAAACATATAATTTAAGAGCCAATAGAGCCCTTCAAATACAAACAGAAATGGACAGTCTGAAATAAAGTACTGTAGCAGCTCTCCGTCTCAGCTCTCCAATGCCACCGGACAAAACTAAAACCCCAAAATCTTTGTAACCATGGGAACAGGCCTTTGGCACCATGGAGACAAGATGATAGGCCTGTAAGATGCAAGTAAATGCAACAATTGTCACTTCTATAACTACTTAGAAGGCAATTTTACATTTTCCTTCATGACAGACCACCACACATATAACTGCCTTCTTTTGATGTAAAAACATTTATATGAGCCAAAAGTAACAGTACCAATACATGACCAGACCTATACTTATGCTAATATCTAATTTAGTGCAAAAAGTGTCTCTCACTCCCTCTTGTGTCTTGCAGGTGCCACGTGGAGAATGCCAGCTCTGTTACCAGGACAACAGCTCCATCTCCAATTAATAATCAGTGGTGGCACCTGCTCCCTATCAACCCTTTCCTTCTTAAGCTCCTCTCATGTTCAGTAAAGTGTTGAATCATTTGTTATTCTTGTTGTGTGTTTCAACAGTCAATCGATTCCTGTATCTTAGTTTTTGTCTGTTTTACTCCAATGTGAGATTTTTGGTTTGGTCCAAAAAATATATTATATAATTATATAATTATATAAAGTATGTTATCACTTACAATGGAAGTCAATGGGGGCCAATTTTTTTTATTGTTAAAATACTCACTTTATCAACAGTATAGCCACTTGACATAAAGGATATGCATGTAAACATGATTTTAGTGTGAAACAATCGCTTACTAACTTTTTCTGTGTAAAGTTATAGTCAGTTTTACAACTTTGTTACCATGAAAATGTAATGTCAACAAACCCAAAAATGACTGTTAAAATGACAATTTAAACAACTTTACAGCTCAAATAATACATGAGTTGTAACAGAAGAATTAATGTAAGCGCTTTTATAAAATTATAAGCTTCACATTGCTGCCTTTTAAACCTGTTGTCCCCCTGTCCATAAATCCTGATGGCGGCCCTGGTCCTGTGATCTCCAGTCAGTGTGTTCCTGTGATATCCTGAAGAATTCGGTCGGTTTTTGGTTCGTTGTTTTTTTTAGCTTTTCTGTTATTCTCGATTGAAAGACTTTTTGGTTTGTTCTTTGTTTTATTTTGTAATTAAGCCTTTATGGCATCGCCTCTTGCGTTTGGGTCCTCCCTTGCTCTCTATTCTGGTGACAGATAGGTCTAATTATTTTTATGTGTCACTGCTGCCTAGCTGTTCTGACGAAGTAGTATTTGTCAAATTAACACAAACCTAATGTGAACTGTGCAGAACTGCATTTATCAAGCTAACATAAGACAAACTGCCTATTAATTTAATTTGCAAATATGTTCGTATGCAAGTGTGGGGCTTACTGAGAGTTTGTGCTCGTGCTCTTTGGTTACTCTGCTGAGCAGCTGAGCTTTCCTGCGGTTGAGAGCTTCAATCAGGGCATCACATTGGGCAACCAAACATGCTTCAAACTCAACTCCATTCTCCTAAACGCAAACACACACAGAGAAAAGATTAAGATTGTAATATACACGATTAGCACCCAACATTAAAACCACCTTCCTAATATTGTGTAGGTCCCCCCTCGTGCCGCCAACCCGCATCACAGAATAGCATTCTGAGATGCTATTCTTCTCACCAGATGGGCTGGGTTTGAGTATTTCTGTAACTGCTGATCTCCTGGGATTTTCACACACAACAATCTCTAGAATTTACTCAGAATGGTGCCAAAAACAAAGAACATCCAGTGAGCGACAGTTCTGTGGATGGAAATGCCTTGTTGATGAGAGAGGTCAGCAGAGAATGGCCAGACTGGTTCGAACTGACAAAGTCTACAATAACTCAGATAATCACTCTGTACAACTGTGGTGAGAAGAATGCTATTCTGAGATACGGGCTGGCACTGTTTTGGTGGCACGAGGGGGGAAAATAATGTTGGTGCTATTAATGTTGTGTCTGATCTGTGTATATAGCTACATGTATGAGTGTTTGAGAGAGAGTGTGTGTGTGTGTGTGTATGTCTTTGTTGTACCTGTATGTGTTGTACCATATTTCTGAGCAGTACAAGAAACTCTTTGGCCTCTGTGGCCCGATCAGACAGAACATTCAGTGCTTGAGAGAGCTGGCCCTGGAAAGATAAAGATAGAGATATAAGAAATGTAGCTCTCCACATTCATGTCTATAAAGGGCATTTAAAAAAAAATGTTATGGATAGATAGATAGATAGATAGATAGATAGATAGATAGATAGATAGATAGATAGATAGATAGATAGGTCATATGCAGAGTTAGTGTATGGTGTACACATAATACATGAAATTTGTTTTAAACAGTTATTTGAGGAAGTGAAATAATTTGTGGGAGGTTAGTCATTACATCTGTCATTTACAGAGTGGGTGAGAGAATAGGAAGAGGATTAAATGTGCGTCAGGCGCAGTGTGAAATGATGTTGGCTTGGAGTGGGCAAAATATCCCATTATAAATGTTCTCACATTGCTATGACAACCATCCACCAAGAGACCTCCACTTTCATTTGTGATCTGTTCTCAAATTAGGAACAAAAAATGAGAGGACAAAGAATGAAACATGGCACTCCAAATTCACGGCACTCACTGGCCTACATACTTTATTACAGCTTTAAACACTACAGCATTACATTCTGGAGCAGTGGTTCTCAAACTTTTTCAGGTGGCGGATCATCCCATCTCTTATTCAACACCTTTTTCAACTATCCTGTCTTTAAGCACTGATCCTTAATTTGGCTAGACTGCTGTGTTGTTCTTATTTCATTGAAATTGAATTTCATTCAAATGTAATTCAAATGTAGCTAATGAACTAATGAGTACATGGAGACAACTCTCAGTTACTTTATTGAAGACAAATATAAGCATTATCATAAATGTCATGTTCTTTGCAATCAGCTTTATTGTTATGAGTTGATTTTAATTATTGTTATGTTAATTATAATGATGTTGTTTATTCAGGTCACTTCATTTGTAGAAGCTATATGTGGCAACCAGTCGAAGATCCAATGATTACCCTGGTGTACAGTGGTAATAGTAGATCCTATTTGTATTACAATTTACTATAGTTAGTTAAATTATATACAACATATAGGCCAGTGTAGCCTTCTATAATATCAGTGGACCACAGTGAGAACCACTGTTCAGGGGTTTTCAAACTGGGGTCCGTGGACCCCCAGGGGACAGGAAGGTGGTGCTATGGAGTACGCAGAAAATTTCAATTTTTTTTTATTTAATTGAAAATATTTTTCTTCAGGTTTATACATCCAACATTACAGTGAGAAGAAACAAAAGATATGCCCTCAATTTAATAAGTAATATTTAAAATATTATTATTTTAAATATATTAACAATTAATTTTCTTAATTTCCTTTATTAATATGACAATGTAAAACAGTTAAAGGATGGGCAAGGAGGAGGCGAGAACCGGCTTGTCAATATAAATAATAATTTAATGAAAACTCAAAAACACATAAACAAACACACATGACAGACATGCCCGTCATTCTCTCTCTCTTGAACCATCGTCACCGGCCGCATTTATCCCTCGCGCGCCTCATCAGGCCGATTGGGGACCGGGCGCGCGATATTCTGATCGGCCGCGCCCCCCCTCCGCTCCACAGACAGGTAACACTTTACAATAAGGATCAATTAGTTAACATTGATTAACTTGAATATCAGTGAACAATACTTTTGTAGCTATTGTTAATGTTGATTAATGTTAATTTCAACATGTAATAACATTTTTAACATTAAAAGTTGTATATGTTAACATTAGTTAACACAATACAAACTAACATTAAGTAGCAATGAACAATTATTAAATCAATTAACATTAACAAAGATTAATAAATGCTGTTTAAAATATTAGTTTAGTTCATGACACCTACTGCATTAACTTATGGTATAAAATAGAACCTTATTGTAAAGCGTTGCCCACTGACAAAATAAAAGCCAATTATATAATTTCGCTAACAATATGTTGTCTTTATAATATCACACTTAATATTTTTCTCACCCAGTATAAATGGGATTTAATACACAAAAAATGTAAAGCTTCCTTTATATTTTAGGAAGGGGATCCCTTGCAAGGGGATCATCATGTTTGGGGGTTCTTGACTTCAAAAAGTTTGAAAACCTCTGTTCTAGAGCACTGCTTAAGCACCACATATAGAACCCTATATGACAAGCTTACACACTAAAGCCCAACACATACAGTACATACACAATAAATCACTACATACAGAAATAGTAAGTATTACACATCAAAACCCTACTGCACATAATAGTGTTACACACTAGAACACTACATACTAGAGCCCTACACATCACTGTGTTACACACTATTTTAAATACTAAAGCACTACTGAGGTGATGGGGTGTGGCCGAGCGACGTCTTTAGAGAGCGAGGCCGGAAGAGGAAGAATAGTAAGGATTGACACCTGTGGGAAATTATCTCAACAGCTGTTTTGTGTTACATTGAGAGCTGGAGAGGGATAAGATGGCAGTCCCGACCACTGGAGTGGAGAGAGAGACCGACCTGAATGTGTGTGCCCTGCTGAAAAGCAAACTCTGTGTGTTATATTGAAAAGTAGTGTTAATAAAGAAACTTACATGGATTGTTTATCCGGCTCCCGCTTCCTCCTTCTGACCTGAACAAGTGACTTACCACAACTAAATATAACAGCTCTAGTTTAGAACACTTTACTGAAGTCCTACATAGTACATACTATCCCTTGCTATGCACAACAGCAAAGCCTATAAACTCTACAAAATGTCTCTGTTCAGAGGCAGGGCCGGATTAACCATATGGGCAATTGGGCAAGTGCCCACAGGCACCACATCCAGGTGGGCACCATGCAACAGCATTTAAAAATTGTCTTAAGTCTGTTTTTATTTAAATCAAATGGTTATTAAAGTTTTTCCATTATCATAATCATTAAACATCAAATGCATGCAGGACTTATAACCCTAAATATGTGCACGGTAAACTTTTGTAATATTTGGTTAACTGTGAGAGTTCACAAATGGTTATTGTGATTTGTCTGGAGTAGGGACTCGGGAATAAAGAATGTTTATTGCCATGGATGCGTCAAACACAATCTCAGATAGCAGGGAATAAAGTGCACAGTGGCGGAGCTAGGGGTAAGGGGGTAGCTCCTGGCTCCAACCCTTAAGTGCACAGTGAACTATGAGCCTAAATAGCGCAATACATAGATCTTAAAATTACAAAATCACACTAAAGTCAAACAAAAACAATCTCAGTCACTGCCTGTAACGTAGTAGGCTTATTTTTAATAAATGGAAAATACCTGGGCAGGTTCAGTTTCCATGAGGCAGCTAACGCTATGGATTACAGTATTTATTCAGCATTTAACTTGTGTAATTGTAGTCTGCACACCATGTACATTCAGTCCTTTTTGCAACATGAACTTCATCAGAATGTCTATTTGTGACAAGAGCGCTGAAAAAGCCTGATACAGCACAACAAATTGTGAAACAGAATACAGGTCTCGAGATGCATTAATAAATATTGAAATTATTTTTAAGTTAACAGTCTCTAAAAAAAAATTTGACAGTCCTGCACAACAAATTATTAAACAGAACACAGGTGTCTTGAGATGCGGTTATACTAGGGCTGTCGATTTAACACATTAATTCTTTGTGATTAATTTAACAAAAAATAACGCGTTAAAAAAAAATTACGCAATTAATCACATGCCCCCGGACCGTAATAAGGAAGATTCCTGATAAATGGAAGCTTGTAGTACCCCCTGTTTACTCCAGAGGGCAGTAAGTGAAATTTCAGCTGTATGAGCAATGCGCAGTTTATACAGTGAAGAAAACTCTTCAGTAGGAAGAACGACACAAACATGCGTTACATTCTTGCTTTCAAAACACTTGAAGGCACGCAAATGCGAACTAAGGGATCTCAAGATGTGTTTAAAAATTGAGTATTAAACTATATTTAATTGACACAGTGACCTAAACATTTTATGTTTATGACATACACTACACAAGCATGTCTGACGCAGGGGGTGGCTGGATTGAGATGGTGCAAAATTTGGAAATTACCAAATAAATATTTAATCACGAATATAATCAAATAAATTTCCTTCAAACTTATTTATAAGTACTACCCCACTAATTATTTTCTTGTAGAGAGATTTAATTGTGATGTCGATATATTCTGTACATTTTGTGGTCTGCAGGCGGAAAATTATTTTCATTTATTTTGGAGTTGTCCCTACTCGACTTGTTTTTGGTCTGATTTCTGCAAGATCGTTAGAGATCATATTATTCCCAGCTTTCAACTTTGTTTTGAAAATGTTTTATTCGTTTTTTTTAGCTATGACACATCTCTTCATAAGGAATATTATTTGAATAATTTTCTGCTTTTGTTGGCAAAGTTTAGTATTCATAAATGTAAGTATGGGGGTTATAAACCATTAGTTTTAATTTTTAATTCAGAGGTTCAGCAATACCCAAGAACAATTTCCAATTTGAGTAACAAGAAAGCTGTGAAGTGTATTGAAATATGTAAACAATTTGATATTTTTATTTAAACTGTTTATTTAATTATTTTCCTTTTTGTTGTTGTTGTTTTAATATACGTGTTTGCTCTAGATGTAAAAGTTTTGAAAGCATTAATAAAAAAACCATTTCTGACACAATTTTAGTAAATTGACGTGCCCTTAAACAAGCCCTCATAATAAATCTCCAACTGATTGACAAATTCACTTGTGAAATGGATTGCTGTGAACTGTATGCCAATGATTGACTTATGATCAATAATATGGTAGTAAACAATACATTGTATTCTAAAGCCACTTTTTGTATTGTCTTATCAATGATGAACTCTTCTGCTACAAGAATGTAATGCATTATAATTATCTGAATATTTTTTATTTTATATATATATATAATTTTTAAATATTTAAAGGTAACTATGTATAATTATATATTGATATAAATATGTATAATCATTATATATTGAATTATTGTTATATGAGGGGCTTTCTCAGCAAATATTTGTATATGCAGTTAAATGCGATTAATCTCGATTAATTATTTGGGACACCATGTAATTAATTCGATTAAAAAATGTAATCGATTGACAGCCCTAGTTTATACATATTACATTTCTTTTAAACTTAACAGTGAGTTGTGGCACAACGATCAAAGACATCCGTCCAGTGTTTACATGGCCTCGACGCACGTGCGAACAGCTGGTAACTCACCCTATCCACCTTTTTCCTGACTAGGGATGAGCGGATCGATACTAAAGTATCGATACTTCCGATACTGATGGGGTATCAAGAATATCAATCCTCACATAAAAATATAGATTCTGAAGTTGTTCAAGTGATCTTATTACTTAGATTATATGAATATGAATGCATCTCATAATCTTCGAAGTGGAAAAAAGAATTATATGAGTGAATTGTTGCATGGCACAGGAACTTTTTTTCTTGACACGCAGAAATGCTAAAATACACCAGCAGACAGCACTCACCCTTTCAGTCATAGTGCTATTTCAAAGAGGGTGCAGTGCTTTCCTGAAGTAATGACAGAAAAACAGCATCTGGAGTTATTCACACTAAGTAATGACAAAACTAGACGTGACATGTATTATAATGGGCGTGTGTGACCATTTTTACAGGTTTGTTTTATCTTTCGGGGTTGTTAAAACATTGTTAATATTCTTTAATCCTTGTTAATAAATGAAACCCTTACGAAATCTGACCATAGATTTACTCTAGTAATATTGTATTAACCATGACTGTAGAAGCTACATCTGTAGTAACAATGTTTTTTCTTTTTCTTTTTGGCAGTAACCACGGTGTTGATACAATTAACCATGGTTTTACTACAGCATTACTGTAGTATCCATCTGGTAACTTGGTTTTAGTAATAATATAATAATATCTATGGTTAATTTTGAGGTCTTATATGTGTTTTTTACTAACTAATTTTAAAGGATATTCGAAGCAGCAGTTTATTTTCTGTTTAGGCCCATACATATATACAAAATATTAAGTAATGGGAAGGTGCGATGGCGCCATGCACGGTTCGGACTTGTGAATGGCGAGCTCTGCACACTTTGCTAGTTTTTAGTACTTGAGATTCGATACACCCTGATTCTTTTTTTTTTTTCTCCCCTTTTCTACCCAATTTGGAATGCCCAATTCACAATGTGATCTAGGTCCTCATGGTGGCGTAGTGACTCAATCCGGGTGTCAGAAGACGAATCTCTGTTGCCTCCACGTCTGAGACGTCAATCCGAGCATTTTATCATGTGGCATGTTAAGCGTGTTACCATGGAGACCTAGTGCGTGTGGAGGCCCATGCTATACTCTCCACACGCCCCACAGAGTGCGAACCACATTATAGCGACCATGCGGAAGTGACTCTACCCTCCTTAGCAACTGGGCCAATTTGGTTGCTTAGGAGACCTGGCTGGTGTCACTCAGTATGCCCTGGATTCGAACTCACTACTCTAAAGGTGGTAGTCAGCGTCAATACTTGCTGAGCTATCCAGGCCCCCCTAATTGATTCTTAACTGTTCTAGGAAGATAATATGTCAAAGAATTCAAAATCCTCAGGCTCTGGAGACATTAAAAGACACTTACGTGCTCAAGCTGAAGCCACCAGAGCAGTCGCAGCAGCAGCAGTTGATTGTTACACTAATGTTGGAATGTGGTGTTTATAATTGTATTTTTGACACACAATCTATATTTTATAATATGTCAAAATGTCAAATGTTAATATGAGTGGATTGTCTCTCTCCACATGGAATGTGAATAGGTTGGGGCACCCCATAAAAAGAAGGAAGGTTATATATAATGTTTCTTTTTGTCTGATTAACAATTTCTTATTGATTTACATATTGAACACAGAAAAACTATATATATATATCTATACAGAATCAACAATTAACCTCACTTTCACCCCTCCCCGGCCCCCAACAACATCCCAGTGGACATACATGATTATAGACACACACACACACACACACACACACACACACACACACACACACACACACACACGCACACGCACACACCATTTCTCCATAAACAAATTACATTTCCCTAGTCTACTAATTGACGCTTCTTCAAAGGCCGCCACCCTCCCCATATCCAAGCACAACTCCTGAAATGAAGGTGCTCCAGCCGACCTCCAACCCCTTAAAATAATCTGTCTGGTGATCATGACGCTGGTTAGGACCCAACTTTTTTTGTGTCTGTTCTCAACATCGATGACCATCCCATCACCCAGAATACAGAGTCTGGGGCAAAATGAAACCCGAGTGCTCAATACATCACACGCAAGCTTAACGTACATATTAACACCTCCCCAAAGACATGGGTTATGTCTCCATCCTCTGATTGACATCACCAGCAGGTGGGTGTGTCTTTAAGACCAAGCTTATACAATCTAGAGGGGGTCCAATAGAATCAATGTAAAATCTTGAATTGCTTAAGGCACACCCTTGCATCTCTAGATGCAGACTTGACTTTTTTTTTTTTTTAATCCTAGTCCACTCTCCCTCCTCCAATATCAAGTTTAAATCTTTTTCCCATAATCTCTTAAGAGAAGTTGAAGATCCGTCCCCCAGACTCTGAATTAACAGGGAGTAATACACTGATGCCTCATGACCTTTTCCAAAAGCAGTACTCACCACTCCCAGAGTATCTGCCGCTTTAGGGGGGTGTATGCCACTCCCAAAAATAGTTCAGGGTAGGTGGGGCAGTTGTAAATATCTAAAGAACTGAGATCTGGGAATCCCAAAATGTTGAACCAAATTTTCAAAGGATCTCAACACTCCACTCTCATAGAGGTCACAGAGTGTAATATCCTCCCTCACAATCCACTCTGGCCTGAAGAAAGGGGACTTATTAATAAAAAATGTGGGATTCCGCCATAAGCTCGAGGCAATATTTAAATGAATGTTAGAATTAAACACTCTGAACACTTTTGTCCATACTGAGTGTAAATGCGATATAACGGGGTGTAATTTAACTTCTCCGGTTAGTTTGATTGAAAGGCTTTGCAATGGCAAAATAGGGCCAAGAAATTCCAGTTCAATACAAAAACAGGGAGGGGCTCTCTCAGGTGGAAGCGACCAGTGAGCCAAATGTCTGAGACCGAACACATAATAATAAAATAAAATCTTGGGTAGGCCTAGCCCACTGTTGTCAATCGGCCTATGTAACTTATTGACATGTAATCTGGATGTTTCCCATTCCAAATGAAGGACTTCACTATTCTATCAAATTTCTTGAAATAAGAGAGAGGGACATCTACAGGGAGAGATTATAGCAGGTAGTTGAATTTTTGAATACAATTCATTTTAATAACATTAACCTTCCCAATCATTGATAAATGTAATGAAGCCCACAATCAGAAGACACAACCCATGTTTTTTGGTGGTGTGTTAAGATCCAAGAATTTTAGTTGAAGGTTCAGAGTTTTATGTGTGATGTATTGGGCACTCAAATTAAATTTTGCCCCAGACTCTTTTGGGCGATGGGACGGTCATCAACATGGGGGATAAACATAAAAAATTGGGTTCTGACCAGTTATGATAGGCAGACAGCTTATCTTAAGGGGATGGAAGTTGGCTGGAGCACCCTCATTTAGGGCGTGGTATGCAGAGATGGGGAGGGTGGCAGCTTTCGAGGAGGTGTCAAGTAGAAGGCTGGGGATTTAGGATTTGTTTGATAGGAAATGGGCAGTTATTTCTCTAATAAAATCAACTGGAAAATGATAAGCCCCACAAAAGCTGGCAATGCTGAAACACTCCGAGTCAAACCAGATTTAATAATCAGAGGTTGCATTAAAATTCTCCATCATTTGCCTATTTTTTTTAAACATTGACAGATAATTCCAAATACTGTCAGTCATTTTGGAAGATAACTAAGATGAAAAACATTTAAACCAAGCCTTTGTTTATGGCTGAGTGCATGATAAGGCGGCACTTGTTAATGCAGAAAAAAAGCAAAAGGTACGTGCCTCATATCTGAAGATTTTAAATTGGAACCTATTATGACCATAACAGGTCATACAAATTCTTTTTTTTCGAACCTTAAAAAGTGACCAGTCGGGATTTTATATTGAACTGCTCAACAAAAAATCTAATTAAATGTAATGCATCATTTATGTGTATTCTCTCTCTCTGACCACATGATTAGAGGGTGCGTGCAGAGAGCGCGGGAGCCCAGTAACTTTACCATGTAAATGTGTGTGATTGTGTACTTTTCTATTCAGGGACTGCCATGGAAACCGAATGTCCACACACGGCCTTTAGTGAGAAAGTGATTCACGTTAAGTAAATACAGACTGTTCACTCATTTTTGACTGTTGTTAGTGATATTTCAGTGCTTGGTAATGGGAATAAGCTGCGAAGTGGAAGCCTGTAGCATCCGCATTGGAAGAATGCACTAAGCATAATATGTATTTCGCTGCTAGTGAAAAGGTAGATAGCATATTTGAATAATTTACCCAAACCTGGCACAAAACTTGTAGGTTTGTCGGGTACTGTCGGACTCTGATCGGGTTGAAGACCTCTAAACCCTTGCAGAATAACTGAATAGTGATTTTGGTATTAAATACCATGCACATCCCTGTTAATAATGCATGATTTTGGATCAGTTCATAATTAAAAAGTACATATAACTGGCCATGTAAAACATTGCTCTAAACTTTTCTTCCGTCAATTTGAAAAATCCAACCAAATCTGGCAAGTGTCCTGTCGCGCATAAAAGTGAACGTAGTCATGTGATCTGTCATGGCTGGCCTCCATGGTGTAGAGGCCCATGGGCCTCTCAGTTCCTAATCTGTCCTTGGATGGGACAATCACAGTTATTTATTACTACTGGATGAGGATTTAAAAAATGCTTTTATAGATACTGCCGAGGTGGATTTCCATTCACAGGTATGATCAGTTTTTATTAAAAATCAATATCCACTGTCAAAATATCTTCAATAAGAAATAAAACGTTCTGAGGTTTCAATGAGGATGAATGGAGGATTTGAGCGCCCCCTGCAAGAAGAAAACTTGTGTCTCATAGAAAACAGTTTGTAGCTGACAACATTTGCAATTTTGGTCTGTTCAACACAAAATTGTCATATGAATGTAGAGAAAATGAAATATATTACAAGAGTCATATGGAGTTTGGATGAAGGTGAATAAATGATGTCAGAATTTTGGTAAGCAATCCCTGTTTATTTTTGATTGTGTACTTTATCTCACCCTGGAAAAGATGTTTACATGGTCATATTATATTATTTGTAACTATTAGTACTATATTAGAACTATTTTAGCATTTAGGGCTGCACACTACCCTGCACCCTGCATTACTCCATATGTTCTTGTCAGAGATATTGAGTATTATTTGTGTTTTGTATGTGTGGTGGTGGGGGTACAATTTTTGTTTAGGCCCAGGGGCACTATAGTCTTAATCCAGCCCTGTTCAGAGGTATGTTTAGGCAAAATGCAATATGCAATTTGTAAGCAATTTGTAGACTGACTTCCCAAAAGAGAGCTAATAAGTGTGTCTCTGTAGCACTTTCAACATAGATTGCTCAGTTTGTTTGACTCAACCAGTTTTTTGAGTTAGGGGCGGGACTGCGTGTATTAATCTGACTGGGTGTAGGGGTGTTTGGGGAAACTTGTTTGGAAATAATCGTTTTTGCAATTTGGTTTGGTGCCAAATCAGCTTTTAGAATGTTAAAAGTAAAAACACAATAGCTGGGTTTCCATCCAAAATGTTTAGCATTTTCTATGTGCATTTCTTAATATTCGACTAAAGAAAATTCGAATCATTTTTGTTTCCATCCACTACATTATGCACACTATCTTGAGGGAGCCCGCTTTGTCATGATGGAGCACGTTGCTTCTGAGAGTTATTTGAGTTGTTGAACATAATTTTATTAAATGCTGCCAGAAGACACTGAAGAATGAGTGTAATATCTCATATAATGGGGGCATAATGGCGCATTCCCATACGCCAGCACCTCTGTATATACCTACAAGCGCCTGTGCTCAAAAGGACTAGATATGAGTTTAAACTTCCGAATGTCAAGGGCTATGTAGGAAGAATTGTGTGCCAAGGTCGAACCATTTGTTGGGCCAGTCACATCAAGCTATCGCACACCCATTCCAACTGACAAGCATAATGCCATCGCGCTTAAGGCTACATGCACAAATGGTCAAAACACGCCATCAATGTGCAAATTCCATCTTGCATTTTAACTAATGTGAATCTATCCAACTCCTCCTAGAGCATCATGATCATGAAGCATCATGATTCTATCCCCAATAAATCTGTGGTCTATCAAGCATCCACATACATGCAATTTTCCAAAATAGAAAGTCTGTTAGGACAGGAACAGCTGGCAAGAAATATTCGTAGGCACCAGCTCGCAATAAAATAATAAATACAAAGTAAAAATATGTCCTTATTTCAAAATAAGGCAACATCCAATTCAAGTTAAAAAATCTATCAGGGCATCAACACAATACAAGCCCCATCTCATGCTTGCTGTGTACATGTTTGCATATGTGACACAGAGGAGAGAGAAAGGAAGAGAGAGAGAAAAGCATATGGTGCCCTGAGGCTAAAAGCAAAACTACAATCTGTTCCGTGAATCATGAGCAACTGTCTGCAGTGCGGAAAGAGGCCATTTTCCTCTGATCAGAGGCCAGCTTGCCAGTGTTCAGTGTAACAGCTACAGATGGGTCTGTGATAGAGGACACTGATCCAAGATCTGCTGTGTGTGTTTGTGTCCCAGGTGCTAAAAGGAGGAAGACGTATTTGGGTCTGCATTGATGCTGCTGTCCCAGTTCAAACCGATTTCATGCAGCCACACCGCCACCACACATATGCACTGTTACTGAACAGAGAGTAATGTGACCAAACACAAAAAGAGTAATATTACTTAAAACACATAAAATAATGTAACAACATACATTGCATAATATTACTGAACACATAAAATGATGTACCTTAACACAGCATAAATTAGTAATGTTACTAAACGCACAGAGTAAAGCATCTCTCAACAGAGTAATATAAATCATCACTGAGAGCAACATAATGAACACTGATGTTAAACAAATGTTTGTCCAAAAATGAAATTTCTGTTATCATGTTCTCTCATGTCATTCCAAACTCATATGCCTTTATTTTTTTAGTAAAACACAAAAATACAAATTTTAAAGAATTTACTGGTTGCTCTTTTCCATGCAATTACAATGAATTAGTTTTTTGAGTCCTTTCAAGGGAAGCTTCAAAAACGCTTAAAAAAAGACGCCCAATAAATGTATCATAAAAGTAGTTCATAAGACTTGTGCATTATACTACAAGTCTTCTAAAGCCACAATATACAGTAGCTTTGTGCGAGAAACATAGATTGAGTCGTTATTCGCTGAAAATCTTGACATTTCATAAAAAAATCTGATCAAGTAAGTATCGATACCGAGGTACCAGGGCTGGTATCGTACCTAAGCCAAAATTTTGGTATTGGAACAACCCTATTTTGAAGTCATCGGAGTGTGATGTGGAAGACCATGTGTTTTTTAATCAATCGTGCCTGCCTGTTGATACTTGTGTTCTTAGTTCCAGAATCTGTAAAACTCTCCTACACTGTCCATTGCTGAAGCTTTATTCCAAATGTATTAACTCACATGCAGCAGGTTAGGTCTGGGGGAGGGAGAGAGAGAGTGTGAGAAAGTGAGAGTGTACTCTTTCCTCATTCTTTGGCTTCTCTTAGGATACATTCTTTTCACTTTTAGAAACACAAAGACACACTCTAAATCAGCCCTGTGCCTCAACTCTATCATGTTGCCACAACAACAGGTCCAATGTTGTACACCATTCCCTGAGGAACTCAGACACACACAAGTATATTTGTATGAAGTCTACATGTGCCACAATATTTTGAGCATGCAAGATTTTATTCTGAGCACACAAAAATTTTCTGCACAGTCAAGATTATATTTTGAGTGCATAAAATGTATTTTCTACGTGTGTGAACTCAATGTATAGTAAAGCAATGTATCTTCTTGTGAAGATGAATTAATTTTTAGCAAACAAAATATATTTTGCACTTGAATAAAGTTTATTTTAATGTGAATTTGCACAGAATTCTGACATTTATGTAACTCAACTGTTTTTGATTGTGCAAGATCTCACTCACTCTCTCCTACTACCCACTCTGTATGCACTCATAGCTTTGACCACTTGCTTGCTCAACAAGTTTACAGCATTATAATGTAACAGAATTTCAGCCAATCAGAGATAAGGTGGTACATTTTGATTGGCTGGCTAGATAACTGATTATACTGCAAACAAAACAGGAGGAAGAGGAGAAGGGGATAGTTTTATTTCAAGAAATGAAATGTGTAACATATAACCACGCAAAAGCAGTACTTTTGTTGAATTAACTGTGTTTATTTAACCTATTTTTTAGTCTGTACACTGCCAATAGGCTTACTAACTAGATAACCATCTGTCTAGCTCTCTTAGTATGGTCTAGATTAGAATTTGGTTCTCTTGGCTAGTATTTGGTTATCTAGTTTACCAAGTTACACTTACATATATATTAATATAATCTCTCCCAGTTGTCCTACTAGTGGTCGAGCGATATACTGCAGAGAATCGGGCTATATTCTGAATTTGTTCATTATCGGCATCAGCTGATACTCGTTTGGCCGATTTGTTTCTTGAGTGCGCTGAGAATCGACTGCTTGAATGTGAAGCAACTGAGACATGTAAACGACCAGTCACGGTTTGTTTTGTTATGTGCCATCATGTTACTACAATAATAGACTGGTGTGAAACACAGTCTTATTTAAATGGTCCATATATCAGAGCCGCGGCAGACGTGTTTGTGCTCATAATGTTAAAGTGCTCGTCTGTTTCATTCTACCTTTCTCTCCTCAACAGTTCCCTGTTACCTTTAACTGTCTTGTCTAATGATTAAAAGGCAAATATCAATAAAACTAATATCATATACTGTCTGCAAATATGCACATATCTCATTTAAACAGATATAATAAACCAACCTCACACAACTTCAGCAGATCTTGCATCCTGTGGAGCGCTAATTTATTTACCGCTTAAGCACGTATTCTATCAGTCTCTCCTTAACAGTTCCCAGTAACTTTTAACTGTCTTGTCTAATGATAAAAAGGCAAATATCAATAAAACTAATATTATATAGCATACCATCTGCAAATATGCACATATTTAGTTTAAACAGATGTAATTACGACAATCCAGCATTTCTTCTCGTTAAGCACACATCTAATTCTTCCTCTGAAGTGCATATCCAATCAGCCAGAATCAAAACTTCAGGATCAAAAGTTCCTCTGATTCACAAATCATGACGGTAACTCCGTGACAATCCAAGAAGGTGATCCAGGCCATTTAAACCGAATCTGCCTGATACCAGCCTTGCTGAAGCACCTCCAAATCATCATCGATCCTCCACCTGGTCGTCTAACGGTTAGATGGAGACCTGGAGAGGCCTTCAAGCCACAGTGTCTCACACCCACTGTGAAATTTGGTGGATCGGTGATGATCTGCTTCAAAATGGCTGGAATCGGGCAGATTCATCTTTGTGAAGGATGCATGAATCAGGCCACACACAAGGTTATCTTGGAAGAAAACTTGTTTCTTTCTGCTCAGACAATGTTCCCCAACTCTGAGGATTGTTTTTTTTCCAGCAGGACAATACTCCATGCCACACAGCCAGGTCAATCAATGTGTGGATGGAGGACCACTGGATCAAGACCCTGTCATGGCCAGCCCAATCTCCAGACCTGAACCCCATTGAAAACCTCTGGAATGTGATCAAGAGGAAGATGAATGGTCACAAGCCATCTGTGGCAGCGGGGGCGTGGTCAAGCGCCCGTCCGGGAGAGAAAAGCGGTAAGGGCACTCACACCTGAGCTAAATTATGTCTAACACCTGTCTCTAATTGCAGTAGCGTGAGGAAAGCGGATAAAAGCCAGCAGCCACAGAGCATCGAGAGGGGAGCCTGACAACAAGGCTGAGAATACTTGTGTGTCATAAACATACAGAAATTAAGTTTAAAGAATAAAGCTTACCCCTTAAGCTGACGCCTGTTTCCGTCCCTTCCTTGGTCCGTTCCACACCATCAAACAAAACCGAGCTGCTTGAATTATTGCGCTAGGAGTGGCATAAAGTCACTTAACAGGAATGTGAAAGACTGGTAGCGAGCATGCCAAGATCATGAAAGCTGTGATTGAAAATCAGGGTTATTCCACCAAATATTGATTTCTGAACTCTTCCTAATTTATAACATTAGTACTGTGTTGTTTAAAAATGTATATGAACTTGTTTTCTTTGCATTATTCGAGGTCTGAAAACACTGCATCTTTTTTGCTAATTTGTTTTCTTCTCCCCTTTTCACCCCAATTTGGAATGCTCAATTCCCAGTGTGCTCTAAATCCTTGTGGTGGTGTAGTGACTCATCTCATCAATCCGTGCATGTTATAACATGGCTTGTTGAGCGTGTTACCGAGGAGATGTAATGTGTGTGGAGGCCCAAGCTTTTCTCTGCAGCATCCATGCACAACTCACCACACACATCACCGAGAGCAAGAACCACACAGTATAGCAACCACGAGGAGGTTACCCTGTGTGCCTCTACCCTCCCTAGCAACTGGGCCAATTTGGTTGCTTAGGAGACCTGGCTGGAGTAACTCAGCAAACCCTGGATTCGAGCTTGCGACTCCAGGGGTGGTAGTCAGCATCAATACTCGCTGAGCTACCCAGGCCCTCCCTCTTATTTGCTATTTTGACCATTTGCCATTTTCTGCAAATTAATGCTCTAAATGACAATATTTTTATTTGGAATTTGGGAGAAATGTTGTCGTTAGTTTATAAAATAATACAAAAATTGTAATTTTACTCACGCACATACCTATAAATAGTAAATCCAGAGAAACTGATAATTTTGCAGTGGTCTCTTCATTTTTTTCTAGAGATGTATATATATAAGTACAGCCACAAGATGTAACATTTTACATGTTAGCATGAATTTGGTGTGATAAAACTGTATATTAACCTCATCTATTTAAAGTTATCCACCTTTTTCCTGAACGCAGAAGTTCCATGATATGACTGTTTTCAATATCCGGTCTCCAGTGTTTTCGCTTGCATCGGCATATATTCTTAGTGGGTAATGTGAGGTTTACATGATGTTATGTGATGCCAACAACTGCACAAGTTGAGTATGGAATTACAGCACGGTGATGATTCTAAATGAGAACAAAAGTTATTGACCACCACCCACAAAATGCTGCCCTGGGCGACTGCCCATGTCGCCCATGCCTAAATCCACCACTGTTTATCGGCATAGAAATCATAACAAGCAGTTAATTAACAGTTAATTATAATTTTATTCTATCTACTTCTCAGTCAAAACCCAGCAGCATCAATTCTGCATTAAAGCAACACATCTAACAATAATTCAATGAATACTTTTTAACTCTAATAATGTTCTCCTTGTATCTGGATTAGCCGTGCATGTATACTGTAGCTAGTACTTATACATAGTTATTGAAAAGGGCATCCACAACGGGCAAATAGGCAAAGAAATATGTGATGCTGCAGTTTCCTTCAGGATCCAACCAAGCATGTTTAATTTTTACAGGGCAGCATGTTGTGTAGTTCCAAACATTTACAATGATAAACCATTTGGCCTTTAGTTTCATGAAAAAATTATTGGAACAAAATGAACTGATTATAACCAGATACCAGCATTTAAAAATAACATTTTCACTCCAGAACAATTAAAAATCACTTTGGTCCGGTTTTCGGTTACGTTCTGCTAAACATTTAATTCGTTTTCGTTTTTCGTTCCTTGAACGGTTTTTAGTCCCTTGTGTAAATCCATGAATTTGATGTAGACTACTTCTGGTTGTTTATCCTAAAACTAAGTTGGAGAGCTGTGCGCACTTATTTTTCTTTTGGTCTGTATCACGGCCGGTTTTGTCGTGCGCTGCGTTTTAATGAGTTCGGCGCTGTCTCGCTTATCACTGTGACAACACATACGGCTCTACACATAGCCAAATAAAACCTCTATTCTAAGTGTGTACTAAAACTAGTGTTTTATGCATAAGAAGACAAGAGGATTAAACTACCTCAAGCAATTTCCCCACCTTGTGGAATTTCCACATCGCTCCTAGTGCTTTGACTTCATGCGTGGAGTGTTTGCCTTCCTCCAGACACTGGTAGCACACGGGGGTCTTGCACTGCACGCAGTACATACTCAAGTTCTCCAGCTCGTGTTCGGTGCAGGTGGAGATCTTCCGAGGGCTTGCGCGGCGGCTGATCCTGCCCTGCGCCGGCGGCACGAGCCGGTGCTTGGCCAGCGGACCCCGTGGCGGGTGGCACCGGAGGCGGCACGGGTCGCAGTAGAACACGTCGCACTGCTCGCACATCATCGTCGCCTCGCGGGGGTTCTTCTCGCACAGTTGACACTTGAGCGCTGCCGCTTTGCTCTGCTGGTACCGGTCCACTACCTCCTCCAGCACGCGGTTCTTGGGGAAGCCCCGGAGCCCCCGGTCGTCGAGCGTCAGGCTGCGGTGGCACTGCGGGCAGGTGAGGCAGGAATTGCGAGGGACCGGCGGCAGGACGCCGGTATGGGGCAGCAGATGGTGCTGCGCTTGGTGCTTGGGAGGAACAGCAGGGGGGAAAACGCGCACCCCGTTGGGGGATTTCTGGCACGGGGTGGTCGGGGCGCTCACGATACCGCCGTAAGACCCGTAGCCACTGTCCGCCTCGCTGTACAGGCTCATCTTATCCAGGTCTAAGTAATCATAATCGGACACGCCGGAGCCGGACGCGCGGCTGCTCTGAGGGGATTCGGCGTCGGGCGTTTGCACCAGGATGTTACGGGCGCAGGCCAGGCAGATATTATGCGAGCAGGGTAGAATGATGGGCTCACGGAAAAACGAGCCACACACCGGGCATTTTAACTCCTCTTCCATTTCATCCATCTTGTTCGAGCTGGATCCTTGTAAACGAATGTAAAATATTCCCACCGATGCCAGCTCCGTACGGATGCGTCGCCTTCCCGTTTTCCGTCTAATGCACCGGAGGATAGAGGAGGGGGCGGTATAAATTCGGTGGGCGTACGCTGACTCCAGCACTGGCGCACGAACAGCTACAGCACAAATGCCCTGTCAGTTCATGTGATGAGCTCCAGAAATCCAATCAGACTGATGATGCTCGCCTGTCACCAATCTATGGCAGACACAGCCAATGTTTGTATTAGTGCACCTGCTGTAACAGAGCACCTGATTCCGGCATGTATCACATCTAAAGCTGTTGTGTGCAGGTGCAGTACAGGTCAGTTTTCAGCAAAAAGTGTTTGACAGTTGAAAATGCAAGAGCTAAATCTGAAGTGTTCTCTCCTAATTGCTGGTGGATGATAATTGCCTCGAGCAGAATTTCCATGGTAACCAGAGAGAGAAGGAAAGAGGGAGAGAAAGCAGAGTGGAGAAATAACAAAAAAAAGGGAATCCATCCAACACTTTACACTGGGTGCATGAAAAAATGTTCAATATAAAAATGGTTTACATGTAAAGAATAGAGTTCTTATCTGCTTGGGCCAAATGTGAAGATTTTGCAAAATGTAAAGAATGCTGTGATTATGATGTTAAAGGAAAATTCCAGGTTCAATACAAGTCAAGCTCAGTCGACAACATTTGTGTTATGTGTTGATTGCCACAAAAATGAAACCAGATAACTAATGATGCTTCTAAGGTGAGTGGCACAATTTACTTTCCAGCTGCTATCGACTAACTCGTGTTTTTTACACGTGTGAGCATTTCAAACATTAGTGTTTGCGGAGGAGTTCTTGAGAGGGTGTGTGGGTGTATTCTGGTTGTTGTAGAGTTTGAGTGAGTGTGTATGTGCGTTGGGAGGACTGTGAATTGATGTGCATTTTGTCCATGTGCTTCTCTCGTGAGTGTGACTTGGTGGGGGAGTGCAATTAATTGCTTAATAATGTTTTATTATTATGCCAGTAATTGGGTCACTGAGCAGGTTCTAATCTGGGGCCAGCAATTATTGAGTCTCATAGTACATAGTCAGCCATATTTGCATGAAAATGTTCAAAGAGATGCTGAGATCTTGACCTTTTAAAAATGGTTACAAATTATCAAAATTCATGAGAGCACTAATATTTCTTGCAGTCTATCGTCAGGACTATCAGAAGCTGTAAAAAGCAACAGACTATACACCAATGAGAGAGATTTCTGTGTTCCAATAAATCTATTAATTACAAACTTGTTCACATATTTTGTTTGTTATTCTTAATATATATATATTTTTTGTTGCAATTATTAAATAAAATAATTAATATATAATGATACATATTTAAAGGTTTCAAAGCCTTTTTTTTATTTACTATTGATGGTTTTGAAATCTTTTTTTGTTAATTATTGGTGCTCGAAAGGGAAGTATTATTATTATTATTTCTGAAACTTAAGGTTTAGGGATTAAACTAGTATTAAAATATGTCCTGCATCATTTGTGTTACTGACATTAATGATTCTTAAGTGATCAGATTTATTTGATTCCCATTACATTTTCATTTCCACCTAATGCAAATTCCATTGATTCCATAAAATGCCATAGATTTATACTGAAGGAGGGACCAAAGCAATATCTGCAGACCAGAATATCAAACAGGCTTTTTTTGCCTTGGGCCAAAAAGCCTAGTAATCACCCAGAACACCTTAGCAACTGCATATCAACATTCCAGAAACCAACAAGAACATCTAAGCAACCAACTAGCAATGCCCTAGCAACCAAACAGAACACTCTAGTGTAATTTAGTTTTTTTTATTTTACATTTAGTCGTTTAGCAGAAGCTTTTATCTAAAGCAACTTACAAATAAGGAACATAAGCAATTTTTCATACAAACAGTCAACAATATTTTCAGTACCGCAGAGCCAAGTTGTGGTTGGAGTAATATAGATGCTAGCGCAGAAGAAAGACAGACAAGGTTTTTTTTAAATTGTTAAATATTAAGCGCATTTAGCGTTGATTGGTTAAGTGCTCACGGATCAGATGTGTTTCCGCTGATTCTTGAATGCTGACATGGTTTCAGCAGATTGTGTGGAGGTTGGAAACTCATTCCACCACGAGGATCAGAGAAAATGAATGATTGTGAAATATCTTTGCAATGGGACCACCAGGCGTCACTCGTTCATTGACCGCAGAGAGTGAGTTGGGATGTAGATCTGGAGGAGACAATTGAAGAGTGTGCCGTTCCATTGGCTGTCCTAAAGGCTAGACTCAAAGCCTTGAATTTGATGTGAGCAGCTACTGGTAGCCAGTGGAGTGAAATCAAGAGTGAGGTGACATGAGCCCTTTTTGGCTGATTGAAGACCAGACGCGCTGCAGCGTTCTGGACCATCTACAGAAACTTAATCATGCTTGCTGGTAGACAGGCAAACTGAGAATTACAGTAGTCCAGTCTTGATATGACCAGAGCTTGGATTGGGAGCTGTGTAGCATATTCAGAAAGGAAAGATCTGATTTTACTTACGTTGTAAAGTGCAAACCTGCAAGACCGGGTGGTTGACGAGATGTTGGCAGTGAAGCTAAGCTGGTCATCCACTATCACTCCCAGGTTCCATGCTGTCCTGGGTGATGTTAGCGTAGTTGAACCAAGATGAAAAAAGCAGAGCCAGTGTTATGGATCAACTGGGGATGTGTGCGTGCATTTGAATAATTTGACTTGCCTTTTCAGCAGATTAGTTCAATGTGAGTTGACAAGGAGCACAGAAAAAACGTTATAAAAAATGCTGGTATCGTTAACCTGCTTTGTTTCACTGATGTCTGTTCTAATAAATTTGTCAAAGTTTAAGAGTGATTTTAAATGTTACACAGGGTAACATCTGGTTTCCAATGTTAATGTGGGACATTGGTTTGAATGGGAACTGGTGATAACACTTGTCAGAGCAGTAAATCGCAAGTGGAATTATTTTATTTGCAACATTAAAGCATCATAGGCTGATATGTGTCAATATTTGTTTATAATGAATAATGAATTGATTAACCTGAAAATCAACAAAGTGATTTATGAAATATAGCTTGGATGCTGGTCTAGTGGTTAATCCTGCTGGCAGTACAGACCAGGGTTCAAATTCAGGAAAGACAAAATGCATTTATAGCTTTGGCGCAGATTTTGATGTATTTGTAACAGATATAATGAAAACAATTTTGTAAAACACACATACACAGACAAATAATTATTTAAAAAAAATAATAAATCAATCAAAATTGTAACTTAATCTGACAGCCAGCAATTAAAAATAAACTATCGAATTTTTTAAGAATGCTTGAATTACTTAAACATTTTATATATATATATATATATATATATTTATATTGTATATATTAGGGATGGGCATTCATCAATAATTTGGTATTCGACAAAAATTTGACTCTTTGTCACGAACCCCGCTCCCTCGCTCCGCCCCCTCGAGCTTCCACGCTCATTCCGCCCCCTCGAGCTCGCACGCTCGTTAGCAGGTCTCCATCCTCGGGCTCGCATGCCCGCCATCCTATCACCAGTATTAGTTTCACCCGCACTCGTCCCCAATCACTAGATCATTAGTTTCACCTGTACTCGTCTCATCACCTATCATTGGTTACACCTGCACTCGCCCCTATATATATCACAACCCTTTCGTCTCACTCGGGTTGGTTATTGTATTTAGTTTCCCGTGTCTTTGCCCCCGCTAGTCTCGTCTAGTTTTGAACTCCTCTTGTCCTCCTCTTAGCTTGCCAGCTCCCCTTGTTCCCCTGTCTTTTGCTCCCCACTAGTCCCATCTAGTTACTCTGATCCTGTTTCCCGGCTTCGACCCCCCCACTCTCGTTGACCACTCTCTCCCGGATTCGCCCCTTTACTCCACTTTGATTCCCCGGCTTTTGACCCTACGCTTCCCTCGACAACTCTTCTCTGGATTTACCCTGTTTGTACTTTTGCCTGCACTGCTATTAATAAAAGCAGTTTCCTCCGACATTTTGACTGTCTCATCTTGTGTGTGTGTGTGTGCGGGTTACAAAATAACCAACCCTTACCGAAGACAGTCACAATGCCCCGCGCTGAGGATTTACGCAGCTCACTAGAGCGGATGTTTTCAGCGCACTCTGCGACAGGATCTACCGTTGGGAGTCATGATCGCGCGCTCACCGCCCAGGGACAGCAGGTACGTGCGATTTTTGATTTTTGTCACCCTGTTCTACCTGTGTCTGTCCCTGAGCCCGTTTATGCTCCCAACGCATTTCTGAGCGCCGTGAGCCTTCAACCACCTGAGAGGTTTGACGGCTCTTCGGGCGCTTACCAAGAGTTGGTTATGCAGGGCAGCGGTTGCAGAACGAATAGCCGTGCCCTTAACATTATGGACCCAGCGGCCCAACTCTTGGTTTTGCGTCAGGGGAGTCAACCCTTGGAGGCTTATGTTATGGATTTTTGTGCCCTGGCCAACCAGGTGAATTTTGATGAGGTAGCTCTGAAAGACATTTTTCAATTTGGACTGAATGAGCCAGCCTCATCATTCATGCCTGGTGGTCGCTGCTCTCTCAACCTGGCTCAGTTTATTGACCTCGCCCTACTGTACGCTGGTTCCTCGTTTACTGTGGGGGAGGCAGAAACTGAACCAGCGTTCCATACCACGGCCCCCGTCTCGAAGCCTTACACGGCCCCCGTCCCGAAGCCTGACACGGCCCTAGTCCCGAAGCCTGACACGGCCCTAGTCCCGAAGCCTTACACGGCCCTAGCCCCGAAGCCTGACACGGCCCTAGCCCTGAAGCCTGTCACGGCCCTAGCCCCGAAGCTTTACATGGCCCTAGTCCCGAAGCCTGACACGGCCCTAGTCCCGAAGCCTGACACGGCCCCAGTCCCGAAGCCTGTCACGGCCCCAGTCCCGAAGCCTGTCACGGCCCCAGTCCCGAAGCCCGACACAGCCCCATTCCCGAGGCCTGTCACGGCCCCAGCCTTGAAGCCTGGCATGGCCAGCGAGTCAACGCCCATGCCTGCCACGGCCAACGAGCCAGCGCCCATGCCCGCCACGGCCAACGAGCCAGCGCCCATGCCCGCCACGGCCAACGAGCCAGCGCCCATGCCTGCCATGGGCAACGAGCCAGCGCCCATGTCTGCCACCGTCAGCGAGCCAGCGCCTGTAGCCTCGACCGCCCCAGAGCCAGCGCCTGTAGCCTCGACCGTCCCCATGGCCACATCCCCTGTTGGCCGAAGACGTCAGAGAAGGAAGAGGGCCCCTTCTCCCCAGTCTCGTCTTGTGCTCAAGACCACAGAGGTTCCCTCAGAGTCTTCCACGACTCTGCCGGGCTCTACTCCGCCCTCAGAGTCTTCCACGACTCTGCAGACCTCTACTCCGCCCTCAGAGTCTTCCACGGCTCTGCCGAGCTCTGCTCCGCCCTCAGAGTCTTCCACGGCTCTGCCGGGCTCTGCTCCGCCCTCAGAGTCTTCCACGGCTCTGCCAGCCTCTGCTTTGCCCTCAGAATCTTCCACGGCTCTGCCAGCCTCTGCTCGCCCCTCAGAGCCTCGCGGCCCTCCCTCTCGAGTCTTTCAGGGCTCCTCCTCCCCTCGAGCCTCTCAGGGCTCCGTCCCTCGAGTCTTTCATGGCTCCACCCCTCAAGCCTCTCACGGCTTCGCCTCTCGAGTCTCTCAGGGCTCCTCCCCCTCTCAAGCCTCTCAGGGCTTCCCCTCTCGAGTCTTTCAGGGCTCCTCCTCCCCTCGAGCCTCTCAGGGCTCCTCCTCCCCTCGAGCCTCTCAGGGTTCCTCCTCCCCTCGAGCCTCTCAGGGCTCCGCCCCTCGAGTCTTTCATGGATCCACCCCTCAAGCCTCTCACGGCTTCGTCTCTCGAGTCTCTCAGGGCTCCTCCTCCTCTCGAGCCTCTCAGGGCTCCGCCCCCCAAGCCTCTCGAGCCTTCCAGGACTCTGCCACTCGAGCCTCCTACGGCTCCGCCTCCCGAGCCTCCTACGGCTCTGCCTCTCGGGCCTCCTACGGCTCTACCCCCCGAGACTACAGAGCCTGCCAGGTCGTCGCCTCGGGGACCTCCCACGGCGCCACCTCCCTTGGCTCCACCTCCAGAGCCTTCCAGGCCTACCTCGCTAGAGCCTCCCACGGCGCCACCGTCATTGGCTCCACCTCCTGAGCCTTCCAGGCCTTTGCCCCTAAAGCCCCCTTCGGCTCCACCTCCAGAGCCTTCCAGGCCTCCACCTCCAGAGCCTTCCAGACCTACCCCCCTTAAGCCTCCCTTGGCTCCACCTCCAGAGCCTTCCAGGCCTTCGCTCCTAAAGCCTCCTTTGGCTCCACCTCCAGAGCCTTCCAGGCCTTCACCCCTAAAGCCTCCTTCGGCTCCACCTCTAGAGCCTTCCAGAACCCCACCTCCAGAGCCGCCTACAGTGCCGCCTCTGACGGCACCGCCTTTCACGGCTCAGCCCGGACTTCCTGACCCCCTTCCTGTCCTGTGGCCTCTTCCCTGGCCTCCGGACCCTATTCCTGTCCGGTGGTCACCTTCCAGACCCCCGGACCCAGTCCCTGTCCTCCAGTCGCCTTCCAGACCCCCTGACCCAGTCTCTGCCCTTTGGCTGCCCCCTAGATCTCCCGACCACCCGCCTGTCCGCTATGTTCCCCCTGACCTTGCCTTGAAACTGGCCATTGACCCCATGGACTGTCTCATTTCCCTCTGTGCCCCTTGGACTGCCCTCAATTTTGTTAATGTGTTTTGTGGGTTGTCTGTTCAGGGGTTTTTTGTTTGTTGGTATCGTCCAACAAACAAAATTATAGAGACATTTCAGCCAATGATGCTTTAATTTTGCATAAAAAATAATTCCACTTGCGATTTCCTGCTCTGACAAGTGTAATCACCAGTTGCCACTCAAACCAATGTCCCATGTTATCATAGGTAATCATGTTACCCTGTGAAGCCATTAAAATTGCTCTTAAACTTTGTCAAATGTATTAGAACAGACATCAATGAACAAAGCAGGCTAATTTTCAACTAAGTTTTCACATCGGTGATGTAAGTGTAAGTTTCAAATTATGAGTAGAAATATTTATTGTACAAGTTGTACAAATCCAAATATGCAAGCTCTCCAGTTTTGCTACTGATTTAACTTCATAGACACCGCTCCTCTCCAGGTGACCTTGAAGTATCTGCCTGTGAGATATAACTCAAACCATCCAAGCAGTTCCTGTGATGCCCAGGTCAAAGAGAGTGTGCAGGAGAATCTGGTGGTTCACTGTTTCAAAACTCGAAAGCAGCAGACAAGTCAAGGAGGATGAGGACAGATGATTTGGAGTTAGCGCTCGCCAGTCGCAGGGTTTCAACTTCTGACAAGAGGGCAGTCTCTGTTGAATGTCCTTTTTTAAGCCTGACTGATGTCTGCCGAGTAGGTTGTTCTGTGAAATAAAAGCAGACAACTGGTTAGTCTCAGCCTCTGATGCAAGCCCACAGGCCATCCATTGTCCAATGACTAAATGTAACTGGAAAACACTTTCTCACGTTAGTAAGTCATAATCTGATTGGCTAGCTTGAAGGATATTCCATGTGTTTTATCAGTCCACATGGAAACAGAGTTGTGTTCCCAAGGTTCTGAGTTAATACGAGTGGGTTTGAGGATAAAATAATAATCACTGAATTTGTCAAAGTTTAATAGCAAGTAAAATGTATACGAGTATCCATTTATATTGTGCTTTGTTTTCTGTTTCTGTGAAATAGTCTTTACTGAGGTTTTCTGTGCCGTACTTAGACTCTACACATTTTCTGCTATTTTTCCATGTGTTTTCTGTGCAATTGCTTGCAGAGACTGCTACACCAGTGTTTTATTTTGGTATAATACATCTCAGATAAACCTGCCCTCTCCGCAAATAATGACCAAATCAGCAGTGACTGATCACTTTACATGTGATGGTTCCTTCTGTCCAAGTAAGTGTTCTTAGCCAGTTTTTTGCACAATAGAGTTAAGATCTTTTGTCTTTTTATTCAAAGGTCTGGCAAAGCGGGACTAAGAACACCCTAGCAACGAAATAGCAATGTACTAATAAAGCTCATAAAGTCTAAGCAACCACAAAGCAACGCCCTAGCAACCACCCACAACACACTAGCATTATGGAACATGTTTCATCTGACATATAATAGCTTCTTTTCCACCACCGGAGCCAAACAGTTCTGAGCATGGTTAGTAAATGTACCAGTAGCATTTTCCACTTCAGCATGGTTCAGTGTGGTATGATTACAATGTTTTCAGCACAGTAAGGTAACCATACTCAGGACAGAGAATCGTATCGGTGAAACAGCTTTTGTGACATCACATAGTCAGTCCATTCCAATCAAGAGTTTGAAGCACCACAGTGAGAAAAATACAAATTCAAATCTGTAAGGAACAGCATGGTACTAAATATTAAAATACAAACAAATGTAATTCCAAAAACTACAGAACAATCAGGAGAAACTATACAAAAAAATCTAATGAATATATATTTTTTAAACTATAAATGAAGAGCAGCTCTAAAACTGTTTGACTCTTAGCTTTAGTCTGTCCATCTGGCACTGGTGAAGGAAGTGATGCTGGATCTTTTGAAAGATTATAGAGACTTAAAATCTTTAGGCAGAGGGAGTTTCAACTCCAAAAATTGAACCATAAATTGGCTTGGACTGTGTCCCTAGATTACACACATTTTAGTTGGCATCCCGAGGCTCTAAAGATTGACAGTCAGAGGAGGAATAAATCAGGCAGATGCAGACAGACTGTGTTTGTGTGTGGATTTGCATCGAGATAATTTTTCTTCTGTCTATATGCACAAGCTGTTCATCATCCACAATTACATATATAAATGCTATGATTCAATATACTGCTGAAAAAACACATTCTCATATAATGTTTTTACGAGTACGCATGACTATTTGCATAGGTTTGCAGGAGTTTGAGTCGTTTGGCAAGTCTGAAAATGGACATGCTCTTTTTGTGATGCTAAGAGTAGGCTGTGCCTTGCATAACAGGTAAAAGCATGTTTCAGAGAGAGGATGAGAGGATGTGAAAAAAAAATAGATGAAAAAGTGGATTTATCAATACACCTACTCCTATTCATGCTGTCTCCGGCATTTTCTCTCCTCCCACATGCATCCTGTGATATGTGTATGCGTGTGTGCACAGACGTCAGTGAGAAATTAAAGTGCGTAGCACTCCAAAAATGGCTATAACCGGATAAAATGTTGGTTGAAAATCAGACAGAGAGATTTGTATTAATTAAATAAAAATGTATTTGTGTATACAGGTTTGAGTTTCCTGATCTCCGCTCTCTCAAATCAGTTTACTAACCTCCTCAGGCTCCTCTAGACAGATATACAAGCCATTAAATACTGACTGTACATTTAAAATACACGTTGCTGTAGTGTTTTGTTGGGATTGGAATTGTGTGCTCTTATTGGTGGATGACACATTTTCTTGTTTATTCATTGATCATATTTTGCAGTTGTGTGATTTAAAAATGTTTACTTCATTTGTTGGGCCTTCGTGCTGTGACACATTGGTTTGGTTTAAATAAAATCTTCCCATCAAAAGTGTTGCTGGAGTTACCTTCTATGCAAAATAATCAGCTATAAAAGATTAACTAACTGACAGCATTATATTGCTTAATATGCTCAGAACAGACAATCATCACACTGAATAAAAAAAATGCTTTAATGCTATTTTGTTTAAACAACTTCAAAGTCAGTTATTGTCAGTGATTTGAGTCGTGATCGGCCACCTGTTACACCACACAGTTTCATACCTAAAACAAAGGCTTTGTTATCTAATCAAACATTTGCCTAAACTGACCCCTACCCAATCCTAACCCCTTCCTAATTCCCCTAACCTTCTTATACACAATCCTAACCCATTCCTCAATAAATACATTTAGATAATTACATCAAACGCACAAAAACATTCAATTTACATTTTAACAAATTCACTGTCACACAGCAATTATCACATCACTGCAGCCATTAGCACTAATTTAGTGTCAGCACAGAGTGAGTAATAACAACATCCTATGAGGGTGTGAGTGTGCTTCTGTATGTGTGCGCAATCTGTGCATGTCTATGTGATTGTGTTTTTTTCTTTAAGCAAATTCTATTCATTATTGTTTTGTCAATCCCACACACACACACACACACACACACACACACACACACACACACACACACACACTGGACTGGCAGGCCAAAATTCCTATGAGTCTTACAGTAAGTGATTTATTTACAGGGTTGTTGCTTTTTCCCCATCACTATTGTCCCCCCCAGGGCAGTCACCAGAACGTATAGGGGTGGGGGATACTTTTTATGATATGAGACACAGAGAAAGACCAAAACAATATCCACACCAAAATACAAGACAACCCAGTCAGTAGTTATAATCAAAATATACCATGTTTTATAATAAAACATCTCATAACACCAAAACACCAAACAAAATAGTTCAGCCTATAACAATTGCAATAGATTAATAAATCTCACCAAAGGCATTTGCATTTATGTAGCATATAAGCTTAAACACTACATAAACATGTATCGGCACATCAAAAGCTCCTTAATTCCAACAACACAATAATAAAACAGCAATAACCATGAAACAACAATAAAAACTGCTGCTCTGTCAATAACAATGCCTGCTTGTAGAGCCCATTCCCTCTTCCTAACACCTCAACAATGTCTCCACTCTGATTCACACTCTGTTGATGTTAGTCGAAGAAGTTGATGATGACTCTTTAAACCGCTTTCCACACAGAATTGTTACACAGGACCACCCAAATTAGATTTGAGACTGCAGAGTGAACAAGAATGTCATCTTGGGGGCACTGCCCCTAATGCCCGTCCTTGGCGACGGGCCTGTGTCATCCGGAGTAAGATATTCACCCCCGGTTTGTTCTAGCACAGAACCTGTGGCAAACATACTGTACTAAAGTTGCCTTATATAGAAAAAGTCTGTTAAATAAACAAATAGCACATTTGGTATATAAAATAAAGGTCTTGTATGTCACCCAGTACAACCTCTTCATATTGTACATTACAATTTCTCTGTCTTTCATAAATTTGTATGTATGTATTTGGATGTATCTGGATCATGTATCGTTTGTGATAAAAAAATAACCTGCAGAAAAATTTACAAAATAACTAAATGCAGTAATACTATGGGGTCCGCAGAACATTTACTACAAAAAAGGGTTATAAAAGGGTTAACATTTTAAGTATTTGACATTATTACTGTTTTATTTTCATTCTAAGGACTAATTAGAATGATTATTTACAGTAAGATATAAAGCCAATTCAATTTTCAAAATAAAATTGTTATGTATTTCTAAGTGTTTGTCTATCCTTACTTGCAAATTTGCATACTATCAAGGGCTGCATTTCCCAGAATCATCATAAGCCTAAGTACTGTAGACTGTAGAAACCATTGGTGCCAATTGTCTCTACGATCAACTTCATTTACGATGCTTTTGGGAATCACAGCCCAGAATAGTTTGTACTTGTGTTTCCCTTTATCTTGCACACTCTGGGTTGTTAAGGAATTCTCTATAAAGCTGCTTTGGAACTTTTTTTTGTTTATCTGTGAAATGCAATTTACAAATTGATTTCAATTTACAGTAAATAGTACTTTATTTGTTGTTCTTCAGGCATATGCACCAAAAATTACTCTAATAGTGGGAACGAAAAAATACACTGTCAATTTAAAGGAATATTCTAGGATCAATACAAGTTAAGCTCAATCGACAGCATTTGTGACTAAATATAGTTGATTACCACAAACATTTATTTACAGTGAGGCACTTTTTGGAGGGTTTAAAGGCAGAAATGTGAAGCTAATAATTTTATAAAAGCACTTTAATTCTTCTGTTAAAACTAATGTATTATTTGAGCTGTAAAGTTGTTTAAATCGTCATTTTTACAGTCATTTTAGGGGTCGTTCCATCATCACGGCAACAGAGATGTAAAATCGGATATAACTTTACACAGAAAAAGTTAGCAAGCCATTTTATCACACTAAAATCATGTTAAAGCTGCACCACGACTCACTAAGCCTATAAAAATTATTTGTATTTTGAGCTGTCAGGTCCGATTTGGTGTGACACCATTTGCGTCATTACGTCATGTCCGTAAACATAGGAAAGAAGAGCTGGCTGTCTCGTTCCAATGTAGACAGTAGATGGGGATAATGCACTGTTTTAGTTTGCGAGTAGCCTTTAAAAAGAAGAAAGAAACTACAGTTCAGTCACACTCACACAGTTCAGGACCGCAATTTGGATGGATGCTTATCTGTTATCCGTTTGGCAAAGTTGTTTACCTGCTATAATGCTTAGATATGTTGTCTGGTAGGGTTGTTGAAGCTTATATCGCTTGTCATGCTTTTATAAATTGAACATTACTCGTGTGTTAATTGATCATGATGTATCTACGTTGTTTCTGGAAGCTATGTGACAAGTTTACTAATATTTATGACTTCTGAAATTGACTTCTTGTAACTGTCATATTGCATTTTAAGCATATTATTTTCATGTTTAAAAAAGTATATTTTATTCACGTCATTAATGAATCCTTGTTTTATGTTTTTAGTTTACATTGTTATTGTGTGTCTTGCATAGACATAATATTGCATTATTATGGTTCAGTTGCATTATCAACTGAGGCTGTACAATATAATATAAAAATAAATAAGTCATCCATTGAACACGTATCAGCCATATCAAAACTATTACCTCTTAAATTGATACGTGTATTACAATACAAACATCAATAGTGGATAAAACTTTAAAAAAATTATATTAAAATATACAGATTGTGATTGAGGTGAGTCCCCTGGGTCCAGTTGCACCATCTATACATAAGTTACAACTTAGCTTGGTTGTGGCGTAAATGGGAACGAAGTCACAATTTACGCACTACTTAATATTTGAGTGTTGCATCATTAAACTTAGGAAGGACGTAACTGTACGTATAAACTAAATATTTACAGAAGACTCATTTACATTTACAAGACAGAGAAAAAAAAACATACTTTTAAGTGTCTCTTCAGCATGAAACTGATCTAACAGTGAAGTTTTCAGGGTATGTCGCCCGGTGTAGTTTCAACACATTCAAAATATATATATAGGATATATATGAATAAAATGAATAAATGTCTATTTTCCAGCCTGTTGTATTAGAATTTATTTTTCACCCCTCACACCTCAAATCTACATATTGGAATTTAATGGGGATATAATTTACTACACCTGACAGTTACACAAGCAAACAAGGTTTGAACATCACTGTAACAAGATCAAATTGAAATTCAAGATTTTTTTTTTACTTTATACAAATTTGAAGGCTGTTTATAGGATCAATACTGGTAAACATCATATTATGCGACTTACGGAGTGGTGCAATCAAATTAAGCACTGACTTAGTTAGAAAATAACTATTAGTTACTAAGCCCTTAGTGTGAACTTTACATCCCAATTTACATGAGAACTTACACACAGCTGGTGCAACCCTAGCCTATTCTCTATGTAAAAACGCTTTGAGTCGTGTCAGAAAAGCTCTATAAGTGTAAAATTCATTCATTAAAATCATGTGAATATAAGTGTTGTTTATCTTCATAAAAGCAAGTAATATTTCAGTTTAAAATGTTTAATCATATAACATTATATCAACATGAAGATAGCACGTTATGGCTGTGGCACTTAATATTTTCAAGTCACGATCACAAACAGGCGATTTTCAGGTAAGCTCAAATCATGAGATTCATCCACCAGAACAGCAGTGCCGAAACACGACTCACATTTAGTGTTCTTCGCAAGTTGCCAGCAATTTTAAGTTTCAACCACAGATGTCGCTAGAGAGCACAAAGTTACATAGTTTACGACTTTTGAAACGGTGAGTATTTTACGGATTGCCTCCGTTCACTTACATTGCAAGTGCATCACTGTCAGCTCTATTTTCTTTTTCTTTTCTTTTTTTAAGAAAATGAGGGACGATCAGAATGTATTTTTATGGTAATCAACATTATGCCACAAATGCTGTCGATTGAGCAACTTCTATTTAACGCAGAATATTCCTTTAACACAAACTATTATTCCAAATAATATTTAAATTGTTTATTTTGGCTTCAGTACAATGAGAATATAAAAGGAAATTATTTAATTTTGCAAACAACATGTTGTCTTTATAATATCACCCTTAATATTGTTATCACACAGTATAAATAATTCTATATGAAAAAACAAAGCTGCAAATATATTTTAGGGAGGGGTCCCTCGCAAGAGGATCATAGAATTTAGGGGGTCGGCATTAAAAGTATGAAAACCCCTGACTTGGTTATCGTAGTCAGACATCTCATTAGTCAATATCACTTACAAATTATTTATAAAAACTCATCCTCTTATTAAATATCGTTTTATTGTAAACTCTATGTCATACTTTTGTTTTTCAAATTACCTTAGCTCTCCAACTATCATCATCGTGACGTTTACATTCCCTCGATGGATTCTCAAATTCACGCTCCAAGACGCTCGTGCAGTCAAACTGCCGTTGTACGGTGGCCCTCACGAGCAAAACAGAACTTATAGCGCCACCTTGTGTTCTTTTGTATTACATTTCAGATAAGTACAAGGGATTTGTTTGCATGTTCAAAGTAGCTCAAATTGAATTTAATTGAAGTGAGGTATTTTCAAGTTTTTTCAGAAAAACAAGAAAAAGAGGTTTAGCATTTTGATATTTTGATTTATGAATGTGGAACTTGGCTAGTAACAAGATCAGATTAATTACATAAAATTGACCTTTTTTAAGATTGATGTGAAAAACGAGAGTATTTGAGCGAATTAGTATGCGCGATGACGACATTGACTCTGCACCTCCCCGGCAGCGTCACGCGGTACAGAGTGGAGGCGGAAGCGGAAGGGAAGCAGCAGTGTATGCTGAAACATGGCGTGCGCATACACACGCAGAGAGATGACAGCCGGCGTGTGTTTGTTTTCTGCACTTATCTCCGCATGTGTGATGTTACAGCCCTCATCGGCCAAACCGGGCAATTTAAGGGTTATCACAGATGGAAACTGGGAGGACATCCTGACAGGGGAATGGATGATCGAGTTGTGAGTGAAACGTTTGAGTAGTGCAAAAGTGTTGTGTCTGGATGTACATTATGATTATATATATATATGATATATGTATTATATGAATCTAAATCAATATCTAACCACAGATCATTAGATTATTCCTCACTGCAGTGTCCGTGTGATACGCTCTGGTTAGAGGAAGTTAGTACACCCTGTGCTATAAATAATTTAAAAGAAAGAAAAAAGAAAAAAAATCAGACGTCTCCCCTGCAACTAGTGCTGATCGTACAATGGGATTGTAATTAAATATATCCAATAGAAAACAAATTAGTCTCAATGACTGTGTGTGTCCTCTGGCGGGGATGTTCTCTCTGTGTTATTGGATTAAATGGTTTGCCTGTCTGCTGCAGTTTTGCTCCATGGTGCCCAGCCTGCCAACAGCTCCAGCCCGTGTGGAATGAGTTTGCAGAATGGAGTGAAGATTTGGGGGTGAATATTGCCAAAGTGGATGTCACAGAGCAGCCAGGTATGCCATTACCTGCCTCGTCCCTTCCTCTGCTGCTATAAATGTATGTGTGCGCACACATGTCTGTTTCTCTGCTCACTTGATTGCTGGTCTTCTGTGTATCTCACTCTTTTCTTTTTCTCTCTGTGCTGCAGGTTTGAGTGGGAGGTTTATCATCACAGCTCTGCCAACTATCTACCAGTAAGTTTCATTCCATTCAAGCACAGATCTTGCATTTAACCTTCTGCTTTCACTTTATGCATGGGACAAGAAAGAAAAAGTCAATGTGTGTGTGCATTGCAGCTGTAAAGACGGTGTATTTCGGCAGTATCAAGGAGTCCGATCTAAAAATGAGTTCCTGAGCTTCATTGATGAGAAGAAATGGCAGAGCATAGAGCCGGTCTCTTCCTGGTTTGGCCCTTCATCCTTCCTGTGAGAACATACTGCATCTGTGTTTACTTGGCTGTGGTTTGGGGTCAAATTTGTCTCTGGAAGTTAGATAAATCTGACAAAACCTTCCTTTGGGGACAAATAATTAATGATTAATGTTTTTATTGTTATTATTATTTAAGAAATGTATAATGTTTTCTTTTTGGGGTTAGCCTATAGCCATTATAATTAACATTATGTATTGGAATTGAGTTTTATCTGATTTAATGTAATACGTTTTCTGTTACTGACAGAGTTATTTCTTTTTTCAGAATGAACGTGATGTCGGCCCTCTTTAAGTTATCCATGTTCATTCGGGTGAGTATGTCTGTTAATAACTGCTGCACATGAGACAGTTCTGTTAAATTTCATTCACTTTAATCATTTACTCACCTTCTTGCCTTCCCAGACGAGTATGTCTTTCTTTCTTTGCTGAACTCAAATGAACATTTTTAGATGAATGTCTCTGCTTTGTTTGTCCATTCTATGCAAGTGAAAGTTGGCCAGAACTTTGAAGCTCCAAAAAGCACATAAAGGCAGCATAAAAGCAATTCATACAACTCCAATGGTAAAATCCATGTTTTAAGCCAGTGTTGTGAAAGATTGTCAGGTATGCCATGTAAAATTATAAAATTCCACCAAATAAATAAATGCATGAATAAATATAATAATTTCAGGGATCCAAACTCCTCACCTTTCAGAGAAATTATCAGTTTTGAAACCATACTCGTTCACTTTTGTGATTGAGAAGAGCGATGATTAATGTGCTAAAGTGACTGATATTTATACACGTTAAGGGTCTTTCACAGGATTCACGTCAGCGCTGCAGAATACATTTGAGGTCTATGAAGTGACGTCACTTTACACCAAAGTGTTTTTCACACACACGTTTTTGCTTCACCAATAATGTCTGTGAGAGTACTAAGCAACAAGAAATGTTTAAAAACAGTCCAGATTTGTGAAGAGTCATTGAATGTCTCATAATTTATTTTAATTAAATACTACCTTATCGTTTATGAATTTCAGAGACCCCAGTTATTGAACTTATTTAACAAGAAAACGCTTAGACCTAAACATAAATGTGTCATTTTATTACTTTCTGCTATCAAAGTAACTGCAAGCTTTTTTTCTCTCTTCCAAATACATGTTTTCAATGTTTATTGTGCACACCTCTCGCTTTTTTATGTAGCAAACTCGTAAAATCGCCCCATCTGGTGACTCTCTGTGACTCTTGTCATGTGGAGGGCGATGCAGCACTTGACGTTGGGTTCAGCCACCAGAACCAAATTAAAACTGCCACGAGAAGTCGTCTATTAGAGGCAAAGACACTAAATCTAATGACAATTGCCTCAGCTTCAGTCTCCCTTGATGCGTTTTATTATGCACAGGCGAGCACCCAGTTTAAGTCGATGCGGACCAGGAGGAAGGTTTGAGTTTTTGATTGAGTTCTGTTCAGTTCATTTTTACGTGTTTTGTTAAAATTTTAATCGTATTTGTTTTTTGTAATATTGCGTTGTTCATATGTCGTGTTTTAGTGGCCTCTGCTTTCACTGCTGGGGAAAAAAAAAACATGAATCTGCTTTGTGTAGTGTCTCTGTTCATCTCTTCTCTTCATAAATAAATACATATATGCATATTCTGCTATATGCTCATCCTGTAAGTTCATGATTAAAAATGAAAATGTGAATGAAAATAAAAGCTATTAAATGTCTTATCATAAAAATATGAAAATTAAAATGACGGGTAATAATAGATTATGACAAACGATAAGAAAGTCTAACGCAAGCACTATATATGACTTGGTTTTTTTGTGTAGCCGAATTTCAAACATTACACAACACTACTAATACGGACAGAAAACTTGGACAAGTTCTTGAAAAGGAAAAATATTGACAATGGTTAGCCTATGTGGGATAGTGGTGTGCTGTAGAATTTTTTTTAGTCGTAAAAAGTGAGCCTCACTGTGGGTGAGAATCAGATACAAAATGATATTCCTTTTTCTCTTATATTCTCCTCCCTGCCCAGTAGGTGGCGATATGCGCAACGAATAGAAATCACCAAAAACAAAAGAAGAACTCTTTCTTGGGAGAGAAGAGAGCTCTTAAAAGGGCTTGTGAAAGTGGACATTTATAGTACAAAAGAACATAAATATTAATCTCACCCACACCTATCATATAATTTACTGAAGATATTTCAACCACTGGACTCTTATGGTTTACTTTTATGCTTTTATATGCTTTTTTGAGTTTCAAAGTTCTGGCCACCATTCACCGAATGGCCAATAGAGCGGAGATGCTTTTCTAAAAATCTTAATTTGTGTTCTGCAGAAGTAAGTAAGTCAAACACATCTGGGATGGCATGAGTGTGAGTAAACTAGAGCTTCTTCAATTTTGGGTGAACTATTCTTTTAACAGAATGCACTCTGTCCTAAGTGTTTCTTTGTTCTTGTCATTTATGTACATTTTTACAATTCATGTGTAATAATTTATTAAATTAATTAACTTCACAAGTTATGTTTTTAATATTTAATACATCTTTTTGCAATTTATTATTACAAATTAATTTATAAAACTAGTGGTGACCAGCAGACATGGTGTCAAGTTACAAAAAAAAGATGTAATATGTAAGGGACGATGTACAGTCAGCTGGTCATTATCCATAGTCATTCAATAACATTGTGGGAATATTAAATGAGCAAAAACGCCCTAAATATGTAATTTATTATCTGCTAAGTGATTTATTCATATACTGTAGTAACTCAATGATCTATTACTGTATGTTTCAGCATTGCCATAATTACTTAACAGAGCAGCTGGGCATCCCAGTGTGGGGCTCATATGGAATTTTTGCTCTTGCAACACTTTGCTCAGGATTGACCCTTGGATTGGTGAGTGTGCACACAAACATAAAAGTTCTGTTCCATAACCTTCCTGGACAGCATTTTAAACATGATTCATAGGCACGCTTCCGAAGCTGCTCCAAATGGTTGAACGGGTTATGCATTACTTACTTAAAGTTCCTGCTTTTGGTCCCTGTTGGAAAAATGACGCTTGGAATTTGATTTGATTGGATTTAGTTCCATAACTAACTGATTTTACTTCATGTGCTAGTTTCACAACTGTATAGGAAAACTCCAATTCTTTTAGGCCAAATTCAGGCAGCATCTCATGTATTCTTCACAGAGAACACTTAATGAATTAAATATAATTAAAAAAAGACTAAAATATATCCAATATTTGTGTTTTTATGTTTTTGTTCCTATTAGTCTGTTATGTACAAGTCCTTCTCAAAAAATTAGCATATTGTGAAAAAGTTCATTATTTTCCATAATGTAATGATAAAAATGAAACTTTCATATATTTTAGATTCATTGCACACCAACTGAAATATTTCAGGTCCTTTATTGTTTTAATACTGATGATTTTGGCATACAGCTCATGAAAACCCAAAATTCCTACCTGTATGTTGTTAGCTTAGCAACATGCTAACATCAAACTCAACTGAAATCAATTGTAATTTGAGTTTCATGCGAGGGTTGCATGTAGAGCATTTCAAATTTGTCAAGTATGAGATTTAATTTTAGATAGGATGCTGCCTTGGAAGGTAGCAACCTGTCTGTGTTTTGAAACAGTACAATGCTGTCTTTTTGGCATTGATCTCATGTTGGTATTTTCTTTGTCAGGTACTGGTTTTCACTGCAGATTTTGTGTTCCCATCTCGCCGGTTTACACCAGATTATTACCACAGTAAGTTTGAGTATTTATGTAATTTCGAGCCTCCCTGTCTGACCAAAGGTTCATTTATGATACTCGTGCAATGAAATTGTTGTAACAGTCATTGTGTGTTTGTTTTTGTAGAAAAACAGCCTGCAGGACAGGCGCGTCTCCTGCAGCAGTCAGAGGATGAGCAGGAAGCAGACGGAGAGGAAGAGGATGATGAAGATGAGTACGGAGGAAAGGCTGAAGAGTGGCGACGAGTGGGCAGTGCTGATGCTCTCAGGAGAAGAGGTGTGGATGTGCCAGAGGAGGATACCTAGAGGACAGGAGAGGAACTGCCTCTATCTCACTGTGCACAAACCACCACTCCAACCACATCGCCATGGCAACACCCACATGTATTGCCATGACAGCACTCACTGAGCTTCTTGATGTCATATGTGATGTCTTAGCTCCCTTCCCAAATATTCAGTCACCTTTGACTTAAAGACTGGTGTGGTTTTGCTTCTCTCGGTTTCTTGCTACTGGTTTGTGTGTTTTCTCTTTCACAGTTGTCAAGTTTTTATGATTACACTCCTTGCTATGCACTATCTCTAGTGTGTGTGTGTGTGTGTGTGACAAAAATATTTTGACTTACATTAAGGAATATCACGAGTCACAGCTGTAATATTACCCATACAAAAATAAGTAAATAAGAGTAAATAACTAAGATATCAACCTCACTGTGGATCTCCATTTTAGTTGTAAATTAGGCTTTTGGGAATTTGAAAAGTTTTGCGCTTTACTTTGTATATATTTTACTATTCAAACTTTTTGAATGCCTGTTATATTAAGCCAGAATGTTCAATTTGCTATTGTTTTAAGGTTTTTCTTCCACTTGGAGTTCAGCCTAATTCTTTTTGCAATTTTTGTTCTTTTTTTCAGTTTAGAAAATGCCTGAATTAACACCCGTGTATAGACCTTATTCACGTTATCGCCATCTTTGATTTTTAATGGGAAAGACAATGAGACTGTGAGGGATAGACTAACAGTCTCTTCAATGGCACGAATGGTATAAAGCTCCTAGATCACATCTCCTTTTCCACAGCTCATGTTGTCTGGAGTTTTTTGTATACTGAATGTTCTTGGACAGATATTTTATCAATGTTTTGTCCGCAGAATGTTCCAAAACACTTTAAACTGCAGTACATCACGTTGAAGAGACTGTAAGTCTATCCTTCACAGCCTCATTGTTATTCCCATTAAAAATCAAAGATGGCGCTTGCGTGAATAAGGTCTAAATGTATTAACGTATGTGTTTTTACTGAGGATATTTTGTTGGATGAAAATGAACCTGAGTGCAGTGACCAGATTTATTGCTGTTTGACACTTAAGGAAATGTGCTGACATTTGTTTAGAACATAGTTCATTGAAGTTTCATGCCACATATGTTATTGATTTTAGATGGTGTATTATGTTTTGTATCAAGTTAAGGTGTCAATTTGAGATGTATCTCTGTCTTGCAGTTTATTTGTACCCTTTTTACATCTGATATTTTCATTCACTAAAACACTCTTTTGTGTGTTTGTGACGCAAATCCCACTACTTTACACTCATGACACCTGACCCTCTACTGACTCCTGACTTGCCCTCTATAATTGAAGTGTGTTGCGATATATTCTGCTCGGCTACCCACAGCAAAAGTACTAAAGTGTGAATGTGTGCAATTTACAACTCTATTGCTTACCGTGTGCGTGTGTACGATTTTTGGGATAATTCTGGATTTGAGATTTGAGTGTGAATCAGGACTGTTAATAAACAGTTTAAAGCTGCTTTGTTCTAATGCTGTGATTTGCCAGGTATGTGACCATAGTCACCATGCCTTAATGAGCCTAAATGCAAATATTTTATCTTAAGTTTTATCTTTTGTCTTGCTAATTTCACTTCACTTTGTGACAGATGTTGAGTGGCCCCAAAACGTTTTTGGACATTAACTAATGTATGAATGTCACTGCATTAGCAAAATATCAACCCAAAGCGAGAGCACATGCACACAAAATATTATAATAATTATAAAAAGAAGTTTATCAGGTATTAAAGGAATAGTTCACCCATCATTTACTCACCCTCATGCCATTTCAGATGTATATGACTTCTGCAGAACACAAAGAATTGTAGAAGATTTGAAGCTCCAAAAAACATAAACGTAATCCGTACGACTCCAGTGGTTGAATCACCATCTTAAGAAGTGATATGAGAAGTGTGGGTGAGAAACAGATCAATATATAAGATTTTATTTTGTAGTATCAAACAACACTTCCACTTTAACATTATTCTTTGTGTGTTTTGGCGATTTGTATTCTTTGTGCATATCGGCACCTACAGGGCAGGGAGGACAATTTATATTTATCTATTTCTCACCCACAACTATCATAATGCTTCTGAAGACATGGATTTCACCACTGGAGTCTTACAGATTATTTTTATGCTGCCTTTATGTGCTTTTTGGAGCTTCAAAGTTCTGGTCACCATTTACTTGCATTTTATAGACCAACAGAGCTGTTGTATTCTTCTAAAATTCTTCGTTTGTGTTCAGCAGAAGAAAGAAATTCGTACACATCTGGGATTGCGTGAGGTGGAGACAATTATGAGAGAATTTTAATTTCTGTCTGAACTTTTCCTTTAAATCATAAAACAAGCAATTTTCGTACCACTGTCTCAAGATGATTTGCTTATGTTTTCCTCTTTTGTAAATATAATGTTTTTTATATTGTAATTAATGCAACTGCATTCACACATACACTATTGTCTTAGGTATCCAAATAGGCCCTATTTGTATGCATAAAACCAAAAACATACATTTTGGGGCCACTTTATATTTGTGTGGGGGTGGGGGGGTTACAAGGACTTTTTTAGGTTACAAACTGGTAATTACAAGGGTATTATGCTATAAATGTGGTTTATGAGGACATTTCTAGTGTCCCCATAAATCAAATCGCTTAAAAAACATATAAACGATGTTTTTTTACAAATGTAAAAATGATGAAAGTTTTTTGTGAGGGTTAGGGGATAGAATATATAGTTCATGTAGTATAAAAATCATTATGTCTAACGAGAGTCCTCATAATGATAGATGCAACAACATGAGTGTGTGTGTGTGTGATTTAGATGTGAAGGATCAAAGAGTATTAATATTTAGTGTACAGTATGATCACATGGAACGGCAAAAAAATCGTTTTAATAACGTTTTGAAAAACAATTAGGGGTGTTATTAGCCTTGTACATCTGTAGAGGACAGTATTTTTAAAAATTTCACAACTCCAAATACTTTATAAATGGCGCCCTCTCTCTTTAAAGGAAGAGTTCACCTAAAAATGAAAATGCTCTTATCATTTACTCGTTCATGTCATCCCAGATGTGTATGACTTTCTATCTTCTGCAGAACACAAATTAAGATTTTTAGAAGAATATTACAGCTCTGTAGGTCCATACAATGCAAGTGAATGGTGACCAGAACTTTGAATCGGCAAAAATCACATAAAGTCATGATTTAGAAGTGATGTGGAAAAGTGTGGGTGAGAAACAGATCAATATTTAAGTCCTTTTTTTAACCATACATATCCACCTTTGGCCATCCCAACCAGTAGGTGACAATATGCATGAAGAATGCTACTGGCCAAAAACAAAAGAAGAGGAATGTGGAAGTGAAAGTGGAGATTTATAGTAAAAAAGGACATAAATATTGATCTGTTTCTCACCCATACCTATCAAATCGATTCTGAGAGCTGAGAAATTCTTCTAAAAATCTTAATTTGTGTTCTGCAGAAGATAGAATGTCATACACATCTGGGATATGTCTTAGGGCCTCTGATTTTCTCCCTATACCTGTAAATGCTGCCCCTGGGAGACATTATCGGGAATCATTGAATTTGTTTCACAGTTATGCAGACAATCACAACTTTAATATTTTATTTACTTTGAAACTCTACAAAATTTCATAATTTTTCAAATTAACAGTGTGTATAAATGAAATCAAAGAGTGGATGGCTAGAAATTTCCTTGTACTCAATTCCGATAAAACAGTAGTCCAATTGTTGGATTTTTGAACAAAAACCTAATAAAATATGACACTAAAATATGATCTGACACTTGATGGATGTACTGTTACATCAACTTCTATAGCAAAAAATTAGGTGTTATATTTGACAGCAAAGTAACCTTTGAAAAACCAATTTCCAATAGTTGGAGAACTTCATTCTTCCACCTCAAATATATTACCAAGTTATGACACATGATCTCTGTTTCTAGTGCCGATAACTAATTCATATGTTCATGACCTCAAAACTACAATATTGTAGTCCATTACTTGATGGATGTCCTGCAGGTTTAATAAATAAACATATCCTGAGGTTACCAGAGCCTGCCAGATCCATCTCCGTTCCTCCCTGATGTCCGATTCCCACTGTGTCACTGAGTGATGATGACCAACTGCAGCATGTGCCAGCCAGACTTAACTTCAGTCTACTAAGACAGCCTTCACAGAGGATGAATTGATGCAAACTCAAAGGCATGGGATTCTTTACGAGATACTGTCTGAAGCATGGGCTCAGGATGGAGTTCACCAAAATTACACAGCCGGACTGTGATGCTCCTCACTGAATGATACCTATATGAACTTGATCAAAGGAGGGACAACACTCTTTTAAACTTCATAGAAAATTATTAACCACTAACAAAAGCATCCATCGGCCAAAATCAAAGCACAATGCATTTACGTGTATTTCCTCAGCTATTTCGGGATGACTTCAAGGACTTTAGCACTAAAATTAATTATAGTTAATATAAAATCATTTTGTTTAATCATTGACCCACAACACTTAGTTTACTATTTTTTACCACTAATAGTTCTAAACATAAATAACTAATATTGGCTTTATATTCATTAATTTTCTGTTGTAGCAAAATATCATGTACAGCTGCTTTGAAACGACGCCTGTTGTGAAAAGCGCTATACAAATAAATTTGGCTTGACTTGACTTGAGTGTAGTTTATCAGGGCTGGGTGGAATATGCGCACTGATCCAGAACTACTGGAAAGCTCTTTCTCTTTTCTTGTCTCTTACACCATGCTCACTGCAGAGAGAACACAGCTGCTAGAGATGGAAACTTCATAAACACTGAATGTTTTTCACATGTTCTGTACACGCATATGGTGCTCATTCAAACGCTACAGACGTGACATGTCACGGAGCCAGAATACATATATGCATCTTGAGTCAAACTACTCATACAAAAGCTACCAATATATGTATTTATGGGCATTTTATAGTAATAGCAGTTGAATCAGTAATACATCCTTAAAGGTTTTATGATTCAGCCTCATTGTATTTAGTTTGCTAACTAAAGTTATTGTCTTATGTACAAGATGTTTGTTTTATACTTGTATCATGAAGATACATTTTCAATTGCTTTACTGGTGGGTTTACCAAGCAGATCGGAAATATGTAACATTTTACAATTTTTACATATTTTTAATCAATACTTGGTTTATTTTGGCACCAAAATAGAGTACAAATGCATATAAATAAGCATGTATAATGGTAAAATTAAAACAACCTTAAGCAGACAGGAGTAGACTAAAAGTCAGGCAATTGTAATTATGTGCAATGATTTGCTGAAACAGTATGTGTCTGTCACGTTTATGTGTGTTTTGTTAATTTATTGAATAACGTATTTGACTTCATGTCTTTTATTTTGAAAAGAGTTTACTTCCTTGTCTGGTCATGTGTCTTTGTTATGTGGTTTCCTGTTTCCCCCATGTTTCATGTGTCTTGATCTCATTGGTCTTTAGTTTATTAGTCTTGGTATCTTGCTATCAGACCTGTTCTGTTATTGGTCCGTATGTTATAGTTCTGTCTTGTCACTGGATGCCTTGTTATGTTGTTACCCTTTTGTTTGTATTTAAGCCCTCATGTTATCATTGTCTCTTGTCAAGTATTGTTGTTGTAATGTCTTTGTTCATGATTATTGTATAGATATTGTTCATAGTCAAGTTTAGTTTATGTTCTGGTTATATTCGGTTTTGTTTTGAATTCACATTTGGTTACCAGCACAGTAAATAAAACTGTACTTGGGTTCTCATACATCTTTGACTTGTCTTGTCTCCAGCCTGCCTGAATGTTTTAGAATGCTTGACTGAAAAATGAACCCAGCAGTTAAACTTCTGCGGTTACCCCAGGGGAATCATTCCATCGAGGAATATGTTGGAGGAGTTCTGTGACCTCAGCTGTCAAGTGGACTTCAGTGCCACTGCCTTCAAGGATATCTTTTGGTTGGGGTTGAATCAGCCTATATGATCACCTGAACTACCACCTTCTGGACACTGGAGAAAAACATTGATTTCGCCCCTCTACTGGTGCCTACTCAAGCTTTACTGTGGAAGAGGTAGCAGATGAGATGTCTGTTCCCTTGCCAGCCCTCCTGTCCACGGTGGCTCCTTCCTCCAGGCCTACCACGGCCAACGTTACAAGGCTTGTCCATCCCAGAGCCAGCTTTGCAAGCCGGTTCCAGCCCTAGAGGAATTTTCGGGGGGTCATTATGGCTCCAGCTGTCTCCGAGCTCCCTTAAACGGAGACCACATTCTCCCCAGCCTTGGTGGTCCTGAAGACTTCCTTCCTCGAGCCTCCCACGGCTCTGCTCATGGATATCCGGAAATGGAAGATAAGGACTCCTACTCCCCATGCACTGCCAATGCTCACTGCCACAGAGGCCGTTCCCCTGTCACTGCCCGTGTCCACAACCATAGATTACGTTCCTCTGTCCCTTCCTGTACTCGCAGCCACTAAGGCTGTTTCCCCTATCAATTCTAGTGCCCATGACCAAGGAGGTCATTCCCTCATCACTGTCTGTGCTCACTACCATGGAGACTGTTACCCTGCCATTGCTTATGCTCACGACCACTAAGACTGTTCCCCTGTTGTGGCCAGTGCCCGAGCCTCCGCCCTTTAAGCCGCTCCCTCCTGAACCCTGTCCAGCGGACACAGCCCAGAACTCTGTCCCCTCTGCCCTAAGGTCGCCTCTCAGGCCTCCTGTCCCTGCCCTGTGGTCAACCCGCAAGCCGCTGGACCCTGCTACCTTTTTGGAGCCACTTCTCTGGCCACTGGCTCCGCCCTGGTCTCCAGGCCATGCCTCACCAAGCCCACCACTGGCTCAGCATTGGTCTCCTGATTTGCCCAGGTGCCTGTGTCCTTCACCAACTGTCACGTTTGTGTGTTTTGTCCATGTTTTGAATATTGTTTTTAACTTTGTCTTTTATTTTGAAATTTGCTTACTTCCTTGTCTGGTCATGTGTCTTGTCATGTGGTTCCTGTTTTCCCTCATGTTTCATGTGTCTTGTTCTTATTGGTCTTTGGCTTATTATTCTTGTTATCAGTTCTGTTCGGTTATTGGTCCATATGTTATTAGTTCTATCTTGTCATTGGATGCCTTGTTATGCTGTTACCCTTTTGTTTGTTTTTAAGTCCTCGTGTTAGCAATTGTCTCTTTGAGTTTTGTTGTCATAACATCCTTGTTCATGATATTGTAAAGGTATTGTTCCTAGTCAAGTTTAGTTTATGTTCTGGTTATATTTGTTTTGAATACACATTTGGAGACCAGCACTGTAAATAAAACTGCACTTGGGTTCTCATACATCTTCATCTCATCCTGTCTTCAGCCAGCTTGCATGAATGTTACAGTGTCATAATTCTGCTTAGTAGTTCCAAATAAATGTACATAAAGGTTAATACAATTTGAAATGTTAGAATAAGAAATTGTTCATTATTCTTCAACAAGTTTGAGAAATAGGAGGTCAAAGTTCATAGTCTTTAGAAAAAATGAGTCTGAAATAGGCGACATTAAAAGGCAAAATAACAATTTTGCTGTAATGTGCACAATATCTTGCACACTAATGCATTTGCAATATTCCATGGAAGTATCTTGTTTGCACAGCATGTCAGTTTGTGCTGTGTGCTATTTAATGATGATGAAATTCAAAAGAAGCATTCATTGTCAGACATCTATACACGCATTGCTGGGGGCTGTCTTTGCCATTAACATGTTCCTATACATGCACAACCAATGACATTGTCTGATATTGAAAAGATCTCTCCCTCTCAAGCTCGTTGTGTCTGAAATCTTTCACTCCTGTCCTCAGAGATAGGCTAACTTCCTTTTTTAGATGACCTACTTTAATGATATTACTCCAAACTTGCATTCACAACATACACTGAAAACCCTAATAAGTTGACTTTACTCGATTGAATTGAGTAATGGCTTCACCAAAACTTGTGTAATTAAGTTCACAACTTGGTGTTCACTTAGAATTAACTTAACTATTTAAGGTAAGATACATGTAGACTTAACTCAGATTAACTATATAAAAATGTTTGTTTCTATTTAATAATTTTAGTTGAATTGACTCAAATTTAAAACAAAACACAGCTCAAATAAAGATTATAACCAATTCAAGGTCAATCATTAAATAAACTTAATGCATAGATAGATACCTGTACTCCATGCAGTTGCCCTATGTCAGGCACAAGGTGACTGACAGGGTCCAACTTGACCATAGGGGACACATATCACCCAAATTACATGAAATATCTGTTTTCAACAAAACAACATTGAAAATCAGACAAAACAGTGAAAACCTCTATGAATTCTTAACAACTATTTAAAAGCCCCTATAAATGACCTTTGACCAAGAAATAATTCCCCCATAACCTTAATTTTGTATTCAATTGTTTGAGTTATGAACACTTAAAATCTTAAGTCTATGGGTTTTTAAGATAAATTGATATTAGAGTTATGAGCCCAAAACATTTCTATTTTAAGCAATGTTTTATTAAGACAAATAGATAAATAAAAAAAATGATACACAGTGCACATAATCTGCCGTACTCAAGACGTCCTTCTGTACACGTATTTAGAAAGGTCCTTTCCTGACATGATAAAAATAAATGCCATGTCAGTCATGGCAAATAAACCTTAGTTTAATTTAGTATTTTTCTTAGAAAGAGAAAAAATTTATACTCCAAACATAGATCTCAGGCTAATCTAATCATGAATGTTGTTTACAGGGATGGTTCTCATTCTGAGCTGACTGTCAATAGAGGTAAATACTGTAACTTTCAGCATGCACTGCTGCATTGCAAAGTGAATTTGGGAAGCTCAAAGACATCATGAAGTTGTGAAGGGAAGTGGGATATAAGCTTTATTTTAGTTGCTGTATCAAAGTCCTTGTTTCTTGTGCTGTTTAGTATCCTAGTTTACAGTTCTATAGAGCTCAGGCCTATACATTCAAACCCTTCAAACAGGCAACAGCTCTGGAATACTTTATGCGTGCGGATCTAGAGCCAGAGCCATGGCCTTGTGTTTTGTAGGAGAATGAGGACAGTGATTAGGCTGACAGGTGCGTGAGTCACAATCTTCCTGGGCGGAATGGGGTTGTGTCTGATTTATTTCATCAGGATGCTTTACCTCCAAAAAAACACACATTTTCAGATCTCAATGCGTGACACATGGGACCACTCAAACTCTCACGCTACAAAGCCATCAGAAGTAATCAGTAGAAAACAAACTCTGTGAAAGTGATTAAATGTCCAGTGATGAACAGCAGAGATCCTGAAGAACCTCTTCAGTAATGGGGATCTGAAGAGCTCAGTTATATTTATTATCTTATTGATTTGAACATTAGTAATTATGAGTTACTAATGCAATGGTATGCACATGGCACCCTTTCAAATTTTTTATTCAGACTATCTAGTATCAATGGCACTCACTTGAATAGATTCTCAGATTAAAGGCTGCTAACCATAAGTATTAAACTTTAGGCACAAATCATCCAGTAACTTTGTGCTACAGACATGAAACGAATGTGCAGCTTGTCGAGGAGAGGTGTGCTATTACTTTTCTAGTAATAGCACAGTGTGTAAAGTGTTTTAGATATGTTTAACACTCTGAGAGTTTGCCAGATCAAGTGGAGGGACAGTCATACAGAAAAAAGTATCACCTTGTATAGTTTTAATTCTTTAAGTAAACAGCACTTCACCAGTTCATTGGTTCATATAGTCCTGGAGCATATTAAAGGAATAGTCCACCCAAAAATGATGTTATCATTTACTCACCCTCATGCCATCACAGATGTGTATGACTTTCTTTCTTCTGCAGAACACAAACGAAGGGTTTTAGAAGAATATTTAATTTTGGTCCATACAATGCAAATATATGGTGGCCAGAAATCTGAGGGTCCAAATATCACATAAAGGCATCATAAAAGTAATCCATATGACTCCAGTGGTTTAAACAGTGTCTTATGAAATGATCCAATCAGTTTTGGGTGAGAACAGTCCAAAATGTAACTTATTCATAACTGTACATTTTGCAATCACAGTCTCTAGGCACAATCATGATTTCAAGCTTGATTACTCTTCCTAGTGCTTGACTTTGGTTTAACTACTGCAGTCATATGGATTACTTTTATATATGGATTACTTTTATGATGACTTTATGTGATATTTGGACTTGCATTAAATGGACCTACAGAGCTGAGATTTTCTTCTAAAAATCTTTGTTTGTGTACAGCAGAAGAAATAAATTAATATACACCTTGGATGGTGTAACCCAGGTTACAAGAGTGCACACCAAACATATGAGAGAAGGAAGGAAAAAAAGACAGAAGTTAGATTTATATAAGTAATTTATTACCTTTTATTTTAATGATAAAGAAATTAAATATGAATAACATAACATGTAAATGTGACAAAATAGAAAAGGATATAATTAGATTAATTTGGATTAGCTCCGCCCTTAGCTGTTGTCATGACTAGCTGGGCTTTAGGAGTGAGGAAGAAGTTGTCGCAGAGAAAGCGTGAGTGAAATGGCCGCATGAGTAATGCACGTAGATTCCAGTGAAAAAAGAATATTAGATGAGAAATCCTACGGATTAGATCAGAGGACCGTGTCCAGCCTAATTTTCCTAGTTTGTCTGGGATTATTTCTGATTGATTAGCACCGTTCTTGGTGAGTGAGTTATTAATCAGCTATAGTATACATTGTTCAGTGTTTTATGGGTTTAAGTGATACTGTGTTGTAGTTTTTTGAGAAATATGTTTAAGAAATGTGATTTAAAGTGATAAATTGAGAATTAATCTACTGCTAAAAGTGGTTATGTATGGTTTTTCATTTCATTGGTGTAGTGAGTGTATTGTAGCTCACGTGGAGGTTTTGCTAGCCATACAGTGCGAGTTATAAGCTAACCAAGTGCACGTCATTTTCAGACGTAATTTTATCTACTTTATTTCATATTTGTGGGATTTATTAAGGATTAAGAGAAGTCATAATCATTAATATGTGTATATATATATTCCTTTTAAAGGACTTGTTGATGAGAATTAGTCGAATTGAAATGTTAATGTGTGTAAAAGGGAATAAATTGTGATTAATTGTATTTTTCTGCCTTGTGTTTGCAAGGTTGGGTTTTTTTGTTTTTTTTGTTTTCTTTCTTTTCCTCTCTCTTTATGTTGAGCTCCTGTCTGTGATGTCTTTTGGAATCAAACGAGGAGTTTGAACTGAAATTGTTTCTGCCGTCAATGAGGTCAGCTCGACATTGGTGGAAACTGGCGAGCCAACCCTGGTTTTCTGAACTTGGACACTTATTACACGTTCATCGAGGTGGTAGGACCATACGTGTATCACGATTCTGTGTTTTGTTTACACTGAAGGACATCTTTGCATCAGTGAATGAGGCGGGATTTTTCCATCTTATTCGTTCACTTTGGATCTGCATTGCAGTTCATAAAGGACACTGAACGAGTAAACTGAACATTGAAATGAGTTTAATTCATTGGAGTTAATTCGGATACTAATTTTTGAATTAGTGTGCCATTGAGTATTGTGTTTGACATTTATTTGTCTTGATTGTTGTTTATTTTTTTCCATTTGTTTTTGAAATTCTTCTGAGAAGGTTGAACAGAGCCATTGAGTCAAAGATTTATTTGGGTTTTGAGTGAAACCGATTTCAAGGAATTAATTCAAGAAGGGATTTGTAAAATATATTGAAACTGTGTTATTTTATTTTGTTGTTTTCCTTGTTGTTTTGTCTTATTTCCCTAAATCTAAAGAAATTATTTCAAAGTAAAAAAAGACAATAAATACTTACCTTTTTCATCTACATCTGTCTCATGTGTTCCTTTCCCTTGTCTTGCTGCAATACTGGCTATAGAACGTAGTCTTCTGAATCTGGTCCGAGATATAGAAAGTTCATTTTATGCTAAGACCGCAGTGTGCGCGTGTTACATAGAAGTTGGCGAGCCAGCCAGGAGCCAGTTCTTGCAGCAAGGGTAACTGTTAAAGAGACAGAGAAGGGAAATTATTAGAACAAGAGAAACAACTTATCGAAAATTTCAACTGTTACAATGGATATTGTGAAGCAGGAAAACGTTAAAGTAGCAAACGCCCTCATAGTCGGAGGCCTTACGTTAACTGAAACAGACAATGAGCTAGAAATGTACCTAGAAAGATTTGGTTCAATTAGCCGTAATATTATCATTGATGACCCAGCTTCAGAGTTTCACCGAAATGCCATCATAGAGTATAATCACGACTCAGCAATCCAAAATTTGCTCTCCTTCCTACCCTTGACTTTGGGGAGTCTCTCTGACCCAGGCGTTACTTTCCGAGTGCGTGCCTTAGCCACTGTCTACACTCAACCTTCTATCTGCACTGCCACTGAAGGGTATCTTGAGGAACTGAAGGCCATTGCTAAAGAAAGTGGAATGTCCTTCCAAAGTGTGCTTCAAGAGGAATTGGAGAAACTCAGAGAGACCCATTCTGAAAATGAAGCTCCAGCAGAATCTCAGCAAGCGAGCTGTCAGGGTTCTAGCAGTGACTTACAGAGTGCAGAGGCCACCACCCCATCGTCAATAAGTAGCCCCCTGACTAATTTAAAAGTGACACAAACTCAAAGCTCAGAACCTAAAAACCCAACCAAGAACAGAACAATGTTTGTTTCTCCCCCTTCTCCAGAAACTACCACTGAAGATATCACCGTGACAACCTGCCCTGTGTTCCCCACCAGTATTGTGGACCCACCCAGTGTTCAGAGAATGGTGGTTGAACACATAGTAAAAACAAGTGAAGCTACTCTGTCACAGCAAACCTCGATCCGTCTGAGAGTCTTCTCAGGGAGGTCTCCTCGCCCTCCCAACAAACCAGATTTCGACACCTGGCGTGCGAGTGTCGATTTCTTGTTAAATGACCCTTCAATTTCTGACTTGCACAGAACGCGAAAAATCCTCGACAGTCTCTTACCTCCAGCTGCCGACGTTGTAAAACATGTGCGTCCTCCAGCCTTACCTGCTGTGTATCTTAAGGTTTTAGAGTCTGTTTATGGTTCTGTTGAAGACGGAGACGAGTTGTTAGCCAAACTCATGGGCACTCTGCAAAATCAGAGTGAGAAACCATCAGACAACTTACATCGTTTGCAAGTTATTCTGAGTGCTGCAATCAGGCGGGGTGGCATAGCAGAAAGTGAACATGACCGTTACCTTCTGAAACAATTCTGCAGAGGGTGTTGGGACAATCGTCTCATTGCCGACCTTCAGCTTGACAAACGAGAAGCCCAACCACCCACTTTTGCCGAATTAGCAGTGCTTATTCGAACCCAGGAAGACAAACACGCCTCTAAGGAGGAACGGATGAGGAAGCATCTTGGGATGACAAAACCCCCTAATGCCTACCCAAAGACACGAGCAGTCTCCAACCGAGTATCAGCCTGTTCATGTGATGCGCCCAACTCCGATGGCTCAGAAACTAGCCTTCTAAAGAAACAAGTTGCAGAAATCCAAGCCCAAGTCACTGCCTTAAAGCAGTCTCCTGATCGGGGAAATCCAAAGAGTCACTCCGAAAAGGCTGAGTTGACCGCTTTAAAGAAGATGGTGGGAGAATTATGCACCCAAGTAGCTGCAGTAAAAGCATCGGTCACCCAGGGACTGAAACAAAACAATGCAGAAGAGTTGGAAGTTGCAAGGCTGCAGCGTCAGATCGCAGAGCTACAAACGCAAAGTGCCACTCGTAAGATGCCTCAAACTCCTAACAGTCGGAGACCGCTTGACACGGAAACGGATAGAAATCCCAGGATGGGTCAGCTGAGAGTTAACAGACCACGACCCTGCTACTGTTTCCGGCGCGGAGAGGATGGGCACCTGGCTATCACTTGCGAGAACGCTCCAAATCCTGCCAAAGTCGAAGAGAAGCGACTTGATTTAAGAGAGCGACAAAGCCAATGGGACTCTCTGCATGGAAGGCCCGCCCAGCCTTTAAACTGAAGAAGGTCTCTGTAGCGGGGCATATGGAGACCAGATGTTCAGACTGTCGCCCTGAATGTTACAAATTGATATTTGATACGAGCAGCCGTGAAGCACCACCATTGAAACGCTTGCCAAAGGGACTAGTGGGAATAAAATGCACAGCTAAGGTCACCATTGAAGGAAGAGAAGTAGATTGCCTGTTGGACACAGGGTCACAGGTGACCACAATTCCGCAGTCGATTTATGAAGCCAATTTGCCAGACTACCCCCTGAAGCCGTTGGAAGACTTGCTGGAGGTAGAAGGAGCTAACGGACAAGCTGTGCCATATCTGGGGTACATTGAGCTAACACTGAAATTCCCCAAAGTGCTCACTGGTACTGAAGTTGAGGTTCCCACTCTGACCCTGGTGGTTCCAGATTTAACAAGTCTTTCCCAGATTCTAGTTGGGACCAATTCCTTAGATGTGCTTTACAGCAGGTGTGCTAAAGAGAATGCAGCTAGCTTTCAGTCAAGTTTCCATGGTTACCAAGCCGTACTCAAAGTTTTGGAAGCTAGATGGAGACAAGCCAGTAGTAAGACTCTGGGTTATGTGAAGTTGAGGGGAAACTCCCCTGAAGTTGTGCCTGCAGGAAGCACAGTGGTTTTTGACGGCTTTGTCCACCTATATGGTCCCCACACAGAAAAGTGGGTGACTCTCGAGCCTCCATCTATTCCTTTACCAAGCGGTCTACAGATTGCAAACTGTTTGCACTCCTTACCTCGAAAACGTCTCTCCAAATTGTCAGTTCTGCTGAGAAATGGAACGCGAACCGACATAAAAGTCCCTCCTAAAGTTGTGCTGGCAGAGATTCATGCAGTTCAGAAGATCATAGACCAGCAGCACCAGAGTTCAGAATTCACAGCTGAGGAACCGTCACCCAACTGTGCTAACCTCACCTTCGAATTTGGCGATTCTCCCTTGCCCACGAGCTGGAAAGAGAGGATCTCAAAGTTGTTGAACTCCATGCCTGAGGTCTTCTCTCTGCACGACCTTGATTACGGCAGCACTGAAAAGGTCAAACATCAGATAAAGTTGAATGACAACACACCGTTCAAGCATAGAGCTCGACCCATACATCCCCAAGATGTTGACGCTGTGAGAAAGCACCTCCAAGAACTATTAGAGGCCGGGGTTATCCGCGAGTCTGAGTCTCCATTTGCGTCACCCATAGTGGTAGTCCGTAAGAAGGATGGTACAGTAAGGCTATGTATTGACTTTCGAAAACTTAACTCACAGACGATTAAGGATGCATACGCCTTACCAAATCTGGAGGAGGTCTTTTCAACACTTACCGGCTCGAATTGGTTCTCGGTGCTCGACTTGAAATCCGGGTTCTACCAAATCGGAATGGAAGAGACTGATAAGTGTAAAACCGCCTTTGTCTGCCCGCTGGGATTCTGGGAATTCAACCGGATGTCGCAGGGAATTACCAACGCACCAAGCACGTTTCAGAGGTTGATGGAGCGGTGCATGGGAGACCTGAACAGAAAGCAAGTGCTGGTTTTCATCGACGACCTCATAGTCTTTTCGAAAACTCTTGAAGAGCATGAGTCCCAGTTGTTGCAAGTTCTAAACCGACTGAAGGAGTATGGTTTGAAATTGTCACCCGAGAAATGTCGGTTCTTCCAGACATCAGTGAGGTATCTGGGTCATATAGTCTCACGAGATGGAGTAGAGACGGATCCAGCAAAAGTCGAAGCCTTGAAGACATGGCCGAAGCCAACAAACCTGAAGGAGTTGAGGTCTTTTCTAGGTTTTGCTGGATACTATCGGAGATTTGTGCGAGAGTACTCCAAGATCATTAAGCCTCTCACCGACCTTACAGCGGGATATCCTCCACTTAGAAAGAGCGGTATTAAGAAACCGAAGGAAGGAAGCTATTTCAATCCCAAGGAAGAGTTCGGTGATCGATGGACTCAAGATTGTCAGAGTGCTTTTGACTCCATAATCGGCAAACTCACGTCTGCACCTGTGTTGGGCTTTGCTAACCCCAAGCTTCCCTACGTGCTTCATACCGATGCCAGTACCACCGGGCTCGGTGCAGCTTTATATCAGGAGCAGGAAGGGCAGATGCGGGTCATAGCTTTTGCCAGCAGAGGATTGACCAAGGGTGAAAGCAGGTACCCTGCGCACAAACTAGAGTTTCTGGCACTAAAATGGGCTGTCACCTCCAAATTTAGCGACTACCTCTATGGTGTAGAGTTCACTATGGTAATGGATAGCAACCCCTTGACGTATATTCTAACCTCAGCGAAGCTCGATGCCACCAGTTACCGCTGGCTGTCCAGCTTGTCAACTTACAACTTTAAGCTGCAGTACAGAGCAGGTAGCCAAAATCAGGATGCTGATGGTCTATCCCGACGACAGCATGGTGAACCTCTGGATGACCTGATTTCTCAAAAGGAGAGAGAAAGGATAAGACAGTTCACATTGAATCATTTCATGAGGCCGGGAGTTGAGTCATCTGTTTTCATGGCAGACACGATAAGGGCGATTTGTGAAAGGCATCAGGTGATTGGATCATCTAATAATCCTAGTTCCTCTCACTTCTCACTTGCCTTGGTTGAAACCATTGCTCAACATGAGGACGCTCTGCCAAATGAATTCCAGTATGAAGATGAACATGGTCTCCCAGATCTTCCTCATCTCTCAGAAACTTCCTTGGAACTACAGAGAAAAGATCCGGAAATGAGGATTGTTATTAGAGGATTGGAGAGTGGAGTGAAACCTCGTAACCTGAGAGATCAACCCCCTACCATGGGTTTGTGGTTAAAAGAGTGGAACCGCCTCGAGCTGAGAAGTGGGGTGCTATATAGGAGGAGACAGGAGTGTGGAGCCTCTTGCTATCAGTTGGCACTGCCCACTACATTGAGAGACATGGTGTTACGGAGCCTCCACGATGACATGGGTCATATGGGTATTGACAGGACCCTGGATCTCGTCAGGTCAAGGTTCTTCTGGCCGAAAATGTCACAGGCAGTGGAGGAAAGGATAAAAACTTGTGAGCGTTGTGTCTGCAGAAAAACACCTCCGGAAAGAGCAGCTCCTTTGGTAAACATCCAAACTAGCAGGCCCTTAGAGCTGGTATGCATAGATTTTCTGTCCCTGGAACCAGACCAGAGCAACACCAAAAACATACTGGTTATCACGGACCACTTTACTAAGTATGCCGTTGCAATACCAACTCGAAACCAAACTGCCCAAACCGTTGCTAAGAGCCTGTGGGATAATTTCTTGGTACACTATGGGTTTCCAGAGAAACTGCATAGTGACCAAGGGGCAGAATTTGAGTCCCACACAATAAAGGAGTTGTGTAAGATCGCAGGAATTCACAAGGCGAGAACTACCCCATACCACCCAAGGGGCAATCCAGTGGAACGATTTAATCGTACACTCCTCCAGATGCTGGGGACACTGGAAAATGAAAAGAAATCTCGGTGGAAGGAGTTCGTAAAGCCTTTAGTGCATGCCTATAATTGCACCCGCAATGACACCACTGGGTTTACTCCTTATGAACTCATGATGACGACAACCCCGCTTACCTGTAGATCTGGCTTTCGGATTGCCAGCAGATACTCCCATCAAGTCTCACTCTCAATACATGCGAGATCTTAAGAGTCGGTTGCGAGAGAGTTACGAGGTGGCTACTAAAAATGCAAGGAAGGTAGCCGAGCGAAACAAAAGAAGATTTGATAAGCGTGTGATTGCTTCGACATTGGAAGAAGGTGACAGAGTTCTGGTACGGAATGTGCGATTGAGAGGGTAGCATAAACTGGCTGATAAATGGGAACAAGATGTTCATGTGGTTGTCAGAAAGATTCGAGATCTGCCAGTATATACTGTCCAACCAGAGAGAAAAGAGGGTCCTCTCCGGACGTTGCATCGAGACTTACTGCTGCCCTGTGGGTTTTTGCAGCCAAGCAATTCCGAAGAACGACCAAAGCAGAAAGTTCGAAGGCCTAGAACCAGAGCTTGTCCTGATGAAGGGATAAAGGAGTCTGAGTCCGCTTCTGAATGCTCAGAGTCTGAGGATGAGCGAATTCCCTGTTATGTACCTGGGAGGACATTGGGCTCTGAAACTCAAATTATTACGGGCATTGAGCACTTACCTTGTGTTCGAGGAGTTGCATCTGACTTACATGTCCCTGATCCTACTAGACAGAACTTACCTGAATGGAAACCTGTGGAGGAAAAATTGGATGAATTTGTTGTAGGAATATGTGCAGATGAGATTGAATCAAGTTTTATTGAATCAGATGTCTCAGTGGAGCAGAGACCAGAACCAGAACAATCCCCTGGATCTCTGGATGACTACCCTACTCAATTGGTTGAGACCGTGCCAAGTAGTTCTGAGTTAGGGAGTGTAAGAAGAAATCTGATCTCAAACGAAAAGAGTTGTGTTGACAATAAAGCTGAAGAAAGGAGTGCTTAACCTGAAGACACATTTACCCTCAGACGCTCACAGAGAGAGCGACGTCCCCCTAAAAAGTTTGAATATCCCCAGTTAGGGAATCCACTCACCCTAGTAATCCAGTCCTTGTTGCAGGGTCTAAATGAGGCTTTTAGTTCTTCTTTAGATGAGTCAGTTGTCGCCCCTGTAATTCACGTGTAGATGCAACGGGACGTACATATATTCCAGAGGGGAGGGTGTAACCCAGGTTACAAGAGTGCACACCAAACATATGAGAGAAGGAAGGAAAAAAAGACAGAAGTTAGATTTATATAAGTAATTTATTACCTTTTATTTTAATGATAAAGAAATTAAATATGAATAACATAACATGTAAATGTGACAAAATAGAAAAGGATATAATTAGATTAATTTGGATTAGCTCCGCCCTTAGCTGTTGTCATGACTAGCGCGGGCTTTAGGAGTGAGGAAGAAGTTGTCGCAGAGAAAGCGTGAGTGAAATGGCCGCATGAGTAATGCACGTAGATTCCAGTGAAAAAAAGAATATTAGATGAGAAATCCTACGGATTCGTCAGAGGACCGTGTCCAGCCTAATTTTCCTAGTTTGTCTGGGATTATTTCTGATTGATTAGCACCCGTTCTTGGTGAGTGAGTTATTAATCAGCTATAGTATACATTGTTCAGTGTTTTATGGGTTTAAGTGATACTGTGTTGTAGTTTTTTGAGAAATATGTTTAAGAAATGTGATTTAAAGTGATAAATTGAGAATTAATCTACTGCTAAAAGTGGTTATGTATGGTTTTTCATTTCATTGGTGTAGTGAGTGTATTGTAGCTCACGTGGAGGTTTTGCTAGCCATACAGTGCGAGTTATAATCTAACCAAGTGCACGTCATTTTCAGACGTAATTTTATCTACTTTATTTCATATTTGTGGGATTTATTAAGGATTAAGAGAAGTCATAATCATTAATATGTGTATATATATATTCCTTTTAAAGGACTTGTTGATGAGAATTAGTCGAATTGAAATGTTAATGTGTGTAAAAGGGAATAAATTGTGATTAATTGTATTTTTCTGCCTTGTGTTTGCAAGGTTGGGTTTTTTTGTTTTTTTTTTGTTTTCTTTCTTTTTCCTCTCTCTTTATGTTGAGCTCCTGTCTGTGATGTCTTTTGGAATCAAACGAGGAGTTTGAACTGAAATTGTTTCTGCCGTCAATGAGGTCAGCTCGACATTGGTGGAAACTGGCGAGCCAACCCTGGTTTTCTGAACTTGGACACTTATTACACGTTCATCGAGGTGGTAGGACCATACGTGTATACGATTTTGTGTTTTGTTTACACTGAAGGACATCTTTGCATCAGTGAATGAGACGGGATTTTTCCATCTTATTCGTTCACTTTGGATCTGCATTGCAGTTCATAAAGGACACTGAACGAGTAAACTGAACATTGAAATGAGTTTAATTCATTGGAGTTAATTCGGATACTAATTTTTGAATTAGTGTGCCATTGAGTATTGTGTTTGACATTTATTTGTCTTGATTGTTGTTTATTTTTTTCCATTTGTTTTTGAAATTCTTCTGAGAAGGTTGAACAGAGCCATTGAGTCAAAGATTTATTTGGGTTTTGAGTGAAACCGATTTCAAGGAATTAATTCAAGAAGGGATTTGTAAAATATATTGAAACTGTGTTATTTTATTTTGTTGTTTTCCTTGTTGTTTTGTCTTATTTCCCTAAATCTAAACAAATTATTTCAAAGTAAAAAAAGAAAAGAAATACTTACCTTTTTCATCTACATCTGTCTCATGTGTTCCTTTCTCTTGTCTTGCTGCAATACTGGCTATAGAACGTAGTCTTCTGAATCTGGTCCGAGATATAGAAAGTTCATTTTATGCTAAGACCGCAGTGTGCGCGTGTTACAATGGCATGAGGGTGATTAAAGGTTTGGGTGAACTATCCCTTTAAGGTAAACTTTTAGCATGTGATATAGCATGCTGTCCATAATGGAGGGTCTCGAGCACATAATTGGGCTTGAGCTCTGAGATCCCCCCTTGGACAATCTTACTAAAACAAGTAATTGAAAGACAATTTTGAAATAATAATTTATGTAGGCATTATGAAATATAAAGTTGGAAATGGGGAGGTGGTGGGATGCTGGAAGAATTGTCACAACAGTGAGGGAAGCAGCAGCTTATATATGCCTGAGATATGATTGGCAGGCCTACAAGCTCCTCTCGAATTTACATTTGGAACTTCATTTGCCCCTCTCCTGACTGTTTGCCACAGTGCAACAGAGTTACAGACAGACGATATTGTGCATTTTGCTTCCTAATTTAGAACTTATTCTTTCAAACCAAATATTATTACCCCACCCAATCCCATTTCCTGTGGAGGCCTCACAATACACACACAGTCACACATGTATACAAAACACACCCTCATAATGTCTCATATTTTTTACTTTGAATAGGAAGATTGACATGAATGTATCACCAACACTGTGATTTTATAATGACTGTCTATAGCATTACATGCGCTCCTAGCAACATATAATTACAGTGCAGACAAACAATCATACTTGTAAGACCACTTGTGTTTATTGCATGAAAGACATAATTTGGGTAATTTTAAATGCATTCAATGCTAATTATATAAGTTTTTATATATAAATATAACATATATACCCTAAAAGAGGTGAATTTGTATTATTGTACACATACTCGGTACATTCAAACTCTTTAAATAAACAAATGTGTGCTACAAGCAAAGGTAAAGTTGTGTATAGCAGCGGTTCCAAATCCTAAAGTTTGTGTTTTGGCTCTTTATGTAGCATTCTATTTAGGTCCAGTGGACTCCAGTTTCACACAGTAAGAACATCTGGATGTATTTAGCAGTTAATTCTGCTCTGCCCTGTATAAGTATACTGCAGCCCTGCCATGAGCTCAGAGGCATTAAAAGATTACTACAATTACTACAAAATTAATTACTACAGTTTAGCATAATTATTTGCACAAATTACACATCACACAAAATGTCTGTATTTACATCAAAATTACTCTTCAAAATGCCCACAATGTAGTGCTGAACATGCACATTTTTTTTTTACTATGTTCTGGAAATCTGTGAACTTAATATTGTCATCTAGTATTCATGAAATCAATAATAATGGGCCCTTGATTTTATTTTCATTTAAATGTATTAATTTAGCAGATCCTTTTATCCAAAAGGGGAATACAACAAAAGCGATTCATCCTAAGTAGGGTAGCAAAAAATTACATAAAAATAAATGTAGCAAAAATTGTTGTAATACAAAGTTGTAAATTGCTCAGAGAAGCACCATTAGAGATGTTGGTGAGAGACAGTGGTAAAAGAATGGAGATTTTTTTATAAGAAGTAGAAAGAAGACAGTTATCTTGGGTCAACTGCTCATGAAAAAGATGCACATTGCACTGTTAGGTGATTAAAAAACATAAAAAGTATAAGAAAAATTGAAAGAAAGCTGTTTTGTTATTCATGACTGAAGCTAAGCCATACAGTATATACAGTATGTAGAGATTGGAAAATAGCAAATAAACCGTCAAACAAACAATGGTGGAATGTGTTATTATAATACAGTCTACCAGAAATTATTATGTATAATGTAAGGATACAACATGACAAAATTTGTTACAAGCACTTTATACTGTGTAAAATTTTATGTTTCCTTTGTTAAGGTTTTATAAAGGGGTTTATAAAGGGCGAGAACCACTAATCGCGACCACAAGGAGGTTACCCCATGTAACTCTACCCTCCCTAGCAACAATTTGGTTGCTTAGGAGACCTGGCTGGAGTCACTCAGCACACCCTGGGGTGGTAGTCAGGCTACCCAGGACCCCAGCAACACACATTTTTAACATGTAAGGGTAACATTCATCCAGTATTTGTCAAATATTTTGCATTTTAACTTAAATGTTATGAATTCTCAATTAATACAGTAAAAAAGGGGTAATATTTTGGTCTGTTCCCACCCAAAACTAATTGGATCGCTTCAGAAGACATTGATTAACCACTGGGGCCTTATGGATTACTTTTCTGCTGACTTTATCTCCTTTTCTGCGGAACTACCATAGCCAACGTCACTTCACCGTTGAGGTGATATATTTAACGTGTACCCCCTCTATCGGTTCACCCCCACTCGTTGTGTGACCTCATAGGGTCCATGCCACTTGGCGAGTAATCTGGAGTTCGATTTGGGGAGAAATACTAGTACCTTATCTCCCAGGGCTAATTCCCGCAGCCGAGCTCACCTGTTATACAGTCAGCTCTGTTGTTCTTGTTGTTCTTGAGCTTCAAATTCTTGCTATCTGAAGGTCTCTCCTCCCAAGCTTCATGGATTAGGTCAAGCACCCTGCACGTGTGCCGCCCATACAGTAGCTCAAACTGGGAAAACCCAGTGGCCTCTCGTATTGTAAATAACTGGGGGTCAAGCATTTATCCCAATTTCTAGCATCCTTGTGCACAAACTTACAAAACATGTTCTTAAGGGTTTTATTAAATCGCTCCACCAGGCCATCTGTCTGCGGATGGTAAACGCTGCTGCGAATTGCCTTAATGCCCAATAATTTGTAAAGCTTGTGTAGTGTCTGTGACATAAAAGTTGTGCCCTGTTCTCCCCTATTTGACCCTTTAGGGTTCTTGTATTGCTCTGGTTCTCCCAAACCAGCAGTCACAGTGATAAGAACATGACTTTTCCCTCACATTGCTGTGGGCTGCTGGGATACTGGAGGTTCGAGCACTCAGCAATAAAGCACAAACTGCAACACCAAAGCATGCAAAGCGTTCTGCACTGCTGATGCTGTTGTAAATGAGTAAACTGTTTTGGATTCTACAAATCTCGAATATTTGAGAGAAAACAATTTTTTTTTTTCTTTTCTGAGGTTTCACTGTTCTTTCCAGACTGGAACTACAGGGAGAGAGAGCAGCACCAGTGTGTATAAGCATGCTGTGTCATCTTTTCTCTCTCTCTCTCTCTCTCTCTCTCTCTCATACACACACACACACACACACACAAACACACATTCTCTTATTAGCTTTTGGCACTTATTGCAGCTTATTAATACATTGTAACGCTGATGGAACAAAGACGACAGGAAGCAAGACTTCAAGGCAAGGTGCGTCTTTTAATTCCCCTTTTTTAGTGCCCACAATATTCACACAATCTTTAGTATCCACAATTTCCATCTAGTCGAACGCTGAGTTCGTTGTCAGTTTCTCTCTCTCTCTCCTGTGGCTGCTGGCATTTTTAACCGCTCTCCTCGCTCTACTGCAATTAGAGACAGGTGTTAGACATAATTTGGCTCAGGTGTGAGCGCCTTACCGCTTTTCTCCCGGACGGGCGCTTGACCACGCCCCGCTGCCACATACCCCCACCGCCCGACTCAGGCCGGGCGTCATCCGGCCTGCCTACCACTCCCCATTTCTGGAGAGGAAGTCGGCGCAGCCATCTGCACCCCGGTCTGTGGACCACCTTGAACTTAAAAGGCTGGAGGGCCAGATACCAACGGGTGATCCGGGCGTTAGTATCCTTCATGCGGTGGAGCCACTGGAGTGGGGCATGATCCGAACAGAGGGTGAAGGCCCGCCCCAGCAGGTAGTATCGGAGGGTGAGGACCGCCCACTTGATGGCCAGACACTCCTTCTCCACGGTGCTGTACTTAGTCTCCCTTAAGGAGAGCTTCCGGCTAATGTACAGCACCGGCGCTCCTCCCTCCACCAGCTGCGAGAGTACGCCCCCAGCCCTCTGTCTGAAGCGTCCGTCTGCAATACAAAAGGAGAGAGAAGTCAGGTGCATGCAAAGCGGCCCCCCACAAAGTGCAGCTTTAATCTGCGTAAACGCCTGTTGGCATTGCTCCGACCATTGGACCGGATCTGGAGCCCCCTTTTTAGTGAGGTCAGTCAGCGGGCTGGTGACGTCCGAATAATTAGGTACAAATCTTCTGTAATAGCCAGCCAGCCCCAGGAACTGCCTCACCCCCTTTTTGGTCTTAGGTCTAGGGCAAGTCGCAATCGCCGCGGTCTTATCAATTTGGGGACGCACCTGGCCATGACCCAAGTGGAACCCCAGATACCGCACCTCCACCCGCCCAACCGCGCACTTCTTGGGGTTTGCCGTGAGCCCTGCCCGCCGCAGCGATCTCAGGACGGCCCTCAGATGTTGCATGTGCCGCTGCCAATCATTGCTATAAATGATAATGTCGTCTAAATAGGCAGCGGCGTACGCGGTGTGCGGTCTGAGGATCCGATCCATGAGTCGCTGAAACGTGGCTGGTGCCCCAAACAAACCGAAAGGAAGCGTCACAAATTGGTGTAATCCAAACGGCGTGGTGAAGGCTGTCTTCTCACGGGATATTGGTGTCAAGGGGATCTGCCAATAGCCCTTTGTTAAATCCAGGGTCGAGTAAAATCGAGCAGTACCTAACCGATCGAGCAGTTCATCAACACAGGGCATTGGGTACGCGTCAAATTTAGACACCGCGTTGACTTTTCTGTAATCCACACAAAACCGAACAGACCCATCACTCTTGGGAACAAGAACAACCGGGCTGGACCAATCACTGTGGGATTCCTCTATTACGCCCATATCAAGCATTGCATCTAATTCTTCCCGAACGATTTTCTTTCTATGTTCGGATAGCTGATAAGGCGACAACGCACCACCGCGCCCGGCTCGGTCTCGATGTGGTGCTGTATGAGGTTTGTACGGCCCGGAGAGGGAAAACACGTCCCCAAACTCCTTTTGCAACTCAGAAACCTCTGTGAGCTGTCAGCGGTGAGAGTTGGTCTCCACAAGTGACCGGAGTGTTGAGATTGTAGTTTTTGTTTACCTCCGTCCGAGCTCCGCCCTGTCCGGAACTACCGTGGCCAACGTCACAGAGGCCGCCTCCTCCCTCCATAATTTCAGGAGGTTGAGGTGATAAACTTGACGCGCCCCTCTATCGGTACGTGATAACCTCATAATCGAGATCCCCACTGCCGTCGTGTGACCTCAAAGGGTCCTTGCCACTTGGCGAGTAATTTAGAGCTCGATGTTGGGAGTAATACTGAGTACTTTGTCTCCGGTGCAAATTCCGTGAGCCGAGCACCCCTGTCATACAGCCGGCGTTGGCGTTCTTGAGCTTGGAGCAAATTCTCCTGTGTTAGTCAGCCCCAGTGTGTGGAGTTTTGCTCTAAGATCAAGAACGAATTGAATTTCATTTTTACTGTTAGAAGGTCCCTCCTCCCACGCCATGGATGACATCGAGGACACCGCGGGCGTCGCCTGTACAGCAGCTCAAACGGGAGAACCCGGTGGAGGCTTGCGGGACCTCTCGCACCGCAAACAACAGGGGTCTAGCCACTTATCCCAATTTCTAGCGTCATCGTGCACGAATTTACTGAATCATGTTCTTGAGCGTTTTATTAAACCGTTCCACTAGGCCATCTGTCTGAGGATGGTAAACGCTAGTGCTTAATCGATTTGATGCCCAAGAGCTCGTAAAGCTCGCGAAGTGTCCGTGACATAAAAGTTGTGCCTTGATCGGTGAGGATTTCTTTCGAATCCCCACCGGAGATTATCTTGAAGAGTGCCCCTGCAACACTACGTCGCGGAGATGTTGCTCAGAGGCACTGCTTCCGGATATCGCGTCGCGTAATCCACTAGGACTAACACGGCGATGTCCGCGTGCTGACCGTTCTAATGGCCCGACGAGGTCCATCCCAATTCTTTCGAAGGGGACCTCGATTAATGGTAGAGGGCGCAAAGGCGCTTTTGGGGTGGCCAGTGGGTTTACCAGCTGACATTCGCGGCACGCCGCACACCACCTGCGGACGTCACCGCCAATGCCCGGCCAATAGAAACGGGCTATTAGACGGAGAAGTGTTTTTCGCTCCCCTAGGTGACCGGCCATAGGATTATAGTGAGCCGCCTGGAAAACCATTTCCGACGGCTCCGTGGAATCAATAATTGTGTTACTTCCTCTTTTGTTTGGGCGTCCTGCGTCACCCTGTATAGCTGATCCTTGATCAGCTAAAAATACGGATATGAGACGGCGACACCGGCCGGAGTTGTTGACCATCGATTACTCTCACTTGGTCAAAGGCGTGCTTAAGGGTATCATCCCGCGACTGCTCCAAGGGAAGTCCCCTCCGGAATTCCCGAGAGGAGGGCGCCCACCTCGCCCCTTCCCACGCCACTCGGAGCAGTCGAGGACGGCCCTGGCTCCGCCTCCCCGCCAAAGCATCGCACATCACACACCCCTTCACTTTCACGCAGGACCCATCCGCACAAACTCCCTCCAATAACTTTCTAAAATTCGGCCAATCCGTACCCAAAATTAGCGGATGGGTGAGGCGGGACTAACCGCTGCCTCTACACTATGTTTTTCTCCCTGAATTTGATCGCCAGAGTCACCACGGGATATTTGTGAATATCCCCGTGTACACCTTACTCTCACCAGTTTAGCTGAGCCCAAAGCCCGGGTTGAACCAAGCGTTGGTGGATGGTGGTCTGGTTACAGCCGGTATCCAACAAAGCTTGGTATGTACCCCTAGATTCTTACCGAATCTGATACGCTCCAGCCCGATCGGGGCAGCCTGTGGAACATCGGAGACCCGCACCACCGCCTCTATTTCCATCAGCGGGCACTGATCCCGAAGTGGTCCGGTCTCCGCACCTCCAGCAGACCGGCCCAGGCTGCGGCCGCACCCGTGCTGGCGGGTGCCCCCACCTGAGGAGGAGAGCGGCTGAAGGATGGGGAAGGGCTTGGCGGGTGTTCCCAAGGCCGGGGAGCTGGGCGCAGAACGCCCAGCGCCTGCGGGGGCAGGAACGGACCCTGGGGAGAGAGCAGAGCGAGAGGGAAGAGGGAGGGAAAAAAACAGGGGAAGACACAGGGAAGGGGAGACAGACAGAGAGGGCTCATCCGCCCTAGGGATCGCCGCCATGTGGTCCTCCGCGAGTCGGACGGCTTCCTCCAGCGACGCCGGGCGGTGGCACTGGACCCACTCGGCCGTCTTCCGGGGCAAACGCTGAACAAACTGCTCCAGTACCACCTGGTCGATTAGTTCCTCGACGCGCGGTCCTCGAGAGCAGCCACCTCCGACAAGCATCACGGAGCCGCTGGGCTGAATGCAAACGGGCGGTCGGACTTATCAAGCTTCAAGGCCCGGAAGAGCTGGCGACTTTCTTCCGGGCTCCGACCAACCCGTTGCAGGATGGCTTTCCTCAGGTCGGGGTAAGCCAGGAGGCTTGATGCCGGCAGTTGTTGTGCCGCGAGTTGCGCTTCCCGGACAGGAGAGGGACTAGGCGGGCTGCCCACTGGTCTTGGGGCCACCCCAAATCTCCGCCGTTCTTTCAAACAGGTCGATAAACGCCTCTGGATCATCTGCCGGCCCCATCTTCTGTAACGCTGGTGGGGGCAAGGTGGCGCTGGTGTCCGGGGTCGCGGCTGCGGCTGGAGCGGCCTCCTGGCTGAGGAGGCTCGGATGGCGTGCCGGTCCTCTGCTTGAGCCCGCATGATCTCGAGAAGCGCCGATCCTGGTCTTGCCGGAGCTCAAGCAGGGATTGTTGGTGGCTTTGATGGAGTGTCGCGAGGGACTGGAGGACTTCCGCCAGCTGGGAGGACTCTACGGGCGATTCTGTTCCATCCTTTGGAAGGCAGGTGTTCCAAATAATATCCCGGTTTCGGCACCAGTGTAACGCTGATGGAACAAAGACGACAGGAAGCAAGACTTCAAGGCAAGGTGCGTCTTTTAATTCCCCTTTTTTAGTGCCCACAATATTCACACAATCTTTAGTATCCACAATTTCCATCTAGTCGAACGCTGAGTTCGTTGTCAGTTTCTCTCTCTCTCTCCTGTGGCTGCTGGCATTTTTAACCGCTCTCCTCGCTCTACTGCAATTAGAGACAGGTGTTAGACATAATTTGGCTCAGGTGTGAGCGCCCTTACCGCTTTTCTCTCCCGGACGGGCGCTTGACCACGCCCCCGCTGCCACATACATGATTCTGATTGGTAAGTCATAACATTATACAGTCAAACAAGGGCGTAGAAATTTGGGGGATTGCAGCATGAAACATTTAGATGTTTCCATTGATCATGGTATAAATAATGGGGGGGTTGTACTTGCTTGTTTTGATGGAATCTATGCCCTGCAGTCAAATACTTCTTTATAATGACTGCTAAACCTTACGAATGACTGTAGCTCCAGGCAACTGATTTTATACATATCACTTGCATCGATCCGCATCCTCATTCTTCTTGCATAATAAAAATGAATAAATTCAACTTAAATGAATATTTCATACCCATGTATTTATTATTTGCAAAAAACTTATAATGACTAGATGACTGCACATAATCTCTTAAATTATTTATATTTAAATAAAGCATTAGTAATATTTAAGCAGACGATTGAATATATCTCACCTGTAACTGCTTGTGTTATCGACTTTTCCAGATTAATTTCTCAGTCAGCACTCTAAAGATGTACTTCTAAAGATCATGTAGGACAGGTCATACCATTTTTATGAATGAGATATACACACCTTTCAACAGAAAAATCTTTGATGATGATCCACTAGGGCATTTGTATGCTCAACCCTGTGCTGACCGGTCAATCTGTCAGCAGGTGCATTTATGTACGGATTATTTGAAATATTCAGCAAATTGAAATGTGTCTGTTTAAACTGCCACCCATTAAATACCTTCCACAATAAACTGCGACAGTACAATATAGGTTTGCTGACAGAAAAAGAGCTTTTGAAAAAAACTCACAGTATCTACGGAGACTTCTCCAGCAGTATAACGATTTGTTTAAGACACACACTGACTTACTTTCTATTCTGAATTTTCTATTCTATTTTTATATACATTCATATTTATATACTGTATGCTATACTCTTTTCAAAGACATTTTTAAAGACACACTCATGTGAGCTCTCTGAAGTACGAGAGACCTGTTTTATCCAGCTGAGGGATGACTAACACATAGGAATTCAGGTCACACACACTGTTTAAGCTTATGCAGACAATCGATAGGCATCTCTAAGCAGGTTAGGGGCAACATAAAATAAAAGCAGTTTTATGTATTGCAGAAAAGTTAATCTGCTTGATCTACTAACAACAACGTGACTTGTGAAAAAGGATAGAGAACAAAAAATACAACTGAAATGCTTAAGAATCATGAAAAGAACATTATACCTTCAAATAAGGTGGATCAAAGAAGGGTATAGATAGATATACATTTTAAACTTTAGAGGAAAATGTATTTAGATTGTTAGCATAAATATAAAAAGACAATAATGTGCAAATCACGTGACCAAAACCAAGCATGTGTCCCCTCTGACTGGTGAATGCTTTGTCTTCTTTGAAACTAATTAATGTCTCTGTTCCCTGTCTGGACTCTGGACTGTGCACAGAAACCTAAACAGGATCCATTGTTTATTTAAATAAACTCTGCTTTTCCATGCAACACTAACAACAAAATGATTCCCATTTTTCCATTCTAAATACCTTAAAGTTTATAAATAAACACATTTTACTTTGTTTTAAATGTCAAAATTATTTATTTTTGAAATTGACAGCAGGCCACAGATGCTGTCCCTTGAGCTTTAAATATTTGTATTTAAAATTCTCTCATCATTTACTGACCCTCATGCCATCCCAGATGTGTATGACTTTCTTTCTTCTGCAGAACACAAACTAAGATTTTTAGAAAAATATTTCAGCTCTGTATGTTCTGACAATGCAAGTGAATGGTGACCAAACATTTTAAGCTCTAAAAGCACATAAAGGCAGCAAAAAATCCATAAGACTCCAGTGGTTAAATCCATATCTTCTGAAGTGATATTACAGGTGTGAGTAAGTAACAGGTCAATATTTATGTCCTTTTTTGTACTATAAATTCGCCTCTCTGCCCAGTAGGTGGATATATGCACAAAGAATGCGAATCGCCTATAACAAAAGAAGAAGAATGTGAAAGTGGAGACTGATAGTAGGGAAAAAGGACTTTTAAATATTGTTCTGTTTCTCACCCATACCTGTCATATAACTTCTGTAGATTTAACCAATGGAGTCGTATCTGAGTGCAGGCTCTAGATATTGGTGTTAACACCAAGTACTCGTCATGAGGAATTTCATAACAACATGGTTGGAGCCTCACATTCACACAGCTAAAATGAAGACAAACACACTCCAGCAGTAAGTTTGAGTGTTCTCACACTCTTGTGACTCCCACACAAGTTCATGACCTGAAACCATCTCCATTTGTTAAAAATAAAAGTCTAGTTAGTTTCCCTTTCACCCCTCTTGGTTAATAGAGATGTATATTAAATTTTGTGCAAATAATAAAGCCAGCAAACCCAACCCAAACACTTGAGACTAAGCTTAACACTAATCCCTATGCCTAAAACACCAATCACCACCCTACACCATGCCTCAAAGCCACACATGCAAGTTTAATGACTAAGCCAAAGGATGCACTTTTATATATTAAACTGATGTTGTTCTAATGACTCGCTTTCCTCTGTGGACCACAAAAGGAGCTGTTAGGCAGCATGATCTGGATTGCCAGCCTCAGTCCCCATAGACTTTATATACAGCAGTGGCATTTTTTTTAACTGGAATGACAATGAGGCTGTGAGGGAAAGACGTACAGCCTCTTCAATGGACTGCACTGCAGTTTAAAGTAATAGTTCACCCAACAATTTAAATGATCTCATAATTTACTCACCCTCATGCCATCCCTGATGTGTATGACTCTCTTTCTTCAGCAGAACACAAAGAAAGATTTTTTTTTTTAAATATCTCAGCTCCGTAGGTCCATACAATGCAAGTGAATGGGTACCTACATTTTTAAGCTCCAAAAGCGCATAAAGGCAGCATAAAATTAATCCATATGACTCCAGTGTTTAAATTCATACCCTCAGAAGTGATATAATTTGTGTGGGTGAGAAACAGAGCAAAATGTTTTTTACTCTAAATCTCCACTTTCACTTCAACATTCTCGTGTGGAAATTACTTTCACATTCAGCTACCTACTGGTTGGGGCTGGTCTGATTGTTAATTAAAAAAAAAGGACTTAAAGGATCTGTTTCTCACCCACACCTATCATTTAACCACTGGAGTTTTATGGATTAATTGTTATGCTGCCTTTACCTCCTTTTTGGACCTTCTGAGTTCTGGTCACCATTCACTTGCATTGTGAGGACCAACAGAGCAGAAATATTATTAAGAAAAAAATAATTTGTGTTCTGCAGAAGAAAGAAAGTCATACGCCTCTGGGATGGCATGAGGGTTAGTAAATGATGAGAGAATTTTCATTTGGGGTAAAATAATCCTTTAAATATACTGTATGTGTTTGACTTGTGGATAAAAGCCTCTGCCAAATGCATAAATGACTTTAATTTGCAATAAAGACATGGGGTGTTTTCCAAACTGCGTTTTTGCGCCCTTGAAGGGCACTTCAGAAAAGGGAAGTCACTCGGGTCGTTCCAAACAAAAATAAGAAAGTTAATTTTTTCACAAAGGGCCCTTTCACAAGAATGTTAGTGAAGGTTACATTCAAACCGTAAAGCCATGCTCCCGTCAGAGTGCCCACATCAAGAGCTCTGTCCTTCGTAGTGAGTAGGGCATAGGGATGGACGATCACTTTCGATTGGCATTCGCCCATGAAGTTGAGAAGAAACATGAAGTTGGGGAAACTAAAATGCATGATTACAAAAAGGTGTGAAAATACAGTCATGTCTGAATCACTCTTAGGGAAAAAGAACTGTACATGTTGATGATTTGGCAACAGGGCACACAGTTATTCCAGTCAACATTCCCACGCCTCCGCTCCCCTTTCCAGCGGACCATTCCCGAGCTTTCAACATGCTGAAACTTTACCAATCATAGCACAGTGCCGGGCTGTTTTATGAATATTAATTACGCAACGCGGCGTGTGCCCAATAGGTGCACACTATTGGCTGAAATGCAAACGTTTGTAATTGGGCGCTGGTCAGCTGGCCAATTATCAAGAAAAAGGTTCAGCTCATGAATATTGAATTAGCTACGCAACTGGACGCTCGAGGAGGGTTACCAAGCAACGTCTGTCTTATCTAATTAATATTCATAAGCTAAAGCCCTAGCTTTAGTAGGATTCAAGTTGGATTCGACATTTTTCCTGCAGACTGAAGGAAAGGCATGTTGGCCAGCCGTGGACACGACCAACGTCAGCTGCAGAGGGGTGGTCTTTCTCACACGCTTGGTTAAATGTAAACAGATCGATCGCACAAATACAGTAACCCCTTGCGTTGCTTTTAAAACTCGAGGGAAAGCGATACAGTGTAGCATATGCGTTTCCGGTCTATACTTTTGGCGTTTGTCACCCCTCCAACTCACGGTTGGGAAATTCCCTCCACATGTATAGTGATTTGTTAGTGTTGGGGAGCCCGATGGGGTTGAGTTCGCGGCTTGGGATTATGTGCTAGACTGGCCAGCACAGAGCAAGAATCAAAGAGTTACATAAAGGAAGGTTTCTTTACGAACACTTGGATTTATCGTGACCAACAAGGTGAGTCTCATTGTTATAACTGTATTTTTACATCCATACCGTGGCCAGGGTTTTTAAGACAGTTTTGACTCCTTGCATTTCTCAAATAACTAATTCTACGTGGCAGCGCCGGCCCGCAGAAACACACGCACACACACACACACACACACACACTCTCACTCACTCTCTCTCTCTCTCTCTCTCTCACTCTCTCTCTCTCTCACACTCTCACACACACACACACTTAAATTTCAACTGAGGTGTTTTCCACCAGTTAAAAAATAAATAAAGATTTACAAAATTACTATTAACAAATTGACTGTAATGATTGTACAATACTTATAGTAACTGTAGAGTGTGTGTGTGTAGTATTTTGGAGGAAACCGTGTGTAAGGGCTTGTTTTTAATACCCAGTTTAATGTGTTAGTTCATAAAACTATTTTTAGACCATTATATGGCACACACTGGTTATTTCTGGAGTAATGTGTTGGTACTTGGGTTGGTTATAGCACCCAGCTAGCTCAGTGGCCTACATAACCCTGGGGTTATGTGGGGTTTGTTCCACTAAAATGAGATGCACGGGCATGTCTCAAAAGTGAGCTGCCCATCTAGACAGCATGTTTTCAGGGAAGTCCCTGACTCTGTTTGGGCTCTGAGAGACCCCAGCATCTCACAAAACATCCTTAACATTGAAGTGGCAGGTATTCAAATTGTTACATTATCTAATTTTATGAGGACTGATAAGTAAAATGTCAACATATTATGTTTCTAAAGTCCTCCATGAAATATGTTAGATTACTTCTGTAATATTTGTTTAATATGCCAGGTATAAAACATAAATAAATTAAAGGAATGTTTTTTTACATGATAAGATTCTGTGATTGGTATACATGATGTAGGAATTGCCACATTGACTCCAAACTGAAACAAACTCCTGGATTAAACCTTTCTGAAAAGGGTATGCCCACATTGCAGAATAACAGATGGCAAAAGCTTCAGTAATGTCTGACTACTGGGCTTCAAACAGGAAGTCAATCTCAATTGAACAAGGAGGTTAATTACATCATAATAGGATTGAAATCGGAAAAGATTCATTCTCTCTCTCTCTCTCTCATCAGGATTCAGGAATGTTCACAATTTCCTCTTTGCGGTCAGGGCGGGTTTAATATTAGCGCACTGCAACTCTACACCAAACGGTCTCACATTTATCCTCTCTTGTGTATGATTTTCTCTAAGTCTAAGAACTATAATCTGTAATGCGTTTAACACATTTGTGGAGATGTAAGGTTAAACTGTGGGTTGTTTGAAATGTTTCTGTTCGTCACCACCAGGGGTATCTTTCCCATTGGCCCCTAAACAAAAGAAATAAAGTAAAATTTGAATATGCCAGTGTGCCGTCCATTCTCACACATTTATGTTGTTAGTCTGTTGGAGTTGTTGATAACCCATTGGTTATAGCTTGTTTCTTGAACAACCTCTAAATCTTGAATAAAACTGTGTTGTAAATATTCAAAGATTTTCAGCTTGTATAAAACCTATTTTAATGTTTTATATCTCCAAGTGGAATTCTGTCTTTACAACTGTAGATTACAAATCAAGTCAAAACTTTGTTATTTCAGATTCGTCATTGAGCGCTCATGAATGTAGTGTTTACTTTGATGCAGGCTTGCCTGAGTCAGTCTGTCACACCCTGTGTGTGTTTTCATGTTGTGCCCTCTTGTGAGGCTGAAGAATGGAGAGGTCTAATTTTGCATCACACAGTTTTAAATTGCTTGTGTGTGTGCTTGTTTGTGGTGGTTTCATGCCAGGATGCATTTTATGTTCTCCTTTGTTTCCTTTCCTTTCTTTAACCTCAGGATGTTTTCTTTGCTTAGCTGCCCTTCATTTGTGTGTGTGTATTAGTGTGTTTTCATGCAGCTAGGTGCCTAAAGGCAGTTGGAATGTTGTTTTGCAGATAAATGTTATATTGCAGATAAAATACAGAGGAAAATGTATGACATTTACATTTTTGTCATCTCTCGTCTAAACCTGTAATCATTTGTACAATGCTGTGTTGTGATTGGATCAGATACTAAGTTTGAGAAAGTTTCCTAAATAGGGCTGGAGATATGGCTGCAAAGATCTCAATATTTTTCAGCATATTGACAACATTTGATAAATATTTTGATAATAATTTACTTTTCTGAAATGTCATTAAAAGTTAGAGGAACCATCATTTCAACCAACAGCCATTACAGTATAGCCAAGAATACCCAAAATGTTAATGGATAAAAAATAATGATGGTATGTTTTCCACAGTTTTTTTCCACAAGCAAAAACAACATTTGATCCTTTTCATTTAGATGCACCAGTATAACAATACAGTCATTTAAATTAAAGTAATTTAAATGTATTGAAAAGAGTGAACAAGGCAAAAACTACAGGTTCACTCACTTTTTGGAGCCCAGTTGAATATTTATTATGATACAATACTTAATTAATATTATGACGATTATATTTGTACAATAGTAATATATTTTTCGTATTTACTTCACATGGAGCTTTTATTATGGTGGAAAGCTGAAAGTGCTGTTGTATCTACTTCTTCACCTGGAGTGTTTATTTTGGTGGAACACGGAAAGTGCCGTTTGCATTGTTGCTCACTACAAATATGGTGATATGCTGTTACCTCCTCCTATTCTGCGATACCGTATTCCATTTTTAGATTTGTATAATGTTTGGAATTGCGTGCATGTGTGAACCTGCAGTGCTTTGCTTTCACAATGCATGCAAACTGTACTTATATAGCTTATAAACTCACTCAGAACAGTGTGTCACCTGATCACACAGGCTATGCATTCCTTGAATTAAATCGCAGCCTTTAGCGGTTAAATAATAACAAATTGCAATACTGCGATATTTTATGTTATTTAATAATTGTGCAGACCTGAGGTATCGTAAAATTAGTCTAATGAAGCACTTTTTAACTTAAGCGTCAAACAAAAAGCACACCTCAATTATCTTAATAATTATGATATTGCTTAGTTTTATATTGCCAGCAAAATCAACACGACAGTATTGTAAATATCTGATATATTGCCCAGCCGTAGTCCTATGCTATAATTTTATGTTAAAATACTTTCTCCTATCCTAGCTTTACGCCATTCATAGGTTGATTTCTCCCAAAAAGTTTTGCTATCAAAACATTGCTCTATTTCTTTGACCATCCTGCCTAGCCCGATAGAGCAATGGTCGGACAGATGACAGAAAAGAGGATTGTTCGGAAAACTTTTTGAAAATTACACCCCTCACTTTTAACTAGTTAGTATCTACTCCTAGAATCCTACTCCTAGATCAGGGGTGCACACACTTTTTTACGTGATGATCTACTTTTAAACTCAATATGATCTACCAACTAAAAAAACTAAATGCTTGTTGGGACTACTGCATTTATGCCTACATGGAATTCATCTTCTAATTAATTAAAAAAATATATAATAATGTTCAATGTTGATATCATTAAATTTTAACTCTAAACCCAAAACACCTACAGTACAATATAAAAAAATAGCCAGGGCATTTACCTTATTCTGATGACTTGCGCTGAATTGAATCAGACAGTTTTGTATAATCAGGGCATTAGCTGCTGGTAGCTAGCCTCAAAAACTGCTAGCATCGCAATTTCGCGCTCTGTTCTCAGAAGCCCTTGGAAGGCACGAACCTAGTTGTCATGGCAACTGAATAAACAAAAATCTCGCCTGGTCAAAATGTACTCATCAAGTGCAAGTCAGACAGAAACTAAAATATGGAAAAACATTATATTTATTTGTATTAAAATTTAACGAAATACATTTACATTTTGTGCGATCTACCAGCATTGCCTTTGCGATCGACTGGTAGATCTCGATCGACGTATTGGGCACCCCTGTCCTAGATAATGCCTCTGAGCAAGACATTGAACCCCATATGGGACTGAATCTGCAGTTAGTGTGCTTGCTTAGTGCCCTTGTGAATTAAATGTGTCTGATAAATGACAAAAGATTCAGCAGCATGACCATCACTGTTGATGAGTTCTTCCAAAAAGTGTATTCTCTCTTTCCTCTCATTGTTCACCTGCAGTGAGTGTGACATGATCTCACTCTTTTTGAATATGTCATGTGATTGAAATAGTATCTCCAACCAGACATGTTTTGGGTCTTTAATCTTTTAAAGTAAACATGCACTGTGATTGGCCATCTCAGTGGCAGTGAAGGAGTGGTAGAGATGGATTAGTTTCAGGGCTTGCTTTGATTGGTTAAGCTGACATGGCTATGAAGTTTGTTTGTTACTGTGTTCAGTGTGAGGTGTCCTATTCCTTGTAATTGTTGTGTTTGTTGTTCTGTGTTACCTATTATATGCAACTCTGACAGCTGTTTTGTTATCATCTTCCTTGTGTGTTATTATGCCTAAAGTTTACATGTTTTCTTCTGTGCCTGACAACTATATTGGATAAATGGATGAAGGCAGTTTGTAGGACACAGTCTGTGTAAAAACTAATCTTGGAAATTGGAAACCCTTGAATGTGAGTTGTATCTGTTGATTCACAGAATAACAGTGAATGTTTGTATGTCCAATGGCAATATAAAGAAAACATTGCAGTTTTTATAGTACTGCGTTGAGATGAATATCGATTCAGATGCAATTTGACAACAGACTGATTAAGGAAACAAATATAAGGGGCATAGATTAACAACTGTTAACTCTAAATGAGGGATCCAGACATAAGAATTAGGGACGTGAATTGTTAGGAATTTAACAATTCTGGTTCTGATTGCTGTTCTTTATCTGTTCCATTAACAATTTCAGAAATATTTTTTGTTAGGAAGAATTATTTGGAAATGAAAGATGCAATTCTTATTGGATTTACTGCTGTATGTTGCCAAATGAGCTCATCATCAAGATTCTACATAGCAGATAGGCCTATAACAAATCCGAAATACATGAAAATGATTTTTATTAGAGATGTATTTGCAGATTTTTTTTAAAGGCATAAATGCAATCCAATAATTGATCCTAACTATATTTTAAATTACACATTTCTAAACAAACATACATTTGATTGCATATTTCATTCATTAATTTATTCTTTTATAAAATTCCACTTATTACAACAAAACTTGTTTAGCCTATATTTAACTACACATTGTCACACAAAATCAGTATATTAATAATTCAGTGTAGGATTTGACTGGTGTATTAATTCACTAAAAAGAATCATACCAGAAGCTCCATCTGTTTCATGCTGTAGATTCAAATGAGTCATAAGTGTCATTTAATGCTCTCGGTTTGCAAAACTACAATGACGCTCTTGTTCCTCAATATTCCTCTGTATTTGATATGCAATAACATTGCAGTAAGTTGATTTATTGTAGAAAGGAAAAGTCTTGGACAGGTAGGTTGTTCATTCTCAAGAACTCTCCTCGAGTCTTACCAGCAGGACAGAATCGACTTTCTATCAAAGAAACTCAAGTGTCTCAAGGCTGCGAAAGAAAACAGGCTACGAACCACATGGGAAGTTATCAATGAGATAAGCGGCAAAACAAAATCAATAAACAAGCATAAAATGAAGAAAACAGATGGTAGCAATATCAATTCTTCTAAGTAACTGCTAGACGAATGGCAAAATTACTTCAAAACTCTACTGAACAACGAAACGGTCACGGAACATCTACACATCGCGATGCACTATCGCGGAGTCCTCACCGCTGCCAGGATATGGTAAAATTCTTGGATGGGCTCCTTCTATATCTGCTCTACATAACAGGCCTTAAGCTGGAAATTGTGTGAGCTCACACGGTTCCTTCTCGTGATCCGTGGAGGGAGACAGACCCCAATCAATTCTGGCCAAATTTCTGAGATCATCCGATAAAGATCTTGTTACACGAGGTGAGGAGTGAAGGAAGGCTTTCTTGGAAAAACCACAGCATTTTCTTTTTCATACTTTTTTTGTACTTTTGAGTTTCTCATGATGTCAAGCAAAGAGGCACTGAGTTTGAAGGTAGGCCTTAAAATACATCCACAGGTACACCTCCAATTGACTCAAATTAGCCAATCAGAAGCTAATTGCCTTAATGCTTGACATAATTTTCTGGAATTTTCCAAGCTTTTTAAAGGCACAACGTCTGACCCACTGGAATTGTGATATAGTCACTTAAAAGTGAAACCATCTGTCTGTAAAATATTGTTGAAAATGTTGCGCACAAAGTAGATGTCCTAAACGACTTGCCAAAACTATATTTTGCTAATATAAAATATTGTGAAAAAATGTGTTTTATTGACCTCAACCTAAGTGTATTGTGTCTTCTGACTTCAACTGTACTAACCTTGTCTGTGTAAAGTTATAGCCAATTTTAGTGGTGTCTCACTGTAACCCAGATTTTGGCTTTTTTTTTTTTTTAAAGAAAATTAGGAGTGAGTCAAAGTCAATTTTTATGATAATCAACAAAATGTTGTCAATTGAGCTTAACTTTTATTGAACCCGGAATATTCCTTTTAATGTAATATACTGAAAAGTTGATTGATGCGTGACACACTGCTTATAGAATGTTGACTAATTTATAAAAGACAACCAGGTATGGAATGAACTGAATTATTGAGTTAACCAAATTATCACTTTATAATTAGTTAAGTTTGTCGAAGAAGGCTGTGAATGGATCAGAACGTGAACAGACCTCCAGCTGAGCTGTTCCACCTTTTAGTGTTGTTATTACACCTCTTTTTATCTTTGGTTATGTTATTAGAGAATTTTATTTTGGACTATTATTAATTCCTTTGCCAAAGGATGCTCTTCTCTATGTTTTGTGTAAGGAAACAAATATTTCTACTTTCCTCAATGAATTGAATAGCCTAACTCTACAACAAGGATTTAGTTACAGGTGTAAAAATCTGGTAAAAAAAGGTGGCAAAACTTTCCTTCCATACTTCCAACAATTCAGAGCATGTGAAGCGGGATTGTGTCTGGAATTAAGATCACACTAAAACTGTTGAGCAACTGTGTCTGAGCGTGTTTGGACATGCGGTTTCCACCTATCAGTGGCATTTCCTTAGCTCTTATTCTTCCGCTCTGTAAGTTTGTTTGTTTTTTCTTCAAAAACTCTTTTATTAATCTCTCCAATTTTTTCACTTTGCTGGAAGGTTTCTCTCTCTGTACCGGATCTAGAGGTCCCAGTTTTGGAAGGTGAAAGCACAGTGGAATATTATGTAAGACAGTTCAAGCACTTCAACAGACCTCTTTTAATGATAAGGTAAGATTTGATCCCTGAAGGCAAAACGAGGCATTAGAGCAGGCAGGATTGTATGAGAGGCGTAACCTAGACCTTAAACTGCATCACATTGTGACTGTCTTCAGATGTTTTTTTTTTTTTAAATGTAATCCAAGAAGTGTCTCCATCCTTCAAACTAAGAAATTTCACACATAACGTCAAACATCCTGACAAACATGGAGTCATGCAATAATCTCTTCCGTGTTGTTTCCACCCTGTTGTACTGAGCACTGCCAATTTAAAAACTTAATCTCAAAATATGTTAAACTAGTCACATCATAGATTTAAAGGATTTAAGTGAAGTTCTTGAACCCCTTTCAGCACTTTTACTTTTTACTTCAGTTCTATAAAACTTCAAAAGTCAACCCCTAATTCATTCTTAACCAAAATATTAAAAGCCAAAATCCATGTCATTGTTTTCTTATATATTAACATTATGCATCTGTATTATGTGTAACGAAGCGTGTGTGTGTGTGTGTGTGTGTGTGTGTGTGTGTGTGTGTGTGTGTGTGTGTGTGTGTGTGTGTGTGTGTGTGTGTGTGTGTGTGTGTGAGAATCAAAGGGATCCATTGTTCCAATGAGAAACAGATGTTGGGTGGATTTCTCTTGACTGCTTCAAATTTTCTTCTCCTCTGTCGGTCTGAGACTTTCACGCAAAATCTTCTCTCTGCTCCATTTTTCAGCGATGTTTTAAAAAATCGAACTTTGGATATTTTTTAAAGGCTCATATCATGAGGAATAAAATGTTCCTTGTGCTTTTTAGGTAAAAGGGTTTTTTGTGCTATTAAAACATACTAGGGTCTGTTTCACACCACATGCACAAGCAGTGCGTTAGGGAAGCAGCAGCCTACCTACAACAGCAGGTTCGCATTGTGCTTCTTCAAGTTAGGTTCTCTACAAAGACAGCAACAAAATAAAGTAATATTTGAAGTAATATTCCAGCACCAGAATATTTTTTAACTTGTTTTCTTTATACCACATTATAGGTGTGGGTAATATACCAGTAGACATGATAAAAGGGAAGAAATTTGGCAACCGGTATAAAGTTTGGATTATCGTCTGCATCGTGATTATGCAAAATCGCTACCATGTTGCAAGAAATGTGCACCTCGTTCTATTCACGTAATGTATACGCATGCATCTGTCGGATAAATGGAGAATGAAGGCGGAGTGGCTTGATGTGTGACTGAGAGACTTTCTCAGGTACTGACAATTTTTCAGCGGCCACCCAAGTGAAATATCGGGCCGCCAAAGCAAATTCAATGACATTCTTCTTGAGTTGTAAATATGCTTCTCATCTCTCGCATGCAGCTGTGTTTCACGTGATTGTAGCGCACGCTATCTCTGAAGCATGAAAGTGCGCGAGTCCTACTCAATCCAGTTTCTTTCTATCACAGCACAAATTTAAAATCTTGTGTGACCCATTTGAATTCTACTGAGTTTTCAAGTTTTTTTTTTTACCATAAAGCACTATGGAGGAAGTTAAACATCTCAAATGGCGAGAGAGCCTGACATTCTAACAAACGCTGACGAGAAAAACAGCTAAAATATTTTGTCATGCACCAACAATTTTGCATCATCTGTCATGCAGGTATTTTAAACTAAACCTCATCACCTTAATAAAATTCAGTTTGAATGATGTTAGATATTAGAAAACAAACCAGATTTGCTTTCAGATATTCAAATATTGTATATAGAGATGACTTAAACAATTAAGAGCCAAAAGAAGGGTTTTTATGAAGAATAGAAAGGATGTTTTTTAATTATTTGTAATTAGACTACAGTTACTTTTTATGGATTACATGATTATATATTAACGCAAAATGTAATATAATTTATTGAGGGGCTGTGTGTATTGCACTCAGAACTGATACTTAATACTAGCCAGCCAAGTGGTCTACCTCAGCATTTAACCACTGAATCTATGGAGATAATTTCATTTTTCAGGAGACACAGGGCAAAAACATCAATGTAAACTCTGCCTTCCAAAATGTAATGTCCTGTCAGCTGCGACGGATTCTGCGTCAAATCTAAAGAAGCAATTGGATGAATGTTTGCATGTGTTTTTTTTTTTTATACATTACAATCTAACCACTTAAAAAAAATAATTCAGTTATTTTATTTTTCACTCTGTGTGTAATATAATAATGTGTTGCAATGTCTTTGGTAGGGTTTTATCCATCAAATGCATCGAAATGCACAAATATACATCATTTCATATTCAGTTGGATTAGAGATGCAAAGTTACTTTAAGTTTCTTAAATTGCTTTTGTAGTCGACTTCACAAATGTACATAAATGCACTTTTGGTGTAGTGATAACTTTGAAACGTGTCTGTGATGCTGATTCATGAAAATAACTGGTCTGATTTCTTACTACATGTGGATGGCATTTGTAAAATGGCAAAATTGCATCATCACATTTGTGTTAACAAAACCCAGAAACCTGTCCATAATATTAGGAACTCCAATAAGAAATGCCTGTTAAACTCAAACATATTTGAGTCTATTATCGATGGACCTCTATCAGAATCAATGGGAAAAATATGAAAACTTCCTTCATATTTTTACATTTGCAATAATTTATCTGAATTTGTGGATATAAGCACCACTCAAAGGATTATATTAAACCATGCAGAATTAGGTTGGAAGTAATCCAAAAATAATGAGATAAGATTACTGCACAAATATAATCTACAAGATTACGTTGCTGATTGCATTTGTTTGTCATGTAATTTATAATCAATACTTGATTACAATTCACAAGTAATCCACCAAGCACAGCTGGTTACCTTTGAATGGTTTCCATACAAAAACAGGAAGGGATGTGGAAGTGACATGGATACCATTTCTCCAACTAGAAAAGTAATCCCAAAATGGCCATTTAGACTTCTTGTCTGTGGTAATCAGCAGAATGCAACATACAACATGAGATTGGAAACATTTGAGTCTGATTTTTATATGTGTGTTGGATATTGCATAGTCGTAACAGGAGTACCTATTCATCATAAGAAATCAGAGGCATACATTGGGATATTATTTCACTTCGTTCTCCTTTTTCTCTCTTTCTTGATTTCTTTCTCTCTTTCTCTATCTCAGTTCATTGATTTCTGTTTGCCTGTGTGTGTTTCACTGATAGAGATCAAGAGAGAAAGAGATCAAGAGAGAAATATAAGTATGTTTGTGTGTCATGTTCATGCAGTATTATGTCCCAAAAGTATCTAGAATTATAGGCAATTGTAGGCCCCCCCCTAAAATCTGTGATTGTTATCTGACTGATCTCTCCATGTTTACTTCAATGTATTGGCCTGTATTCATTATTATGCAGTCCAGGTGTGGGCAGTGTTTTTGGCTCAGGAGCCACTGTGGTCTTTAAATACTACAGGGGGCGCCACATAGTATATCATTCTCTCTCAGATGTTTTACTTAAATTGGTTCTTGTATCTTTTATGCTGAGAGATTGTATACTCCATTCTAATACATGATGCCCAATGTTTTAAAGTGTGTTCTGTGACTGATAGGCATCAAATATATCAGCATATGCAATCAGCTGCCAGGATGCAGGCATTTTTGTTACAGCATACACAGTTGATGTGCAGTATGAACTCATGCATTTCATCCAAAACCCTTGGAAAATACAGTTGTGTATTTTCCTCAGATTACTTGAGAAAACAAATCTTATCAATTTCACTCAAACATGTTGAAATATTCATAGAGCCTGACAGTGTGTGCATCTGAAATGTTGCCAAGGACATTCCAGACATTACTTGCTCTTGCGTCTTTAAATATTGAATGCACATTTGTCATTTACCAGATGCTTACCATAGTTATAATAGTTCAGTCTTTTTGATTATTGTGTAATTTTATTTATCTGTGTTCTCTCCTTTTCAGAGTCTGGCAGCGAGGCTGGTGTGAGTGTGTGTTGATTCAGTAGAAGCTGTTGGTTTTGAGTGAGATTCACTTTCTCTGGTCACAGCGAAAGTTTGTGAGGGTGTGTTAATGTGCAAGAGTTATCTGATCCCATCGTAAGTGGGAGGTGCTCAGGGGTGGAGCTCCAGTGAGGGGCAGAAATCTACAGGCTGCAGCCTCTCAAACATGAGCAAACTGACTTTCCATAATAACAAGATGATGCAGGACCGCCGGTGTGTGTGTATATTCCTCCCAAATGATGAAACGCTTAATGTCATTGTCAGTGTGAGTAGAACAATTACACCAAATCTCTCTCTTTCTCTCTCTCTCTCTCTCTCACACACACACACAAACTTGTTTTTATATCATTGTGCATTCCATGCATTTTATGGATTTTATACAGATCTAATGATGATTTCTATACCCTAACCCTACCCCTAAACCTAACCCTCACATTTGGTTCCCACAATGTAGTATAAACATGTACACACACACACACACACCCTCCATCAAATGTTTTCTCTAATGTATGCAATCTTATTTTCTTTGTTCTTTTCTTTCAGGTTAAGACTGTATGTCAGGAGTTGTTGGTGCAGGTCTGTGATTTGCTCAGGTTGAAGGACTGTCACCTTTTCGGTCTCAGTGTTATTCAGAGTAAGACACACACACACACACACACACACACGCTTCCACTATCAGCCACACACAAAAATGAGCTATGAGCCTCATATAAATGCCATAACCTACTTTAAATAGCTCTCTGAAATACTTGATTCTGACTAGTCAATAATGACATTTAGCAGTCAAATATATATTTGTATAATCATTGTATAATTGACCACTGTCCCAGGTAACCAACGTTTTACATAGCAGTGCGAGTTTGGCCACATGACCAAAGAGAAGCACCTAAGTTTGCTACCGTTGAAAACGTGGCTAATCTATTTACATATTTCGATGTTGCTCACAATGATGTCATGACGACATTTTGTTGTTAACAAAAAGTTGTAGAAGTACTCGAAAAATCGTTCAAACACCTTTATGCATTTTTAAGATATGAGCAATGAAAAATTGTGGCACTGTTTTTTTTTGGGCCACCCTGTATATTCACAGTATTTAAAATATATATGAGTGTGTCAGTGTGTTTTAATTGTGCTTTATCTCCTAGACAATGAACACATATACATGGAACTAGTACAGAAACTGTCAAAATATTGTCCAAAAGAGTGGAAACGTGAGGCCAGCAAGGTATTATGCATACATAGCTTGATTTTCATCCAAACATTTGTCAGATATTTCCTACAAACTGGATAATTTTTATGCTGCACATGTTAATTAATTCTAACCAAATGTCTATGTATTAACTGTAGGGAATTGACCAGTTTGGACCTCCAATGATAGTTCACTTCAGAGCACAGTATTATGTGGAGAATGGCAGACTTATCAGGTGAGATACATACTGTATATGACCAAGGTGAGGAGATCAGAGACACATAAAAATTAATATGTGCTCTCTCTCTCTCTCACTGAGTCTGTCTGTTTCTGTCTCTGTTTTAGTGATCGCGTGGCCCGGTATTATTACTATTGGCACTTGAGAAAGCAGGTACTGCAGTCTCAGTGTATCCAGAGAGAAGAGGCCTATTTCCTGCTGGCAGCATTTGCACTGCAGGCTGACCTGGGAAACTTCAAACGGAACAAACACTTTGGTGCCTATTTCCAGCCGGAAGCTTACTTTCCCTCCTGGGTTAGTCTACACAGCATCCTCCATTAAACTGCTCTCTAATGAATCATTATGTTGATTTAAGCTTGTAAAAGATGTGTGTGCTCCAACCACCCTCTGTGTGTGGTTTATGGGCTGCACTGTGCTATCCTTGAACATTTCTGCAACATTTAACAGACCCTTGTTATACATCACTGCGTGTAGCAGATTAAAGTTAAAAATAGTTTAATAGCTCTTAAAGGGAATCTGTGCTGTCATCTGGAAACACATTAGGTTGAGATGCTCCTTTGCTGCAGGATGTTGCAGTACAATACTGGCAGATTATATACCGTCGTGACAGCACTGTTGTGTGTCATAGAAATTTCTGTAGTAAATGTATTTTTCAAGTTATGTCAATTCAAAATAATTAATTGGCTAGAAATTGCACTTTTTGATTGCTGTCTCTTTAAATTATATTTAAAATCTTTATCCCTTGGAAAAGTCATGGAAATGTATTGGTCCAAAAGTGTCCCTGTTTGTGAATTTAATCTTTATAAAATTATAAAAAATAAAAAAACATTCTAATCCAGTAATCATAAATGAAATGGAAACTTTGAAACGGTTTCAAAGATGTTGGAACCCTTTCATCATCATTTTTCTTGTTCTATCTTTTTTAGGTAATTGCTAAAAGAGGATGTGACTATATTCTGCGTCATATTCCAAACATGCACAAAGAGCAGTTTGCTCTTACAGCATCAGAGGCCCAGCTGAAGTACATCAAGGAAGCGGCGCTCTTGGACGACGTGACTGTTCATTATTATCGCCTTTACAAGGTGAGAGAGAGTGATAGTGATAGTGATAGTGAGAGTGAGAGAGTGAGAGTGAGAGTGAGAGTGAGAGAGTGAGAGTGAGAGAGTGAGAGTGAGAGAGTGAGAGTGAGAGTGAGAGTGAGAGTGAGAGTGAGAGTGAGAGTGAGAGTGAGAGTGAGAGTGAGAGTGAGAGAGTGAGAGTGAGAGTGAGAGAGTGAGAGTGAGAGTGAGAGTGAGAGTGAGAGTGAGAGTGAGAGTGAGAGTGAGAGAGAGAGAGTGAGAGTGTGTGTGAGAGTGTGTGTGAGTGTGAGTGTGAGAGAGAAAGAAAAATATATATTTTTGACCATAATGTGAAATTTCCTTTTTGCCAGGATAAGAAAGAGTTGGAGGCCTCTTTAACACTGGGACTCACTTTACGTGGGATTCAGATTTTTCAGGTATGTTTTTGTACTGCGTGAGGTTATGCATAACATTGTATGGAGTACTTCTCATTTTTAGAGCTGCAAATATTGTGTATTTCTATGATGTAATGAGTCTTTTGTTTTTCAGAATGTGGGAACTGTCAGGCAGCTCTTGTATGATTTTCCCTGGACCCATGTGGGAAAACTGGTGTTTGTGGTCAGTAGTTCAATATTCTACTAGTATAATTTAATTATTTTTGTACCATCAATATTCAGTTGAGATGCTGTATGTTTATCTACACACAGTAGATCGTGTGTTTTGCCCATTGCTGAAATGCTAAATCTGCACAACCACGTGAAAACATTTCTTGATAATTAATTTAATGGCGTACCTGATACTAAGTATGATTGATTTTGACTTAAATTTCCCTTTTAAAATCAAAATGAAACGGCATTCACAACCCATTTTACTTTCGTAATCTGACGTACTAAAGAAATGTAAGGCGGGACTAGATTTTTATCCATTATGAAGTGGGACAGGGGGCTGAAAAAATTTGGAATTAGTGATGTCATCTGAAATGGAAATTTGCACCAATGATTTGTTCACAATTAGACCAGGAACATGTATTAAGAAATTAAGTCGGGCCACATTTGATTTCATGTAGGGCTGTGAATCTATAAAAAAAATGTAAGTAATTAATAGCGATTAAACATGGTACATTAAAACAATCAACAAAGTATAATTGTTTCAAAGAACTTGCGAGAAATTGGTTCGTCATCATTTAATTTAATTATTTAAAAATGAACATGTTAAAAAGAAATTGTGGATTGAGTTAGTTAGACACATTTTTACAGGTATACATTTTTAATGCAAGTTTATGTACAGTATACATGTCATAATATCAGTGGACATGCTGTAATTATAAGTTGGCAAAATATTATGTCATGTTTCAGTGGACTTTTTCACTAGTAGGATCAAATTGGCAGATTTAATTCATATCAATCTTTATTTGCAAGAGAACTTCAGTGTACATTGCCAATGCATTATTAGATAGTATACATACAACATGGATATAAAACAAATTGAATGCTGAAGTTTAATTTGCTGAAGTTTAAAATCTTGGAACTATAATTTTCTCTGGCTTCCATTCAGTCTCGAGCGCACATGCTCGGTCTCTCTCGCACGTTTTTTCTTTTGACTGACTGTTTCAGATGACAGTGAGTAAGAGTTTTCGGGTGATGCGAAGAGAAGAAGCTTTCCTGCATCTCTTGCACACATGGTTCACAGCTTGTGGGGAAGTCTCCATTCTCCATACAGCAAATCCACACTCGTGTTTATTATGCCTGGGACATGCATTGCGTGTAATGAATAAGCGTGCACTGCTCCACACAATCGGTTTCTGTGCTAGGATGTGCAGTCGAGGTGGGCATGTACCTCCTGTGGTTAAAATTGGCAGGGAAGTGGGGAAAAACATTAGTAAAGTTTTAAGAAGTGAAAAAAATGACGTACTAATATCATTTTTTTACGCATTGAACAGTCAACTATTAATCACAGAAATTAACACATTAAAGGAATATTCCGGGTTCAATAGAAGTTAAGCTCAATCAACAGCATTTGTTGCATAATGCTTATTATCACAAAAAATAACTTCGACTTGTCTCTTCTCCTTTTATTTAAAAAAAAAAGCAAAAGTCTGCTTTTGTTACAGTGAGCCACTTACAATGAAAGTGAATTAGGGCTAATTTTTTAATGTCAAAAGTTTAGCCACAAGACATAATATGTGTGTAAACATGATTTTTGTGTGATAAAATCACTTACTATCCTTTTCTGTGTAAAGTTATATTCAATTTTACAACTTCCTTCCTATGACGATGTGATGTCAACAAACCCTAAAATGACTGTAGAAATGTAAATTTAAACAACTTTACAGCTCATGAGTTTCAACAGAAGAATTAATGTAAGTGCTTTTATAAAATTATAAGCTTTAGATTTCTGCCATTAAACCCTCCAAATGTTAATCCCTTTCACTTCCATTATAAGTGCCCACATTATGCCACAAATGCTGTCAATTGAGCTTAACTTGTATTGAACCCGGAATATTCCTTTAAATTTTCCAGTCATTAATTTCCAAGTCATGTTGATTTAAAGGATTATAATTTAACTAATCATTTCCAGTATTACAGTGCACTGCATGCTGCTAATTTTCCTACCTGAATCTGAACTGTTCACCTGTATTCTTTTTCACAGGGGAAGAGGTTTGAGATTCTTCCTGATGGTTTGCCCTCAGCCAGAAAGCTCATCTACTACACTGGCTGCCCTCTGCGTTCACAACATCTCCTGCAACTGCTCAGCAACAGCCACCGACTGTATATGAACCTACAACCTGTGCTCAAACAGGTTCGACGTCTAGAGGAAAATGAAGGTATCTTGAAAAGATTGTGTTAACAAAGTGAGCTGATACCTTTGTTAGGTCAACAATTGAAAGAACATTCAGACAGTTATGTTAAGTTATTCGTAATTTACACTAAGCTTCTTAACCAAAATGACAGGTTTGAGTTTAACTTTTTTTCACTCAACTGTTGTTATAGTATTATTCTTGTTTTGTTTTAAGAAGGGCCTAGAGTGTAAATATACATTATTAAACTGTGTTCTCAGAGAAGAAACAGTACAGGGAGTCATATATCAGTGATGCTCTGGAGGCAGACATGGATCATTTGGATCAGCGGTCACGTGCCAGCGGCAGTAGTGCAGGCAGCACATCACGACCAAATCCATTTTCACGACACTCCTCCACAAGTCACGGCAGCTCCCGCACATCTGGTGTCGATACAGACAGTTTCCGAATCCCTACAATCACACTACACCGACCACTGAGAACACACTCCTCTTCCAACACAAGCCACGCCAGCACACGCACATCTGGCATTGAGAGCAGCAGCAAGGAGCACTGCCTGGATGAAGACGGTAGGATACACACACACACACTCAAACCTATAATTCAGAGTCTCATGACTTTACTAATAACAGCATTAATAATAAAATAGGATTAAATAGCAGTGTTGATCAAAGCTTACCTGTACTAATCTTAATCTTAATTACAGTTATAGTAGATAAATGTAGACCAGTACTAACACGATCACTTAGGCAAAGTCAGTACTGGTGAACTTAAATGTCAAATCTCTTGGTGTATATAGTAATTGAGGCAATAGCTGTTAATACTTAATATTTATGTGTTTCTTTAGAGATCGAGATGTTGGTTGATGATCCAAAAAGTTGTGAAGATCTTGATGATTTGAAACTCAATCAGGATCTGTGTATCCACATAACAGAGGACATGCTGACGTCAGCACACAACAATGGCTGCTCCGGTATGTACAAACATGCAGTCACATGTGCACAGAATCTCACTAAACCTGGGTCACATTTCACTCCAAAAATCAAAAGAAAGAAATTTCTAAATTATATTTGCTTAAAGAAAATGAAGCCTATTTTATACCATCAAGGTATTTTTTTTTTTAAACTGCAAAGCACCTCACTGATCACAGCTAGTATCACCTTGTTGAAATGATGGACTACACTCTGAAAATGGAATACATATACTATCAATAAATTGCCAACAAAAGCATTCATCAGTCATCTAACAAAGGACAATTGCATCTATATAAACATCTGCAGATAATCCAGGATGGACTTCAAAGACATTATCATTAATCGTACAGTTCTTACAAAATCTTTGTTTAAACACTGTCACTTAACACTTATCTTAATCATTTTAAACCATGACTTGCACTATACATAAGTAATATTGGCATTATATTCATGATGTTAGCCAGAGGGGAACTGGCCCCCACAGTGAGTCTGGTTTCTCCCAAGGTTATTTTTCTCCATTAACCAACATCTTATGGAGTTTTATGTTTCTTGACACAGTCGCCTTCGGCTTGCTCACTGGGTCTCTAAATACAATTATTATTTATTTAATTATTTTTATACACACTTTATAATCGTATTTAATCAAACTACACAATGATGACTTTAAGACTTTATAGATATTATGGTTTAATTTTCTGTTAATGCATGATTTTCTGTAAAGCTGCTTTGAAACGATGTGTGCTGTGACAGGCGCTATACAAATAAAAATGACTTGACTTTTTGCATTGTGACATTATTTTTTGTCCAAAAAAGATTCTCAAAAAAAATAAAATCATTACCCACCAAAAAAAAGCATTATGACCGTATTTTTTACTGTAATATTAGGACTGGGCAAGTTATACATTTTCCGTTGCACCACAATCTTCATTTGAACAATCGCAATATATATTATTTTTTTATCTCCTTTTCTCCCAAATTAGAATGCCAATTCCCAGCCATGTCATAATTATTCAACCCCTATTATATGTAGCTGTCCCTTAAGTATGTAAGGCTACCAAATGTATTGTTTTAAAACACAATTAAGCCTTCACTCTATAATGGCACTTTATTAAAATTTGTTGTAAATATGTATTATATTTCTATGCAAATAATGCAATGAAAAATGCTTCAAGTACATTTCCTAGGCACTTCCCCAGTTTCCAACAGACCCAGTTGGCTGCACCATTCGTACATTTACAAAAAATATGGTAAAACAACAACCTTCCTGCGTGTGAGAAAAAGGCTAAATTTCCCCAAGGAAACGTTTATTTTAATATTCAAAAGGAATTTGGAAAGGCATGTGGAGTCCTGGTAGAAGGTTTAATGGATGTATGATACTAAACTGAAACTGAGTTTTAGACCCAGGGTCAGCAGTATGTCTGGAGTAAGAAAGATGAGTCTTATGACAAGAACAACACCATCCCAATGGTCAAGCATGGAGGTAGGTCAGTCCTGTTATGGGGTGTTTTGCTGTAGCAGGAACTGGATACCCTGACTGTGTGTCTGGCACCATGGATTCTTTAGACTATCAGGCCATTTAGGCAAATAATGTGACGCCTTCAGTGTGTAAATAGAAGCTTGCTGATCACTGGACTTACCCAAAAGACAATAAGGCCAACAATTCATCCAAGTTGTCCAAAGTCTGGTTCGGGGACAGAATGACTTTGAATGGCCCTCTCAGTCCTGCGTTAAACTCCCATTGAAAATCTTTGGTGGGATTTGAAAGAAGCAGAGGCAGCACAGAAATCAAAGAATGTCAATGAGCTGGAAGCTTTTGCTCATGAAAAATGTGTTAAGATTCCAATAGAGAGGATGTCCGAAGCTTGAGAACACTTACCTTAAACCTTTATTGGATGTTATAAAGTGTAAAGGATGTTCCACAAATGACTGACTTTAGGGGTTGAATCATTTTGGCATGACATTCATGGAGAGATTTTATTTTTGTACATTGAACTCTTTGTTCTCCAAAATCACTCAAATGTGTATTAAAAATTGACTTTGACTGTTTACTTGGGTTTAGATAATTCACATCACCAGAATGCCTTGCTGGTCAGGGGATGTAACGGGTAAAGGTTGGACAAGGAGGAGGCGGGAACCAGCTGAACCATCAACAAACTTTTAATGCATAAAGTAACACGCATAGCACAGCCACATGTCTCTCTCTCTCTCGAACTGGCATATCCGGTTCCCCTTTATCTCGCTCTCCCGTTGATCAGCTGACCCTCACGTCCCGGCTACACCCTCCTCATCATCACAGGGAGTTAACCTCCTGAGACCCAAGCGTGACTGTTGTGTTCACTTTCCATTTACCTTTTTGATTTGTAACTAGTAGCACCTAATAAACATTTTTCATCTATTGCCGTACCAGGCGGTGATGCAGCCAGTCAGGATGCTCTCTACAGTGCTGGTGTAGAACCATGTGAGGATGTGGTGGTTCATTCCAAACTTCCTCAGCCGTCTCAGGAAGAAGAGGCACTGGTGAGCCTTCTTCACAACGGCCTCAGTGTGGACGGACCATGTGAGTTCCTCAGTAATGTGGACACCGAGGAACTTGAAACTGCTGACTCTCTCTACCGGTGCTCCATTGATGGTGATGGGGCTGTGTTCTCCATCTTTCCTCCTGAAGTCCACCACAAGCTCCTTGGTTTTACTGACGTTGAGAAAGAGGTTGTGCTCCTGACACCAGCGTGTCAGAGTGTGCACCTCCTCTCTGTAGGCTCTTTCATCATTGTCAGTGATCAGACCTACCACCGTCGTATCGTCAGCAAACTTAATGATGGTATTGGAGCTATGTGTTGCCACACAGTCATGTGTGTACAGGGAATACAGGAGTGTGCTGAGAACACAGCCCTGCAGGGCTCCAGTGTTGAGGGTCAGTGATGAGATGTTGCTGCCCATTCTAACCACCTGACGTCTGCCTGACAGGAAGTCCAGGATCCAGCTGCACAGCGAGCTGTTTAAGCCCAGAGCCCGGAGTTTCTCATCAAGCTTGGAGGGCACTATGGTGTTGAATGCTGAGCTGTAGTCTACAAACAGCATTCTCATATATGTGTTCCTTTTTTCCAGATGGGAGAGAGCAGTGTGTAGTGTAGATGCAATGGCATCGTCAGTGGAGCGGTTGTTGTGGTAGGCAAACTGCAATGGGTCCAAAGAGGGGGGCAGAACAGAGCAGATGTAATCTCTGATTAACCTCTCAAAGCATTTGCTGATGATGGGGGTCGGAGCAACAGGACGCCAGTCATTTAAGCAAGTTATTGTGGCTTGCTTCGGTACTGGCACAATGGTTGATGTTTTAAAGCATGTGGGGAAACAGACAGGGAGAGGGACAGATTGAAAATGTCCGTAAAAACACCAGCCAGTTGATTCGCGCACGCTCTGATGACGCGGCCCGGAATGCCGGGTTACATCCATAACAGAGATGGAGAGTGAATCAACCTCTGTAGCGTCAGCAGCGAGTGCTCTCTCCGCGAGGGTGGTGGTGTTGTCCTCGAAACGAGCATAAAATGTATTAAGTTCGTCCGGGAGAGATGCAGCGGTGTTCACGGCGGAGTCTTTATTCCGTTTGTAGTTGAGGCAACATTTAAATAAATGTCCGAATTAAACTCTCTGGACACTTTTGTCCATACCAAGTTCAAATGCAAGATAACAGGGTGTAACTTAAAGAGCAACATGCAGGTTGAATTTATAATTGAATTAATACTTTATATTGTCTGCAGAGGTCTTTTAAAAACACATATGTAGAAATTACTAATGAAATCTCATTTGATGTAGAGATTTTGATGAAAATGTGCTAGGCTCTGGAATACGCCTTTCCCGCTATAGCAACGCGTCATATGACGTAGGGCGAGGCAAACAAAAGAGCTCGCGGTCAGCTCTCTCATTGTTGGGTGTTGATGTAGTTAGAGCAGTAGTGAGAGACAGAAAGTTTTAGATCGAGTTTTAGAGAAGCCATAATGGTAAATTATTATGTTTGTGCTGGTTGCACGAATTCCAGCCTGTCAGGACATCGTGTCCATCATTTTCCTTCTAGGAAAAACAAGGCTTTTCGGTCTTGGGTGCGTTTTGTGCAGGTGAAGAGAGCAGACTTCACTGCCGCGTCTGTTACCACACACTCGGTCGTTTGTGGCGCACATTTCACACCGGAGAATTATCGACCTGGAGATTTGTTGGAGTCTCGGATGGGATTTCGGAGTAAGGACCACGTGAGGCTGATTACTGATGCTGTTTCCTCGGTGCACTCGATGGAATCAAGTCCACCGTCAAAGTTTACACCGGATTTTGGCGCGGGCGGGACTCTAGGACCAAGTGCTAATGTTAGCAGACATTCTGTGCAACGAAAAGCGGACTTAGCAGAGTAAGTCTTACTTTTAATTATTTTAACTCTTAATTTGTATAATTTCGTAATAATAATAGTATAATATTTTTATATAATATATTTTTATAATATTAAATATTTAATATTTATTTAGTATAATAATACAGAGAGAGGGATACCCAATACCCCTCTGAGCTACCCAGGCCCCTGCCTCTGCACTTTTAATATTCCCTTCCAACTGCTTTCCATATAAACATTGATTCCAGCCTTTAACATTTGTTGAAATTCAGGATTTTGTAAATGGGTTACAATAAAGCACCAACTATATGATTTCCTCTTGATTTTCCATATTTGGCAACACCTCTAAACTCACCAGGGCGTGATCTGAGACTAAAATGTTTCCAATTGAGCAATCAACAACAGATGAAATGAGGGACTTGGATATAAAAAAAAATCTATTCTAGAATAAATCATTTGGACTGATGAAAAAAAAAAAGATTGTCCCTACCAGATTGGTTCAAAAGTCTCCAAATATCTGTAAGACCAAGATTTTTACACATCTTGTGAATTGACAATGTTGCTTGTGGGGGTTTACAAACTTTTGCTTCACTATTAAAGTCACAGATTAATGTCTTCTCCCAATATTATATTATGAGGGGTGTCAGCGGCATGCAAAATCCCTTCAAGATCTATAAAAAAGCCCTGATCATCAGCATTAGGTACGTAAATATCAGCCAAAATAAGATTTTGCCCCTGAAGTTCTGCTAAAACAATAATGACTCTTCCTAATTTATCTTTAATCTGTTTGAGACATTTGAACTGTAGATGGTTACTTAATGTCATGTCATGACTCCCCTGCTCTTACTTGAACCAGCACTAAAGAAAACATGTCCACCCCATATCTTCCCAAATTTTTCCGGTTCCTGCTGGTAAAGATGCATTTGTTGAAGAAACACTATATCATATTTCTTACACTTAAGAAGAGTAATAACCTTCTTTCTTTTTGTGGGGTGCCCCAACCGTTCACATTCCACATAGAGAGAGATAATCCGCTCATATTAACATTTGACATTTTGACATATTAGAAAAAAATTGATTGTGTGTCAATAACAAATTTATAAAGACCATATTCCAACATTAGTACAACAATCAAACCCCAAACTTCCCTCCGAACCATACAAACAAGAAAAAGAAAAACATACACATTAACTAACTTAACAGTCCATGTACGACTACGAGAGCCGCTGTGACAACTTTGCCATTGGATTGCTCAAATACGGTGTTTCTGTACAAATTTTGTGAGACAGAATTACATAACAAAATATAATCTATAAAACAAACTCCAGTCAATCATCCACATAACTGTCCTGAAGGTGTGTTCCTCCACAAAACAAACTCCAGCCACTAGTCAAGTCAAGTCAAGTCAAGTGGTTTTTATTGTCGTTTCAACCATATACAGTTAGTACAGTACACAGCAAAACGAGACAACGTTCCTCCAGGACCATGGTGCTACATAAAAACAACAAAGGACCAACATAGGACCACATGAGACTACACAACGAAATAAAATACCTATATAAACTACCTATATATACCTATATAAAGTGCACGTGCAAACATGTGCAAAAAGTACAGGACAGTACAACAAATTACTGACAATGAACAGGACAATAGACAGTGCACTAGCCAGAACAAGCACAAAAAACAAAACAAAAAAGGCAGTTTCAGTTTCCTTGGACAGTCAAGTGATGAGGTCATCTATTCTCAATTTTGCCAGGGACATCAGTGCAAAAGCGAACTTCTGTTGATGTAAGAGTTTCTTGCATTCCTCGAATCAATCATGTTTCTCTCTTGTCGAATTCGCAAAGTCTGAGAACAAGAAAATGCTGTGGTTCTTCCAAGAAAGCCTTCCTTTACTCCTCGTCTCGTGTAACACAAGATCTTTATCGGATGATCTCAGAAATTTGGCCAGAATTGATTGGGGCCAGAACCCTGTGAAATTGCTCGATTTCCAGCTTATGGCCTGTTATATCGAGCAGACTCGGAAAGAGCCCGTCCAGGAATTTCACTATATCCTGACCCTCTTCGGCCTCAGGAATCCCAAAGATTTGGATGTTATTCCGCCAGCTGTGGTTCCCCATATCCTCCAATTTCTCCTAGACATACTCCAAATCGACCTTGGTCGCTAGCGGATTAGCAGATAATTCCCTCTCCGATGACTTCAGATAATCAATCCGTTTCTCGACATCCCCCACTCTTATAACCACCTCAGTGAATTTAGTCTCCATGGCAGTGATCGACCGACATACAGCAAGATCCTCCAAGTCAGCAACGACCTTCGTCAGCATTGCTGACATGTTAAACATTTCTTGTGGAATTTCCCTCATTTCTCTGACCAAATCAACTCCCTGACTCAAGGCCTCCACTGGGGTGTCAGCTTGAGCACTGAAGTGTCTTTTAATGTCTTCAGATCCTGAGGATTTTGAATTCTTTGACATATTATCCTCCTAGAACAGTTATGGAACAGAGTGTATCGAACCTCACCAGTTTATGACATTTAATAGTGTTCAAACTAGCAAAGTTCACAGAGCTCACCATTCACACGTCCTTCATTTTCTTAATGCTAAATATAATTAACTTTTTTTCTGTTACCTTTGGGATGAATTGTGACCTGGACATGTTTTCGTAAGATTCACACAGTTACAGGTGACAACTCATAGCCAAGTATGAAGTATACAACAATGCTCCTTTTAATTAGAGGATCCAGGTGCTTTAACCACAGCTGTTGCTGACAGGTGTTTAAATTCAAGATCACAGCCATGTCATTTCTAAAGACAGGCATTAGCAGTTGAATGGTTCGCCCGTTGACCTTTCAGTGCCAAATTTCCAAGTGAGTTTGTCAAATTTGTAAATTAGGTGGCCAACACAGCATTTTATGGTTCAGTTTTTTGTATTCAAGCTCTTTTTGAGAGTATGGGTACATGCATCAACCATCTATTAAGCATCTCAGCTTTTGATGTATGTTTGATGTTTTATATGTCTGTGATTTTCAGGGTTAGTGGTGAAGGAAGTCAGTTCTTCCACCTCCAGCTCGTCAGAGACGGTAGTGAGAATGAGAGGCCAGAGCATTGAATGTCTCCCCCAGGTGACATATATATACACACACACACACACACACACACACACACACACACACACACACACACACAACCTGCACCTACACACAAGCATAACACAAATACATTTACAATAGGGGTGTATCATCACGATAAGATCATATATCGATTATCTTGGCCTGCGATCCAATATTTGCTGATACTTCAAAGTCTGCGTGATATGATGTCGATTTGATTCAGGGCTCTGCGATCGATATTCCGATTTTATATGCCTATTTTACACAATCACAATCAATATCAATATAAATGCAACCAAAATATAATTTGAATATTTTAGTGAGCTCTCTGAAAAGTGCAAATTTAGTATCCATATTGGGACATCCACAGCAAAATAAGGTTCTTTAGATGTTGAAAACAATTATACAGATATAAAAACTAATGTCACACACAAGTGATCATCAATCGTTTGATTACAACTTATTTTTCTGTTTAATCCAATTCAAAATACTTTCATACCTATGACTTGTTAACAACTATCCATGCCATCCATGGTTTTCTTGGCTACAGCTTCCACAGTTGTAATGAAAAATTCTGTTACAGTTAACTGGTATAAATGTTAGTAAGGGTGTTGATGTGTAGATGTTTCTAGTCTTATAACTGATGCTGGAGCTGAGCAGGTGTTTCTCTTTCTTTCGATAGTGCTGTTCAGAATGTCGGCGTTGCCAAGATGTTTCACATGGTTGAACTTGGTACTCCATGGTACTTTAAAAGAGCAAATTATCATGTACTGTAAAATTCAAATGGGTCACATGCACAATGATATCGATGGAAGCCCGAATTAATCGGGCATGTGAGCCGCTCTGTGTTTGTCATGAGAGTTTGCATTTTAAGTAGCGCCCGGTCGATGCACTCACACGGATCCTGTCAAAGGATCTCTCATTTCGTGGGAAGCCCGGCTGACGCGTGCGCATGCCGCATGGATAGCAAAGCACAATTTGGCTTCAAAGACCCCCGCACATCTGTGTCCCACATTGAAAGCGTATGTAGCGCACATAAAGTGAAATGAATGTAATTAAAGATGGAAATGTGTACGAACGTGGCTGACATGAGAGTATTAAAATAAAGGTACATCTTAAAAAAATGTCTAATATAAAAGGTTGTAAATTAACTCAAGGGGTTTTTCGTCCCAAATGAGATATTTGTCAGAATTTACCAATTTTGTCTACTGTGGAACACACAGCTGTATTCACCATTCACTTTAATTAAATGGAAATTAGCCACTTGGACGTTCTGCTAGATTATTCCTTTATAGCCACTCAAAAAAGAAAGTCATACAAATTTGGAATGACATGAGGGTGAGAAAATTATGACAAAATGTTATTTTTTTTGGGTGATCTATCCCTTTAAACAGAGCATCTGATATGCAAGAAGGCATCAACTCTGTGTACTGAGCTGTATCATTCTTCTGTTGAGTAATCCTGTAATCTCTTTTAACAGTGCTGGTAATCCCATTTCCTCTTAACAGTATTTGTTTAGGGCAGCCTTACCCTACACCCAACATCATTGTCCTTTCTCATCTGAGAATTCATGTGAGTGTACAGCTAATCGCTCTCTGAGATTTTAGGGTTAGTTGAGAGTTAGTGTTGTAGTGTTTGTGTTTAATGCAACTATGTTGTTTCATGTACTGAATGCCATTTTTTGTCTTTGTCTTTGTTTTATTAGACGGTGACGGGCAGGAAGGGTCAAAGCTCCACAGATCAACACAGCCAGTCACTGGATGATGTTCGTATGTTCCAAAGGAACTGCCAGCAGTGGGCCGAGCTTTGCCAGGACAGCGCACACAGTTATACGTTCGGCTGTGAGACGGACCTCATGGACACAGTTGGCTGTGGTTACCATGGATTTGCAGAGCAGTGTGCTGGTATCTGGAATAACCAGAACGCTTTTACTATCAAGAGAACCAGCAAGCATTTCTCACTGGATCTGGACAGAGAGGATCGGACCACAGAGCACCTGGCCACAGAAGCAGAACCAGAGTTTGTGGTGTGAGGCAGAGAGTATTAAAAAGAGCCCCAGAACAAAACAAAGATAATAGGACATTATTATAAAAGAGATAGTTCACCCAAAAATGAAAATTCTGTAATCATTTACTCATTTTCATATTGTTCCAAACCTGTATGACTTCCTTTCTTTAGTGGAAACACAAAAGGGAAAATTTTTGATTAAGTATAACCAGGTCAGTCTTCCATATAATGAAAGTGAATGAGATTTGACAAGCTTTGAAATGACAAAATATTGCCATGAATGTACAACTTGTGCTCTATATTCCAAGTCCTCTGAAGTCATATATTAGCTTTGTGTGTGGAACAGAATAAAAAGTTGTTATTCACTGAAAACCTTCTTATCCACCCCAGCTCTCTTTGGCGCATTCATGAGAGAAGTAGCAAGGTCTGATTTATCAGAGGGCCAAATCTTTTCAATGTATTGATCCAGTTAACAAAACTAATCTGAATGATTTTTTCACGAATCAGAATGATATGGTTTTCAAGTTCAAATTACTGACTGAATTATTTGAAAACGGCAGTTAACTGATCAATGGAGGGAAAGATTATCAGAGAATAGCAACTTAAATTTCACTATTGTATGGTTTCAGAACATTTTCCATCTTTGTGATATTTTATGGTTATTTTTTGCTTGAAAGGATCTTGGAATAGTTCACCCAAAAATGAAAGTTCTCTCATAATTTACTCAACCTCATGTCATCCCGATGTGCATGACTTTCTTTGTTCTGCTGAACTTAAAGATTTTTAGAAGAATATTTCAGCTCTGTATGTCCTCACAATATAAGTGAATGGTGACCAAATATGTGAAGCTCCATAAGACTCCAATGGTTAAATTCATGTCTTCAGAATTGATATTAGGGTGAGAAACAGATAAATATTTAACAAATTTTTTTTTTACTATAAATCTCCACTTTTATATTCTTTTGTTTTTGTTGATTCACATTTTTCGTGCATATCGCCACCTAGTGGGCAGGGAGAATTTATAGTAAAAAAGGATTTAAATGTTGATCTGTTTCTCACCCACACCTATCCATGTGCATTTTGGAGCATCAGCGTTCTGGTCACCATTCAACTGACCTACAGAGCTGAAATATTTTTCTTAACATTTTTGTTGGTGTTCTGCAAAATAAAGAAAGTCATGCACATCTGGGATTGCATAAGGGTAAGTAAATTATGAGGGAATTATCATTTTTGAGTGGACTATCCCTTTTATGCCACAGTCCTCATTCACTTTCATTACATGGACAAGAGTAACTAGAATATTCTTCAAAAATTCGCTTTCTGTGTTAAACAGAATAAAGACAGTAACAGGAGTTTGGAATGATATGAGGGTGACATATTGTCATTTTGGGATTTTTATATGTGTGTATCTAAAACAAGCAAGAGAATCTGCACCATTTGAATGCCAAAAGTGTCAAATCTAGAAACAGCTGCCTTACCAAAGCATCCAGTCGCGTGTGTATGTGTGTGTGGTACTGGCTGTCCTAAATAAACCCTTAGTGCCTTGAATACACTATGCAGGTTCTTAGAACACAAACTAAAGTTTCTGCACTCTTGTTTACGTCTTCCATTAAACTAACCACTCCGTCTCCAAGAAAAACGCCCTACTTTTGTCTCCGAAAATAACACTAAACCTAATGAGCTCTTTGGGATTGTAGGAACTGAATCATGTGAGCTTCATAATCAGAGGGGAAGTGCTGGAGTGTCCTGCCCTGTAGCATGAATGCCTGATGGGATTTCAGGCCGGCGTGGCTCTTGTTTAAAAAATATTTTGCACATAGCCGAAACTGGAGCTGATCGAGGGGGAAATAAATGTGTCTTTTTTTTTATTTAAATTTTTTTTATGTATCTTCAAATTTTTTTTCCCCCCTCTCAGATCATTTTGTTTATTTGCCAAACTGGAATTTGTGTATGGAGTTGCTCTGTTATTACCTTAATATGTGGTTTTATAAAGAATGACTGCTGTGTATTTTTAATGGTATGTTGCCTGTCAGTATTAAGCTGTTACTGGGAGTAAGTATTAGAAACTTTAAAGGGATAGTTCACCTGAAATTGAAAATTTTATTTTCATTTATTCACCCTTATTTCTTTCATAATCCGCCTGACTTTCTTTCTTCCATTTAAAACAAAAGGAGTTATTATTAGCAGAATGTCCAAGCTGCTTTTTTCCATACAATGAAAGCGAATGGTGACCACCGTTATCAAGCAAGATTTTCCGTAAATTACAGCTTACATTTTTGTTACACGCACAAAGCTATATAAATAGTTCATGAGTTGTATCGAATGCTTTTATGCTGCTTTTTTGTCCTTTTGGAGATTGACAGAGCCTGGTCCCCATCCACTTCGAATTTGGAACAACATGACGGTGAGTAAATCACAAAATTTTAATTTCTGGGTGAACTATCCCTTTATGAAAAGGTTACAAGATGCATTTCTTCCATCAAAAAGAGAAAGATAATGTGTGTGTGTGTTAACACACTGTTCAAAGAAAGGTAGAACCTAAACATGAAGCATATCACATCTGAGGATACTTTTTATTAATCATGCAGCATAGGTCAGTGCAGAGTTCTGTTTGACAAAGAAACCCACCAATAGTCGAACTTCTCCCCCTTTAAATGGGTGATTTGGAGGTCTTTGGATGAACAGCATTAAAAAGCTCAAGTGCATATGGGCCTCTATGTCATGTGACTGTACATTGTGCTGAATACTAGTACAGTAGCTATAAATGCCCCTACCTGTCTTCACATTCATCTCTGTTACACCCCTTAAAACACAGCAATGAATTGGAAATAGCAGTTTTACACATATTGATCAGTTGTGAAGCTGTCTAATTGTTAATTTTTTGAACTCCATATGATTGATGGGAAGATTTGTTGTGCTGTGGTGTCTGTCTGAACATGTCATTTGCTACTCAATGTACTGTTTACCCTTTGTGTCTGCAGCTTGACTTTGTCCTTTCTGTGAAAGGAATTCCCTATGTGAAAATGAAATGATTTTTCCAGTGTCTTTGCAGGCCCATTTGATTCTGTTACCACATTTAAGTGTATTTTGTGCCTTGCAGGTGCCAAAGTCCTCAAATGTTTGCAATAAAAGGTACTTCCATTTGTAAGTTAATCTGTCCTGCATTGTTTTGTATGCAGTTCTTTGAAGAAGTCTTTGTCACAGTCACCGCTCCAGAACATCCCATTAATCAGTCTTTGCATGAATATGTTCATGAATAACCTTGATAATGAAGAAAACAAAAGAACTAAGAGGACACATAGGATCTATAATGGGTTTAGGCTACTCATAATCCCATGTTCGAACACAATCCATTACATTGCAATGGACTTTTTTTTTTTTTTTTTAATCTGGTGAAATTATGTCCAGCTCACCAAAATCAAAAGAAATAAAGTATATTTTGCATAATGAAGCCACTTTTTTGTGTGTGAATTTCCTTTATTTCTAGCACAAATTGTCAAGTATTTATAAAATAATAATATGACTGATGCTGTGTCATCAGTCAGGGTGGATTTTGCAGTCTGCTGGTTGCAGGCTTTTTTTTCATTGAACATTGTACATTTTATTGTCATGTAGTGGAGAGGAAACTCATTTATTTAAATAATGGTTAATTTAAATATTAAGATAACTTTAAAATTTTATCTTAATTTATGTTTCTGGGATAGTGTACACCACTACTATAGATGTACGAATGCTAATGTAAGTATGATCTATGTGTTATACTGTATAGCTGTTTGCAAAGTCTGTTTGTTCTGTATTAAACACACTTTATCATCAATGCCTGCTGTGCACATACTGTATCTGATCCACAAACCCAATCAGCCTCAAAGAAAGATGATGTCCTGGTATTGAAGCTGCTATCTCAGCTTCTCGGAGATTTGGAATCCAAGCCTATGTGATCACCTTTATTTACAATGGCTTTTAATCTGCACTCCAACATCACTTGCCATTGAAAATGGTGAGTATTTCTTTATTTGCAGTATTTAGACAGGCATAGGCAAACACCAGAAGATAAAATCATAATATTATCAGTGTTGAAAACTTATATTCACCAAAATTCCCCAAAAGATGGAACACTAAGCATAATTTAAAAAACGTCTCAATTGTTAAATTACTATATAGAAATGTAACAATTGAGACGTTTTTTTAAATACTGAGTGTTCCATCTTTTGGGGAATTTTGTATATATATAAATATATTTATATATTTATATATATCTATATATCTATATATCTATATATCTATATATCTATATATGGATAAAGATATAAAGATTTTGAATTTGAAAATACGTACCAGCAGATGGTGACAAAAAAACTGCAACGGTCGGATACCGGAAGAAAAAAATGTTTTTTTCAATAGATTCATTGAATTTTTTTTTGAAAACCTTTCAAGACAGACCTACCGTGAGCTATACAGATGTTCGTTGATTGTATGTAGGCCTACTTCTGTTAAGCCGTCATTCCGCGTTATTTAAATTTCATTATTTGAAAATCGCGCTTAATAGCGGAGTTCCTGGTGGAAAACTACACTACCCATTGTCAAGCAGAGAAAGATCCACCAATCAGAGAACTGTGGCCAAGAAAGCCCGCCAAACAAGTCAGGAAGCGACCGCCCACTCCCATGACGCAACTTGAATGAATGACGCAAGCGAGTTGGTCGCTTCACCCTCAAACTACTTATATATTTGTATGTATCGGAATATTTCGCAACAAACGTAAACTGTATCGTTTCTATACTTATGATCAACAACATCAAATCAATAGTTTTCAATGTGTCTCGTTTAGAAGGATGCGTCCTCCGGAGGTCGCATTTGTCGGCCGCATACGTCATCGAGGCTGTCTCGTTAACCTTCTTGACAAAGAATGTCATAATAAACATGTAAAGCAAATATTACATAATAGAACTCATACATCCCCTATATTTAAATGTTATTGGTATATATATATTTTTATAATATTCACTGGAAAAGTACATGGTTACTTGAAAAATACTGTATCCCCAATATTACATAATATCTATCCAACAAACTCCCAGGTTTCTATCTTTGCTGATATTATAGCATGTTTTTCAATAATATGCCTAGATTTGAAGGATTTCTTGCTGACATATCTCTTATGGTAAACTTAGAATAATAGATTTCTTAAAGTATACAAAGATTATTTTATTGACTGATGTTCCCTTTATTGATCTTTCTTTTCTTTCCCCCTTTGTTATATCCTCTTGTGTGTGTGTGTATATATTTGCATTCAATTATATATATATATAATGTATATATGTGCGCAGTGCTGTTATCTTTTCCTTTCACGAGAATTCGGAGGATGCATGAGGTGTATGCTGCTTTGTGGGCACAACCCACAATACTTGGAGTTCAATGGAAATGTCTTTAAAAAAAAATTGCACCATTTTGCGCGTAAATATAACGTTCAAATGCAAGGAATGTTAATTCCCAAGTTGAAGTAGGCTAGGCTACGTGAGTAGATGGGTGCAGAGTATATATATAATATTTATAATTATATTAATATATAATTAAAATAAAGTATTAGACAAAAAGTACACCTTTCTTTTCTCTTCACATCATTATAACTCTCCTAAAATGTACCTCATGCATTCCCTTTCAGAGGGACTTGGTTCCCTTCTCACTCAAAATGCTCGCGCTTGTGTGTGTGTTGTGAGTGACGTGTTGTCATAGCAACCATGTTACGTTCCGTTTGTTCTACAAAGGCTGTCTCATTTAAAAAAGGCTTGGCACTCGGTATACTGCAGCCTTCAAAGAACGCGTCCTTCCTAGCATGCAGCCATCTAAACGAGAAACAGACAATATTTCCATTCAATTAGCCTACATTCATCGCAATGCTTCATGGGATTGTAGTTCGTGCCCTCATGAAAGACGGTAAGTACACATTCGTGTATCTGTGTCTTTGTTTGATTAAAACAAAGTTTATAATGCTGTGATTAACCTCAGAGCTAGGTTTGGTTCATGGCTTAGAACTCTTTTATGAAGGATTTTATGTCAAGTCTATGGAAGAAAAGAATGGGAAAAATATTTTCGGAACCTAGACTGCTGAAAAAGTGGGTGGGCATTGTTGGCATGTTGTACAGTGTTTAAATTAATTTTAAAACAAAATTAATGTTCTTCCTACAGGGGATGTAAGGGGGCTCAGGAAGTTGTGATTGGTCCATTTTACCTGGGCACGGTTGCACCAGCAAAACCTAAGTTACAACTCAGCCTTGTGGCGTAAACAAAGTCACAATTTATGCACTAATAAATATGTGAGTGTTGAACCGTTAAACTTAAGTAGGATGTAACCCTATGGATAAACTAAATATTTACAGAAGCCTCTGGCCAGAAGTAATGGTTGGAATAAAAAAACAGACTAATTTAATTACATCAATGAGCTCATGTTTTGCGTGACAGGCTTCAATCCTTTCGACATACAGTATGATGTTGACATTTACATTCATTTACATTTACGACAGAGAAAACATTATGTAAAAACAGTTAAATTCTTCAGCATGAAACTGATCTAACATTGCTGTGTATGGTGTCAAGTTTCAGCATATACAAAATAAGATATTACAATTAATAAATGTATATTTTTCCAGCCTGTTGTATAAGTAATTATTTATTTATTGCCCCTTATTTGTTTTAGATACAGTTATTGCATATTATTATAGGCTAAATATACCATTAATGAAATCTTGTTTTATTACGTATTGTATTTTAATGGGGATACCATTTATTACAGCTGACACTGACGTGAGCAAACAAGGTTTGAACATCAACCGTAACAAGATCAAACTGAAATTCACGTCTTTTTAACACTTCTTTGTACATATTTGAAGGCTGCTTATTGGATCTATTAAGGTAAACGTCATATTATGCGACTACGCATTACTTTACAGAGAGCTTACGACCTATTAGTTAAGTTTTGCCTTAAGAGCAGGCGGTGCAATCAAATGAAGCACTGATTAGTTACAAACTAACTAGTATTTACTAAGCCGTTAGTGTGAACTTTACATCTCAGCTTAAGTGAGACCTTACGCACAGCTGGTGCAACCCTGCCCAGGTGATGACACAGTCAACGTTGACACTGTAAATTCACAATCATGAAGAGTTAGGAGAACATTAGGATAATTGTTCTGTCGATCACACTGTCTCTTACTGGTGAGGAGTTTGTCTAATGTCATATCCGTAGTTTGAAGAGTTCACAGAAGAAAACGAGTTTTTGAATTTTCTGTAAACAGGGTTTTTTTCTCTCATGTTCTTTAGACGTGTCGTCCAATAAATGGACCTCTTATGAATTTTTGAACAGCTGAAATCAAAACTGGTTAAAAGAAAAATGTGAAAATGTTTTAATATCTTGTCTTTGTTTTAGGAGCGCAAACAAATTTCTGATAATTAGTTAGATACTGGGACTCCCATGTGTGTTTATCTGAACATGATTTTTCCTTGGGTCTTTATCCTCAATGAACCTGTCCATTTACGTACAAGTGGTTCCTGGAAACTGCTCACTGTGGATTTTCAGAGAAAAAACAACAGTGATGCTCAGTGTTGCTCATTCACAAAGGCAGTTTAGTGTTCTGAGAAGGGCCAGCAGGCGGTGGTGCTGTTTTGTGCCGACCCTGTTACCAGGAGGTTTTTTACGGATCTGCTGGTTGCACAGAATGTTTACTGCTCTCTACTTAGAGACTTCCTTAGTGACTGGACAAAAAGACTACAGGATAAACACATGCTCGTTAACTTGGCTATCTGAAATACTATAGACTTTTATTATTGTTAAAGCTATTTAGTACCATATGTAGACAGGTAGAAGAAAATATTTAGCAATATTTAGACTAAAATCTTTTTTTAAAAGTACTATTAATTTCTTTGTGTAAAACATTTCAATTAAAGAACAATCACAGATTGCATCTTTAATCAGATGTGTGAAAGATTTCCCTTCATTCAGCAAATCTGAGATCTCAGAAAGCCTATAAATGAACAGAAGATTATCAGAGAAGCTTCTATGACAATAGCCTTGTGGAACGAGTGCAATAAACTAAAAGAGACTTGTTTTATCTGTGAAGCAGAGTGTATTAAAATATTATATCTGAACATAGTGTGGCTAAGACCAGAAAATAGGAGTTGTGATGAAACTTCAGCATTCAACACCCTTTTTACCCTCCAACTCTCAAGAAAATGTATGATTTGGTCCCATTTCTACAGCATCTGGTCAAAACCCTAAAAAATAAAGAATTTGAATGACAGAGAAATAGATAGAGAGTGAGTGTGTGTGTGTGTGTGTGTGTGTGTGTGTGTGTGTGAGAGAGAGAGAGAGAGAGAGGATATTCAAGGAAAACAATAGAGCCCTAATCCAATATCTGAAACGTTTGATTGTATTATCAGTGAATCCAGACCTGTTCTATTAGAGGAAGAAATTGAAGAATTTATAAAAAAAATGTTTTGGTCTCTTTGTTTTTAATTTTCTGCCGTATAATTATCACAGTGTGTTAAATAGTCTGCTCTTCTTTTTTCACATCAGAGTGAATCTTCGGGTAGTGCCGAGGATTCTCTGTTTAAATTAAGAGTCTTGCTTGTGAATATGCATTTACAAGTTTCACCGCAAAACAGGAATCAAAGGAGTTTACAGTTCAAACTGAGCAAATACACAAAAAAGTTCACTGAACTTAATTAAACTGAGGAAAGCTTTTCCACGCAATTAAAATACATTTATCCATCAATAAATAAATGGTTTGACCTGCCTTGTTCTAGTTCTAATGAATTGTTTTAAGTTGGATTCATTCTTATTATCAATTAGTATGTGCCTGGTGAACAAGTGTAACAACAGTTCAGTTGTTGCTCTGGTTTGACAGCAACTGCTTATAGTGCTTAGCAGCTCTCAGATCAATTGTAATTGAAGATGAGAATCCATCCTCAACCTAAAAACGAGCGCCACTCTTCACCACAATGGTAACTCCAAAAACTCCAGCCTAACAAACAATCCTTTTAAATGCCAATATAACATCATATTAAACATGAACATATATCCCCCTATTCTTATCTTACATAAAAATGCATAAAATAACACTTAAATTCAACATTTGTCAGCTGCAAAGCATGCTGGGAAATGGAAATCCCCTGCCCAGTTTAATCAATGCTACAAAAAGTATTCATGTAGTCATAACTTAAATTGATTAGTAAACTATATAATCTATATTATATATTATAAACTAATAAAGTAAACTTCGTTTTTATAAACTGTATTGGATAGAACGTAATGAAATCAAGTTAAGCCATTATTTGTGTTGCTTTAGTTCATTTTAATCAAGTCAACTGAACAACCTGCAAAAATCCTTTTTTTGAGTGTATCCACTTTAGATCACTCTAATAGTGGCTGCAGATTTGTATTGGCTGTTTATCTGTGAATTACTGAATTACAGGAATGAATTCCCTGAGTTGTGTACCCATGTGATGTGTGTATGTTGTTTGAGTCCTTCTAAGAGAAAGCACTGCATTTTCGCTTCGCCAGGAAAGTGAGACCATGGCCTCTTTTAAGCCAATTCTTAAATGTTTATCTGCTAAACTCAAAAATCCAAATATATTTTGAGTGGTGCTTGCCCATGCAAAACTTGCCATGCCAGGATGTTGCTATGAGGTAGCTAGGTTGTTTCAGGTGGTTGCCAGGCCCAGTCCCAAGTCTGTAATTATATTCCCCTTTTTCACGCCATAAAATCCTGTTTTATTGCAGCCATGGGAAAATCATGTGTCTGATTTACTCAATAAGCACATCCGTAACACGAACGAGTAATAATAATAAATGTATGATACGCAACAAATCAAGGAATATACTAAAGAGTTGATTTAAATACATTTTCAAGAACTGTATCTGAAATACTGTAAATCAGGGACAGTAAAAAAAATACTTATATAATAAACTGCAAAATTTGTCATTTATTCATTTTAATATTTTTAGTGTTGAACGTGGAACACACAAAAATATTTTGTTGTACATTAGTTGTGCATAACTAATGCACAGCTAGTGCAACCGGCCCCTGGAGTCCGATGTCTCCAAACGTCTCTGCAACTGCCCTACCACCTGTCCCCTAGACCATGTTCCCTCCCATCTTCAACAAGCTATCTCTTCAACACTTATATTCACACATATCATAAACAACTAGTACTTTCCAGCCACATTTCAGCAGGTTCATGTAACTCCCACTGCTCAAAAAAACAACACTTAACCCTACAGTAACTGGAAAATACAAACCTGTATCTTTCTGACCATTTTTAATATACCCACTGTTTCAAAAGTATAGCTACAAGTTGTTAATAATGTGTGTTAACATGATTTACTGTGATTAAATCGCTTACTAACCTTTTCTGTGTAAAGTGATATCCAATTTTACAACTTTGTTGCTATGACGACGTAATGATGTAATCCCTCAAATGATTTAAACAATGTTACAGCTCAAATAAGACTTTTAACAGAAGAATTAATGTAGCACTTTTAAAATGATAAGCTTCACGTTTCTGCCTTTAAACCTAAGAAAAGGAGGGATGAGTTGAAATTTTTGTTTTGTGGTAATCAACATTGTGCCACAAATGCTGTCAATTGAGTTTAACTTTTATTGAACCCAGAATAATCCTTTGACAAAAAAACTATTTTCGCAATTCTTGACTCAGTCACACACTTCTGCTCTAGATTTTGTACTATTGTTTGTGCTTGAAATTCAGTATTGCGGAATATTATATTATAATATCATAATATTGTTGACTTAAGTTTGATACATTGCTATTGCCTTTCCTCATTTGTAAGTCACTTTGGATTTGCTAAATGAAGTCTAAATGATTAAACGAAATGTAAATGTTAGAAGTTCGAATGGACAAACATCAATTACTTTGTGTGTATGCATTGCAGATATTGTGAAAACTGGAGAAATGTTTGACTTCTGGCCTTGGTAAAAGGCTGCTCTCTCTCCTGTTGAAGAGGGTGTGTGTTGCTCCTTTCAGGGAGAGAAGGATCCAGAGCACAGTCTATTATTTGGACAGGTTAAGGTCTTGAACAAGCCTGTTCACGGACACAGGAAACTTATAACAACTTCTCTTTCTTTCAGCTGACTTTATAGGATGGATTCAAGTCTTTGAACTGAAACTGACTTACAGTTATCGTAAAACTCAAGTATTTGAGTAAATGATTTTAAAGACTGTCCGCTTTGAAGGTCTGATCGCTGATTTGGAATCCTTTAGCAACTCCTGCTGTTACTTTGTCTAAAAGAGTAAATCAGGTCTCTGATCCTAAAATAACTACTTTAGGAGAAGAATTATTACTGTGCGATTATTCTCTCTGTAATTCACATAAATCTGCAACTGGAAACAATCAAACTGAGCAACAAAATCTTTTAGGAAAATGCTTGGTTTGTACATAATTAGGCTACAGGGTGTCATAAAAAGTCCATTAGGACATGGAACCAAATCCTGCGGGACACAGTTTAATGGCTCCCAATCTGAACAGAGGAAGGGTCGCTGGTAGTCGAAAACTCTTTTACTATTAAGTTATGTGGACTCGACTTTTCCATACAATTTTATCTCCTAAAAGACTCTCCTAAAACCATTAAAAAAACCATTTAAACCATTTAAAAACCATCTCTGCCATTTCCACCTGGCATTTGCCATTACTGCTGCTGCTCAGAGACCAGTGGGAAAAATAACTGTAATTCAGAAATAATTACGAACTGCATTCTGCAAAATTAAACCTCGCCTGCCGAGAAGCATACAGCATATGATGGAATTAAAAATTCAACTCGTTGCCCTCTTCTTCCTCTTTCTATCTCTTTCTCTCTCTCTCTCCCTCCACTCAGTTTCCTGTAAATAAAAGAGTATGAAGAGGTCTTGAAAAGGAACACACAGTTCTTTAATACATCTCCTGTTCCAGCTCATGGTTCTTTTTGGTCGTGAAAGTCGGCCAGCCTTATTGGATGAGGAATAAGCACAAGGATTTGCAGATTATTTCTCAATCATTTTGTGAAACATGTAGTTTTTTTTAACAACATTTAATAGTTTGGTGTAGATCATTGGATGAGGAGGAGGAGAGAAAGAGAGAGAAAAGGGATAGAGTCCAGTATGTAGTTTAAAAGGATTTGCAAGAAAAACAGCTGGAACAGAAAGATGTCAGCTGAGAGGGAGAAAGAGAAATGCACTGTGTGACTGAGTGATCAACTGCACCACGTTATTTCTTAATACACTTTTGTCTGATATTCATCTTAATTTCCTTTTCACTCAGTCTGGAGTGTGTGTTACTTTTGACAAACTTCACTCCTGCTTTTCACATTCTTCCAAAAAAAATGAAACAAATGGGATCAGAGCACAAAATCCACATTGTAGGATATATTTACATTCACCAAAGCAGTCAAAATGTTGCTTGTTGTTTATTTACAATAAATTGCAAGTTTACGACTCAAATCCTGAAACCATCTAACACAGCTTTTGGTAAGACACCAGTAAAAAAACAAAGTCACTATGGTAGAATTGGATAATCAGTTCAGATGGTCAGATGCATAAATTACTTTTAAATGAGTATGAATGTGTGACATCAGTTCCTCCTGTCCACAATATTCTCAGCGATTCCACCGTATTTCGCAAAGTGGGCGGAATTTCCGGTTGGCTAGTGGAAGTGCGATTAGTTGCCGTTTTGTGTGTAGTTGGTCTCTGCTTGCTTGTGTGTCATGCAGTTAGATTCTTGCTTTTTAAATGTTGTAAGATGTCTTTATAATTTCCATGACAATGTGTGTGGTTATGCTAATAATCAATGGAAACTAAAGTTTTGTCTAAAACAGCAATAATATGATCAGAAACCACTCGCAAAGCAAAGCGCTCCAGTCCCAGATGCTGCTTCTTCAATTGGCTGACTACTGTTCAAACATCTGTTTGAAAAAGTTTTGGAATAATTTTTATGTGAGCTCTTTTCACTTTATTGGCAAGAAGTCAACAGCGGGGATTACTTATATTATCCACTGTAATGGTCTGGCTACGATAGACGTCCAGAAATGGAGTGCAATTAATTATACGATACGATAGCATAATGTGCTAATAGGTGTGTGAAATTTATTTGACATTTTGTGAGTTTGTTCATTTCTATTCACCGTTGGCCTTTGTTAATGCTTCACGTGTTTTGAAATGGCATTATTATAGAGTATAAAAAGGTTACAGTGTTTTAACTGAACAGTCTGTGACAGTGTTTTCATGATGTGATGCTAAATGGATCAATTCTACAGTGAAAGACCAGAATTATTAGATCTACAGCAGTGAGATTTTTTTATCATGTTTGAAATGTATTGTTTTCTGATTTTCTTCTTTCCTGCATTTTTCCTGCCTGCAATTCACTTTTTTTGAGTGTCTGCACAATGTGCATGTCTTCCCTTAAGGGGAAAAGCGTGATTTGGAAAACAGTGTGGACATTAACTCATTAAGACATTAATTTGTACTGTGCTTTTAATAATATATATGGTTTTATAGTTGCTTTACAGAGAACATTGAAATTTGTTTACAATGTTTATAATGTATATGCAAATAAATTTGTTTATTTGTATTGTATGTAGTTATTTTTGTACAGTTTATTGTGTGGCTGCTAATACATCATTATTTCCATTATAGCATTTAGACAGGGATATTGGATGTAAAGTAACAATTATAATGTTAGATTGAGCTTACTACACATTCATCTCCCACAAAATAATTAAATTTTATCTGAAAAACGGCAGCATGACAGTCTCATTGCCTGAGTCCTGTAATCGAGCATCCTGCTGTCTGGACCTCTCCTGCATCTGCAGTAAATACATAATCTCAGTATAACAAACTCTTCAGGTTCTGACTAAACTCAATATATGCTTTAAAATAAACACAACTATCTACAGTTCTCAAAACACATCCAACTTTACAGCAGTGAAGGTGCTAATAGGCTACATAGCTTTTCAGGTCAGTCTGCTCAAGTTCTTGCATCGATGGATAAAGACACAACAAAATAACTAAAATGCTTCTATTTGCGATATTTGGTCATCATCCTCAACCCATAATCATTAACAGATAGGTGGGCAAGAACAATGTCATCTCGCTATAATTCTGTAATCAGTTGTTCTCAAGTTTCTGTCATTTTTATTGCTGCACTAATACATAGCATTTAAGCTTAACCGGAAGTTCCACCCACATCGCCCACAAAGCATCATGGGACTCAGGACTATTGTGGATATAAGACAGTGGGAGCTGACCAGTAAGTTTATTACAAGAGGTTGCATTTTGCCATCTTATATTGTATCTACCTAATGGATCTTGATGAACACTGCCAAACCTCAAATTTCACTTAAGGAACCATCTCCTAATTGCTCATGTTCTTTTTGACATGTGGTTTGAATTCAGCAGAATTATATTACTTGCTTCACATCTCTGCACTTATTACATTTTTGGGAGAAATATACATTTGAAAATAAATCACTGATAATCGAATCACCTTTTACTTAAATTATAAAATAAATAAAACTCTGAAAATAAAAAATGACTGTGATCAATACTCCTTTTACTTTTTTGCTCCCTCATCACCTTTTTTTAATTTATTTTTAACTGTATTTTAAACCAAACAGCCTTCTGTTATTATTTATTTTCATGCAAATAATGTTGCTCCATCAATTCTCTCTCTCTCTTTCTCTCTCGCTCTCTCTCTCTCTCTATATATATATATATATATATAACCTAATAATTTGTCAGTTTTACTGTAGTAAAAATCACTGCATAACTATGGTATTTTGGCTGAAACCATAGTTTGATTGTGACTTTTAAGATGCTGCATTGTGGTATGAATATTGCGATTAACTGTACTTGTTTTTTGCTTTTTGTTTGTTTTTGCTAATCTCTTTCGCGTCCCGTGCAGCGAACGGGGGCGGCTCGAAGTCGTTGCTGGCGGTGACACACTCTTTTAAACTTTGTGTCCTAAGACACCGATTTTTATTTTATTTTTATAAGTACAACCAGTCAAAGTGCGCTATTAGGTCACAGCCAGGTGTTACGTGTCTCCCTCTCTTCCTCTCCCTCTCTGCATCTGTCGCTTACTTAAGTACTGTTCTCTCTCTTCGCTCGCGCAGAAAGTCCGATCGATCCGGCTGCGCACCGCGTGCACGGCTGATCAAACACATCTGTACTCTCGAGCTCCACTTAAACTGCTGCCTGCGACCGGTAAGTGAACATGTATGACTAATGTGAAACCTTGCTACAATTCACCGTGGTAACCATAGTTCCCGTCAAAATACCATATTTGCATTGTACTATGAAATTGTGGTAACTTGGTGTTACATCTGCCATAAAAAGAAACCAAAACAACGGAAGGATTCTGAATGTTTTTTTTTTCCTGACAAGTTGGAAGAGACCTCATATTGATTTATGATTTTATAGAAATAACAGTAACTATAGTAACTACCTTTGACTCTTGGAGATGTTAAACTTTACTATTTGTTAGGCCAGGGGTCCCCAAACTTTTTTCTATGAGGGCCACATCATTTTTCCTTTCTATAATGGAGGGCCGTAGTCTAACAGAAAATGGCATGGGCCGGAGTGATTTATTGTGGAGATTTTATTATGATTTTAAATGGATTTACAGTATTATGCCTCCTAATGCTAGATTAATTTATTATTTATGCACCATCAAGTGATATATAGCCTATTAAAAGAGCATTATTACTATCGTAATGACATTTTTTCATATTCATTGCTATTGAAATCAAATTATTTACTTACTCATGCGTATTAGGCTAATCAGTGTGAACTATGGGCTTGTTTCTGCCTGGTGAGAAGTCCAATGTCAGGTTCCATTCCAGTCACAGCCAGTCTCAAAGACTGATGCAAATGTTCATCAGTGAGTCTTGATCTCATCGGATTTTTCATCAGTTTCATGCGTGAAATGGTTTGCTCACAGATATACGTGCTGCCAAAAAGTGTGGACATCTTCATTGCATTCCTTCTGATGTTTGGGTAGGTCTCGTTAGGGAGGGCAGTATATTATTCAATGAGACTGTTGGGCTTAAACGCGTCTTTCAGAACATCACAGTTCTGTAACTCAGCCAACTCAAACTGATAAGAAGGCAGGGCTTCGTCAATGTCAGCAGCAAAAGGGTTCTGAAAAAGGCGGATTTCTTTAGCGTGGACATGTAGTTCACGGAATCGCACATCAAACTCCGCCTTCAGCATTTCCAGCGCTTCCACTGACTTTTCAGCTGGGAATGGGAAAACTGGTTTCTCAGCTGAGAGGCTTTGGGTAACAGGGAGATGGGTGAAGTCTTGCTTTTGCACTTGTCCCACAAGCAGTGCTAGTTTCACCTCAAATGCTTTGTGAGAATACATGTCACATATTAGTTTCCCCTTGCCTTGGAGCTGCACGTTGAGGCCATTCAACATTTCTGTCACATCTGTTAAAAAAGCGAGGTCCCATTTCCATTTTGTGTCGATAAGTTCTGGGACAGTTTTGCCCTTTGTCAGAAGAAAAACATTGATTTCGGGTAGCAGCTCGTAAAAACGCCTCAAAACTCTGCCCCGGCTTAACCATCGGACTTCTGTGTGGTAAAGCAATTTTCTTGCTGGATCGCGTGCACCCGCTCGATCACGATGAAACGTTAATCCGGTGAATCTAACAAATAATTTGGCTACTTTAATAATTATAACTAAGGGAAATTTTATTTTGAAAGCCAATATGTATTATCAAATACAAATATGATATGATTAAAACATATTTAAAATTAAATTGTAAAAATATTTCTCTGCATGGCATTGTTCAGAGGGCCGGTCCAAATGTGGGGGCGGGCCGTATTCGGCCCGCGGGCCGTAGTTTGGGGACTCCTGTGTTAGGCGAATAATGCCCAAAAATGCTGTATTATTGACTGCTTCAGGTTTGATGAGTCAGTGTTTTGATGTTCAGTCTATTTCAGTGTAGCCTACTGATTACAACTATATGATCACTTTTACAATACAAATAGTAATAATAAAAATATAGTACTATAGACGCATAACAGCAATGTCATTACTGGTATTGTTGGGTTGAACAGTCAATTCCAGCTGCTTATTTGCATCTGCAGGTATCTGATATGTTCTGGACTTTTTTTGCAGATCACATTTATTGATTCTATGCAGTCACAATACATTACTAAAAGCAGAACATGATAAGATATAATAATATTTGTAAAAAACAAAAAATAAAACAATAAAGAACTAAGCACAATGACAGAATAAAACCACTAAACATGTGTTTGAAGTAGGACGGCAATGGTTATCTCAGGTCATCAGGATAACAGGCCACAATCTGGGCAGAATTATTCATCAGTCACATTGAAATAACAAAAAGAGTGTTAAAAATAACAAATGCACTGAATATGATATTAACTAGACCATCTGTTATGTTGTGATATTGTATCCATGCTTCTACGCTTTGTATCCAGCCAGTCTTATAGTGGCTATGGGCAAAACTTAAAAAATATCGGTTCTACAGACACACTTTTAAAACCATATAACTCCATGCAACTAAAGCAAGCAACTACTTCAACATTCTTTGAGATACAGTTGTTTACAGTAATTCAACCATGTTTTCTGTCCACCTGTCTGTATTCTATATAAGTTAGAACAATGTACTGTACACTACCAGTCAAACGTTTGCACACAGTTTACTTTTTTTTGTTTCTCAGGATCTTAAAAAGCTTTTGATCTAATGGCTTATGCTTATTCTTGAAATTAGCATAAGCCACAAAGTATGAGTTAGAATGCCCTGATTGTGCAGAGGGTGCAATGGGTGTCTACTTTGAAGAAACACATATAAGATAAAGTTGATTTGTTTTATATTTTTTGGTCACTAAATAATTAAAATACTTTCATTTGTGTTGTTTCTTCATTTTGATTACATAATTATTATTCTAAAATGTGGGAAATAGTCGCACAATTGCTCAAGGGATTTCAGCAACTCATGTTCATGTGTGCCCCTAAATAAAATTAAATGCACAGCAATGCATTTTTGGTGTGTTTTAGAATGTGAGGAAGAAGAGTGATAACTGTTTGCCAGTTCCCTGTCCCCTTGAGCAATGCTTGAGGGCTCAGACTGGACATAATGGCCCATTATCTATAAAAAAAAATCACTGATACTTGTACTATGGTTCCTGGGTGTACTCTCTATAAATACACATTTAAAGGTTTGCTGCATTGTACTCTTTTTAAAGTGTAACTTGTGCAAGATTAAACCATTCACTATATTTACCCATCTTTTCTGTAGATTCTTAATACTGTTTTTAAGTCTGATGTTTTGTGATTGTGTAGCATTTAAATGTGAGATTGATGGTTTTGGGTTAGAATGAGGTTTTAGCTGTGGTCATTACACAAACACTCACAATTCGACTGCTGTGTTGAAATATGTGACAAGTGACAGCTGTATTTGTCTCGTAGTGCTATAGCAAGTTCGGGCTAAACTCAAACAGTAATTCCAGACTGTACCCTCTATGAATATTTGTTTTTTCAAAGGCTTACTGCATTGGATATATATTATAGTGCATTACATTATTTAACCATTCCAATAGAACCTCTTTATACTTTTTATGAAAGGAACTGTGTGATTTTGAATGATTATTTACCATTTAAAATGAGAGATTACTGGTTTGGGTAGAATGAAGTTTTAGCTGTGGTCATAACTCTTCATGATTGTTAGACAATGTGACAAGTGACAGCTCTCTCCTGTTTAATTCTCATCGTCCCTCACTCCCTGAAAGAGAAGCATGTTTTCTCTAGCTTGTCTCAGTTAGGATAACGTGAAAGGTGTCAGTAGCTGGAAGGGTTTCATACACAAAGAATGTGTGAGTTTGTAATTATGTGTGTAATTTGCTACAAGTGTTGATAGACATTTCTGTCTCAGTTACTATGGTGATGCAGGATTGTAGGTGGCCAACATTAAATAAATGGAAACTTAATTCTTGTGTAGGTTAAAAAAAATCCTAGTTGGCAGGAGGACATTATTAGGATGGAGAAAAGTTCTTCCAGAAACTGTGTTTTGTGTAGGGGTTTCTTCGTCCTGTCCTTGGCCTTTTGTTCAGTGGTATGTCTGGCTTGTAGCCAGTCAGAGCTTTACAAGAGTGGCTGTAGAAAAGTGCTAAACTTCTAATATTGTGTAGGTCCGTCGCGTGCCGCCAAAACAGCACCAACCTGCATCTCAGAATAGCATTCTGAGATGATATTCTACTGACCACAAAATGGAGTAAATTCTAGAGACTGTTTGTGTGTGAAAGGAGATCAGCAGTTACAGAAATACTCAAACCAGCACATCTACATTTACATTTATGCATTTGGCAGACGCTTTTATCCAAAGTGACTTACAGTGCACTTATTACAGGGACAATCCACCTGGAGCAACCTGGAGTTAAGTGTCTTGCTCAAGGACACAATGGTGGTGGCTGTGGGGATCGAACCAGCGACCTTCTGATTACCAGTTATGTGCTTTAGTCCACTACACCACCACCACTTCGCACCACATCTGGCACCAAAATAGCAGCCTTAAAATATCATGAAAACACAACAAAAAAAATAAATAATGATTATATTTAAAGGTCACAATGAAGAGCTAAATTGAAAGGCCATATATAAAATAACATAGATATAATAAAGACTAAAGCTAAATTCTAAAACTAAAAATTACCTACATCTACAAATACAATTATTTACAAATACCTTGTCTTTCTTCCACAGAACAAAAGCATAAATGTGATCATATTTTTGCATATTAAAAATATGCAAAATTATTTAGTTGAAGTAAAGATAAGGAGTAATCTGTTAGCTTCAATGGATTTGTTGATTTTTGTGAAATATGTTTCGCTGTGTGTATCTGTCATATTTCAGTGTGCAGACAAGGGAGGCGGTGCCTTCTGAAAACTGTTGTGTTAAGAAAACAATGGATAGTACAAATACAAACAAATATTATGGAATGTGAAACCATATAGTGTAAAACATAATTAACCTACTTAAAAGGATTAAGTAATCTTGTCTAAAAGTGACACCAGCCTCCCTTGAGCTGATTGTGTTTTCATAGAGCTCCTGTAGTTTTGTGTGAATTTGAAGAGACAGTGGCAAAGTTCAAATTAAAAGTCTTGTGACAGCTTGGGGCTGTTGCCTGGCAGGACAGCAGTGTCTCTTATGCATTCGTGTTCAGCTTCTGTTGTCAGGTGCACAGTCATGGAAATCCTAGAAATGTTAATTTCTGATTAAGGCCTTAAAACTCATAGGAATTAATAATAATAAAAAAAAATTTAAATTAAAAAAAATAAAATTCTATAATGAGTGTACGTTTTTCCAGTTAAGCTAAAATAACATATTTTTTCATATCTTATATATAAACAATATATATATATATATATATATATATATATATATATATATATATATATATATATATATATATATATATATATACACCGACTTTGCTGTCTCATTTCAGTCTCCAATGGTGTTTGTGTATCAGTGCTTTTTTTGATGCGCTTGTCACACTATGCGCTGCAACATTTCCATTTTTATAAAATCAGATAAAGTTCCAAGTAATGTTTCAGTGTTCATTCTTTATGGTTATGAGTGTTTGTGGGCTCCCCTCAGACAGAACACAATGTTTCAGTTGTTGTATCATAACTGCATTGGCACAGCTGCGCCTCACCTTTACACTCTGTTTACTGAGGCAGCAGGCCAGATCTCTGACTCACAGATGCCTTTTAGCCTAGAAGGGAACTCTGGGAATTAAAATAAATCTTTGTTTGTTAGTTTGATTGTGTGCTAGTTTGATTAACAAGTTTTATATTAAACTGAATTATGACACTGATTTAATGCCATTTGTCCCATAATCCACTGCAGTCTCTGTCCTCAGAATAACCTTGAACTAAATTAATAATTTTCTGAGTGATTTCACCTGGAGTATATGGAAATAATCAAGTTGAATTTTCTGTAATGATTCTCTGTAAAGAATGTCAGGCATTTTATTGCTGAATCATCTTCAGAAGCTCCAAACAGCTCAGTAGACTGATTTATCATTGAAATAGCAGGCCCACGCTGAAATCTGCATGCGCAGAACACAACAGATTTCGGCAGAATGGACCCTTGTCACAGACCGTGATGACGCATTTCTGCCTTAATTTAGTAGTTTTATTACCCTAACATTAATTTAAAAAAATAGTCAACGCTGTTGTGATGGGGTTTCTCATTCAGCTGCTAAAGGAGTGACAGTAAATTTGGCATCTTTCTTTTCTTCTGATAAAAAATATCCCTGGAAGTACCTAGAGAAGCATTTTGTAAATATCTGTTGATAAACTGTCCAGATTGAAACATTGTGTGCATTTCAAGAGACTATTGTTATTCTGCTGTTTCTGATCTGTTCTACATTCATACAGGAACACACACACACACACACATACACACAACTGTCTTTGGCGATTTTGAGCAGGGCAGGTTTTGGGTGGATCGCTTAGTGTGTGTTTGTGGCTGTGGGAACTTAAAGAGACAGTAAACAACTATTATTATGTATGATTCCAAAGTCGTCAGTATTTCTCTCTTGCTTTCTTTCTAAGTAATGTATTTTGCTGTTGCGCCTGATTGGTGTTTGAGTCATTTTTCATAACAAAAACCAAACACATGATTTGAATTTTGAAGACAGGTGGCTTCCACTCATTCTAAAACTCAATCAGGGAGGCTTCATTTATTTGATGTGCTGACTCATTTTCACCATCTTAGAGTGTGAACATATAACAGCGGTTTGTCCCTCTCTCTCACTCTCTCTCTCTCACTCTCTCTCTCTCTCTCTCTCTCTCTCTCTCTCTCTCTTACCTACACACACACACATACGCACACACACGCATGCACACGCACGCACGCACACACACACACACACACACACACACACACACTGTGCTGCTGTTTTTTCTGGCTTTGTTTGTTTTTTCCTCATAGTCCACTTATTCATCTCTGGTTACAATGTTACATCAAGTACAGTGGACCCTGGACCATTGTGACATACTGTTTAATAGAACTTTCCCCTGTGCATCTCTGACTAAATAAACATCTGAATTAAAACCAGTGATAGACCTTTTTCACGCTAGTGCCATCTTTGGCTGTGAGGGATAGACTTACAATCTCTTCAATGGCACAAACGGTATAAAGCTGTATAAAGCTACGAAATCACATCTGATTTTCCACAACTCATGTTGTCTGGAGTTCTTTGCATACTGAAGGTTTTGGACAGATATTTTATCAATGTTTTGTCTGCGGAATGATCCAAAAACACTTTAAACTGCAGTATAGCCCATTGAAGAGACTGTAAGGGGATCCCTCACAGCCTCGTTGTCATTTTCATTAAAAATCAAATATGGTGCTTACATGAATACAGTCTTATTATGGTCTATTGACCTGACATGCATCTACTGTATGCTCCATTAACTGACCTTCTAAAAGTTTAAGGTTTCTCTTCAGAGAGACTAAGGCTCTCTGAAAAGTTATTGACTCTTTTGAAAGTTATAGACTCCTCTTACAGTTACTGAATCTTCTAAAAGTTATAGGCTCTTCTGAAAGTTAGAGACTCTTCTCAAAGGAATAGTTAATCCAAAAATGAAAATTCTCTCATCATTTACTCACCCCAATGCCATTCCAGATGTGTATGACTTTCTTTCTTCTGCAGAACACAAATAAAGATTTTTATAATAATACTGTATCTCCGCTATATAGGTCCATTCAATGCAGGTGAATGGCCATCAAAATTTTGAAGCTCAAAAGAACACATAAAGGCAGCATAAAAGGAATCCATAAGATTTCAGTGGTTTAATCCATGTCTTCTGAATCAATCTAATTGGATTTAGTTGAGAACAGACTCAACCAAATGGAACTCTTTTTTCACTGTACATATTGCCATAGCAGTCTCTAGACATGAGCATGACTTTAAACTCGATTACATTTCTTAGTGCTTGACGCATACTTAGAGCACTAGATGGCGTTAATTATGCTTGAAATCATGATCGCCAAGGAGACTGCTGATGTCAAGATTTATAGTGATAAGGGACTTATTTTGGTCTTTTCTCACCCAAAACTGATTGGATCGCTTCAGAAGACTTCAGAAAACAGAATTATACCACTTAATTTTATATTGCTTTTATGTTTCCATTATGTGCTTTTTGGAGCTTTAAAGTTCTGGTCACCATTCACTTGCATTGCATGGACCTACAGAGCTGAAATATTCTTCTAAAAAGTTTTTGTTCTGCAGAAGAAAGAAAGTCAAACACATCTGGATGGCATGAGGTAAATGATGAGAGAATTTTTGTTTTTGGGCGAAGTATTCTTTTAAAGTTATAGAGTTCTGAGAGACAGACTCTACTAACAAATACTGACTCTTCTACAAGATACAGTCTCTTATGAAAGTTAAAATTATAGACCTGTGAAAGTTATGGACTGTTTTAAAAATTATAGACTCTTCTTAAAGTTAGAAAATCTTCTGTACATTATAGACGCTTCTAAAAGTTAGAGACTCTTCTGAAAGCCATTGCATTTTCTGAAAATTAGTTCTGAAAATTAAAGTTCTGAAATTAACTCTTTCAAGCTTCAAATCACTGAAATCTTTGCAACTGACTTTAAATCTGCTTTTTAGTAGAATATTATAGACTTTATCACAAGGAAACTACCCACCAACTCATTCCTGGAGTAGCACATTTCAGTATGTCATCTACAAAAAGAAAGATAGAAAAAGAAAAAAGCTCTAACTCTGTCAAAACAGTTATACTGTCTGGTTTGGTGTTCGATGACTTCCCAAGAAGAGAGCAGTGTAACCTCCTACGGAGACTGTTTACCTTCCTTGACAGTGCCAGCCTCAAGTCATATATATATATAACTTGCATCATCTTTCCAACACTTTTTCAGAGAAAAGGATGTGAATTTGATGCTAATACAACAAGAAACAGCCCTACTATGAGATCTTTGCTCTTGTCTCTTTGAGAAAGCAGAATTTTCTTCATAAATTCTGCCAATACTTGTGTCTGGAAGCCATGAAAATCAAAAACGCTTATGTATGACACTTACCACTTGCAGAAAATATTGAACCCTTTCAAAACCCTTGTGAAATTTGTATGTGGTTCACATCTAGGCGGTGTGTGTGTGTGTGTGTTATATTGATATCCCTTATATCTAACTTCCTTTTTTGCTCTCCAGCACCAACGTCCTCTGACACAGCTGGGCCTGCAATGCTGTAGTCTGTGAAGCCAGGAACTTGCTTGAGTACTCATCACCAGAATGCGCTCCTCCCTTGGGCCAGTAACTAAGCCAGCCTCCCTTACCCTGCAGCAGGAACTGGACTCAGGCAAGGCCGATCGAGGGGACTCACCTCCTCTTTCCTCCCCTATTTACGCCTCCTCGCTCGGCAACCACACCATCTGCATTCCATCTCCCTATGTGGAGACCAGTCAGGATTACTCAACACCACATGGGGGAGAATTCAACCTTGGAGCCCTAACACTCTACAGCCCAGTGTCCTCCACTTTGCTGGGATTCCCCCATTCTCCTGTGTCTGAAAGCTCAGTCCCACTTAGTCCGACAATCTTCTGGCCTCCCCACACCACACACACCACTCTCCACTGCCCACCTCCTTTGGCTTATTGTGAACCGTACGCACACACCGCGTGGGAAGACGCGAAGACTCTTAGCCTTAATCAGAGCAGGTAAGAAAACAGTGCATAGACATCATTAAACTAGTAATTAATATTTCTGCATATATATAGTTTCCACATAGCAACTGGCAAAATGATATTTCTGTCACCATAATGACAATAACAGCACTGTGACTACAAATAATTATTTTCTGGCACATTATTAGAGGTACTTGCTAAGGGAAGCATCATTATAGACCGCAACAGTTCCAATCTTCAGCCGTTTTGGTTCCAGAAGTATTATTCCCAGTCATTTTTTCCACAGGCATTTCATAGTTCTAAGCCATGAACCAAACCAACCAGCTCAGAGGTGAATCACAAGATTACAAGCTTTGATTTGAAGCAAAAAAGAATTAGAACTCAGACAAAAAGACAAAGGTACAAGACAAGGTAACATCTTTAATGAGAGAATTAACTATTATCCCAAGAAGCATTGTGAATTATGTAATCAAGTAAAACTATAGAAATACATAAAACTTTTGATTTTAAGTTGTTGATTGTAAGCAGAGAAACAACATAGATTAATTTTATTGCAAAATATTCAGTTATATACTAATATATAAGTAGTTTTAGAAAGTAAAGGGGATATTTGATTGCATCATTCACAGGGAGTGGGCAGCGGTAGCTGTGGAACTTGTTTGCTGTGACTGGTGGATCTTTCTCTTCAGGATTCACAAGTAGTTTTGTTCTTCACTAGAAATTATGGTACAATAAAAAAAAACTCTTTGGCTGAGATTTATTCAATTGTGGACAGTGGTTACACATGTTTGAAACAAGTTTTCTTAAATTAAAATGACCATTAGTAATGTTTCGTTTTTGAATGAATCTCTTAAGTGAACAAATCATTCTCGTTCACTGCCATGTACTGACTCAAATTTCTCATTCACTGACGACTCTCCCTTTCAAAGCCAATGAGCTTTGGTGACTTTTCAAACCTGTAAAGACTGACTGTTGCATGAGCCAATAACATTTGAGTGTGGGCTGTGAAGGAGCATATCATTGGTTCGACCTGATGAACGAAAACATTCCTTATCTGAACCTGTCGAGTCGGTCGTTTGAGCCTGAACAAGATGAGGTCGACCAATAGTGGATTTTACAGATACCAATATCTAAGTTGGGCAGTACCTTCCGATAACCGATTAATCAACCGATAGTTTTACAAATATATACTAAATGTAATAAAGTGCTGAACTTTATTACAAAAATAAACAGTAGTGACTGAACCATGAAAATGTATTGTACATTTTAAAATAAAAAAAGATATAAATATGAATATATATGAACTAATATTCAAATTTTAAAGTCAGCTGATTTTTAAATTGACGTTGATTCCTCAGTCCACAAGAGGGCACAATAAATACCAAAACCATTATATTATTGCATAGAACATTCCTATCCTGGCTCTTAAAAAAGAGCATTTCATTTATGTGCATAAAATAAATAAATAAAAAGTCAAAAGTAAAATGAGGTGGGAAAAAGCACTGATACCTACTTCTCCAGACTCAAGCGTCATAATAACAGCGAAATACCTCACTGTTTTTTATTCAATACAGTTGTATGTAGAGTAGCAATATTCACAGGTATTCGGCTGAACTCGGTGGTGAAGTGGCTCAGACTGTGAGCCCAGGCCAGGCCAGACTGGAACCAAATGCTTGGATCTCTAGACACATTTCCAAGTTGAACATCTTTCCTAACAAAGCATTTAAAAATCTCATTGCTTAATCTGGGAAACACTTATAAGTGAGCAAGACGCGACGGCCAAAGACCTCCACCAACTGTAAGGGGCTGTTTACACCAAATCCTTTTGCAACCATCCATTTGTTTTTCTATGTAAACGCATGCTAGACGAACATTTTTGTTTCCCTTAGTTTTTGTTTATTCGGCATCTCATGCAGGGCTGCTGTTTTTTAGATGATGTGTCTAATTAAAAAGAACTTGAATAGCATCTTGAGACACCTGCTTTCTGTTAAACTGTATTTGTTGAACTTTCTCTAGACTTTTTAGCACAAGAATCGTATTACAGTGAGGATAAAAAAATGAATTGAAATCAGATGCATTTCTGATTTGTTTATACGTTTCTCTCAGCTGCATGAAGAAATTAATTTGCTCACTAGCATTAAATATGCAACTTAACTGGCTAACGAATGCATAAATGTGACCAGCTGGATATAAACTAATGCAAATAGATGGTAATATATGGTAACAATCGGGACATTTATACATTTAGGTAGGACTTGTGTGTATTTTTGTCACATTGTTCTAAACGCTTGAGGTTAGCTTCCTCTCAGCGTTGTCAGTGAACATAATGCTGTTTTCTACTAATGCAGCATCTAGTCAACAAATTAATTACTTTACAATGATATGACAACGTGTACTGTAGTGTACTGTATACATACCTTTTCATTGTTGATGTTTTAAATCTGCATCTGAAGTGTTCTGCTTCTTGCAGAGCGTGGTCTCACGTGTCAAAACAAACACCACAAGGCATCAGTGAAGTGATCGTTTTTTTTCACCTCATGGAGGCCGATCTCATGCTGTATAACGACAGGGGACCCTTCCCAGCCGCTTCAGCACCGGATTCAATGGGGAAACCTATCTGTGTGGATTTGATAACCGATAGTTCCAGAATTCCGTTATTGTGCTGATTAATCTGCAAAACCAATATATCGGTCGACCTCTAGTTCATTGAACAAAATTAATTTATTTTTAAACTTGTTCGCTAAAGAAATGAACCACTCACTCAGTCATCTTGTTCATGAATAAGGATCTGTTTACCGACTGAACGAGAGGAGGCATGTTGTTCATTCAGTTCGGCGAGTCAGTTAATCGCATTTAACAAAGAAAGGAAGGGGTGAAATACAAGTCAAGTTTATAGGTATGCACAAAACATAATCAAAATTTATGAATGTGTAAAATTGAGTGAAGACCTTACAGTTAAAATAACCTGAATTACAGTTGGAAATGTTGTTCATTGGTGCACAGTGTAAGGTATTATTAGGCTTTTCTTGCCATTTTTCTTTGTCTTGGTAAAAATTAAGCCCAGAATTTGAAAAAAATATAGGAAAATAAGACCTGCCATTTAAGGTAAAAATGGTTATTGTGTTTAAAATAAAATTTTAAAGCTACACTATGTAAGATATTTTTGTTTGAAATTAACAAAAGTTGTCGGGACGGATTTGGTGAGAAATTGCTTACTTCCATCAATCGTCCGTGCATATTTAAGTCATAATTCACTTACGTAAATAAAGAAAAGAAGGTCAGGAGCTACTACAGCATGTGTCTATGTGCGGTGAAAAGTGTAGCCACAACAAGTGAGCAAAATTTACTATGGATCATTCCAAAAAGCAGCCCTCTGGGGAATCACCTGTTTTCAAAATAAAGAGACCTCAAACCGAGAAGAGTCTGCAAAAAGGGAAAGCAACACAGTCCATAATAAAACATTAAACAACATCGGCTTGGCTTTTTCAGAGGCGGTGACAACTCTGAGATCTGAAAGGATTTAAAACTGACCCAAAGATGGCTTTTTCTTGCTTGACAGGTAACCAATAAGCTCTCTTAGCACAGTAGTTTGTTAGATAGCGTTTTATTACGGATTGTGGTTTTGCAGTGCTTGATTTCATTTTCAAAGAAGGACAATGGAAAAAAATAAACTTTATTCTGGTAACAGGAATAAGACTTATTTTTCATATATCCGGCTTCCTTTTGTTATTTATTTATTTATTTTGATTTTTTTGAGGGGAGGGGGCGAGTTTTGTTGTTCAATCACATTGTGTAATATTTCACTTGAGTCGTCTCATTGCATTTATATGCCTGTGACCAGCAGATGTCCTCAGCATGCAGTGTTTTGAGCGCTTCAAACTTGAAGTTCCGGTAAGCTTAGTTTTTGCCATCACTGCTAGTTACCATGTAATTTGAACTTAACATTTTAAGTAGAGGGAACCCAAACTAGATCAAGTAAACCCAACAAAATTTAACTTGCCAAATAACTACTAATAATTGAATTCTTCTAGTGTGCTAGCTAGTGACAGAAAATGTTAGCATGTTAAATACAAGCCGGTGGAAAGCAATACTGAGTGCATTATGGTCACTCGCACAACAATTGCTTAGCTGATAAAGCAATATGCAGAATATTTAAAGTGTATTGTAGTGATGGGTCGTTCGCGAACAAGTCTGCTCTAGGAGCCGGCTCGCATATCAGAAGAGCCAAATCTACTTATTAAAATATTTAAAAAATTAAGATATGAATAATCAAACGATTTAAATGAATTGAACTAAATAATTCAAAGAACAAAAAATAACTAAAATAATATAGGCCTAAATGCTCAAGCGCACACACATTCTTTCTGACTGTCTGCTCAGACTAACAGCCTCACCTGTTGTTCCTGTCAATCAGACATGCAGTGTCAACCAATGATCCAAAGATGTGTGAGGGAGGGCGGAGCCCACTCACTCACAGACACAGTCACACACTTTGCAGCCGAGGAGAGAGAGGAAGTACAGCAGTGAAAACAACAGCTGGAAAGTGGAAAATGAGTCGGAAACACAGTAGCATTTGGATGCATTTTAATAATGTAGACAATGTTAGAGCACAGTGTAGAACTCATAATATTGTCTCATAATAATTGAATTAGAAAAACTAGAAATCCCAGTCTCAGTAAACAAAACCAAATATATATATATATTGTCCCAACACAAATGGATTAAGTAAAGCTGACTGCACTTTATTTACTTGAATCAACTCACTTAATTTAAGTTCCCTTGGTTACATAAAATTTTCTTTGAGTAATATGAACATGCCACGTTTATTGAAAGACCAAAGTTGAAGCCACACAGGTTGATGGCTTCAACAAAAGCACATTGCTGTTAGCAGTTACCACCACCATTATTGAATGTAAGTAAGTTGGATCCAGAAATGACAACTTGTGATATCAGCAGTTTAAAAAAATTAATAAATTGGTTAATGGAGAATATGAATGGGATTTTTACTTACAGAACCCAACTGTTGCTCTCTATTACTGTTGCTCATACTTAGGACTTACTAAGGAAATTGCTCATAAGTAACTATCCTGCACCATATGTGCTACAGGACATGAATGAGACAGTACAGCAAATTGTGCTGATTGTTGGGGAGAGGTGTGCTAATACTTTTCTAAGCAACTGGATTTAAGATTTACATTTACAATAAAAGGGGTGAAAAAATATCACTATATATAATATATAAATATACATATATTCCTTTGTCTTTTTTATAGTTCTGTCCTTGCTCATGCAAAGTTGTTAGGGCAGCAACTGGGTGGTGATGATGCCTTGAATCCTTTGCCAGGGATTGTGAGTAAAGGAGACACACAATTCTGTGCAGTGTGTCATGACTACGCCTCTGGGTATCACTATTGTGTCTGGTCATGTGAGGGGTGCAAGGCTTTCTTCAAACGGAGCTTTCAAGGTAGCACAGCCAAGGTCACTCCACAAACCATTTAATAAAAATACATGGTCTTCTTTCTCTGAAATGCCACAATAATTGATGGTACTTTTTAATGGACATTTTAGGTTTTGAGCTTTCTTAAGTCTTTAATCTGTAGCACTGGTTTTTTTTCTTTCTTGAATCCACTTCCCACATGTTTTTGCACATATACCGTCGGGATCCCCGTAAGGTTTTAAAACATTTTTTTTTTGACCTCTCAATTATTAGAAGCTTCCCAAAAGGCCACATGTGTCAAAACACATGAGGATACTGAACCTCAATTTGAACCATGCAGCAAGGTTATAATAGTTTTGGATTTAAATTTCAAATTATTATTTATTTTAGTTTCAGTTATTTTACCAATTGTGTTTGTTAGTTTTAGTTTAGTTTTAGTTTTCCAATTAATTTTAGTTTTCATTTTTATATTAGTGTATCAATATATTTTATTTTTTATTTCTATTTCAGTTAACACAAATGACTAAATGACTTGGCAGGGGACAACTTTTTGCTATGTTTTTCAATTAAACTATTTCCTATTTACAGTCTTCATATTCTACATAGTGTATAGCTAGGTTGACATTCAACCTGGTAAAAACAACAACCAAGGACAAAGAGATATGTATCCCTTTATTTTTTGAACAGCAGTGGATTTTGACCATTTATGGATGATGACAAACCTTTAACCCTTGGAAGTAAAAAAAAAATTTACAATTCAGGGCATAGTATTTCATAGTATTTGTAATCAATAGAAAAAAGAAAATTACTAATAACACTGAATCAGGTGATGTTAACTCAGACTGCCATTAGAACACTCTTTGTTCTAGTAACATGGTGGCCCTGTTCCTCACCCCTAATTATAACTGCCCACACACTGGGATTGGGAAGCAGGGACACACACTAAGTCTAGTGCCACAGGGACTAATTTGGGATAGACAGCATCCCTTGCTCGCCAGAACTGGATTGGCGATTCTACTTGCACTCCCATTTTTACCTCTTCCGGGTATTTTTTCAGTAGAGAGTGTATATGTTCGTCTCTGGTGTGTTCTTGTTCAGCAGTTGAGTCAGTCTCCAGATGGAATGCAAGACACCTATAATGCTGGAGATGAGTGTGTGAGGCCTGAACACCATCTAGAGTGCTGTTGTCCTCCCTGCCACCCATCTCAGGTTACAACAATTGTTGGATCCATAAGACATGGAGATGATGGTGTTGAATCAAACCCAGAAGACTCTGGGTTCAGTAAAAAGGCAAACCTGTTACAGAGGGACTTCAGCATTATTTGTGCTAGTTGCCAGTTGAGAAACAAACAGATATTTAGATTTTTCTTTCAATGCACAATATTCAAAAAATGCCCAAACCCCGCTGGTACATCTTCTTCCGGCCATGAAGTTTCTCTTTTGAAACTCATCAGTACGTGGGCATGTTAAAATAAATACAATACCGTTTTGTGAGTCCAAGTATTAAAAACAAAAACAGAATTTTTTTTAAATTAACATTTCTATTTAGTTTTAGTTAGTTTTGAAGCAATGCATGATAGTTTAGTTAATTCAGTTTAGTTTTAGTTTTTTATTTTTGTTTTTTAAGTTATTTTTGGGAATTCCGTTTCAGTTTTAGTTTTAGGTTCAGTTAACTATTATAACCTTGCCATGCAGTATTTTATTATTTGAAGGACATGTACTCATAGAGGACATTTTAAAGTTTAAAGTTTAACCCCATATCAGTTTATAACATTCCTGCAAATATTACTAAGGTTTGTTTTCAGTCAAAACAATAAACCAAATAATTTGGGGCCTGGGTAGCTCAGCGAGTAAAGGGGTGACTACCACCCCTGGAGTCCAGGGTGTGCTGAGTGACTCCAGCCAGGTCTTCTAAACAACAAAATTGGCCCAGATGCTAGGGAGGGTAGAGTCACATGGGGTAACCTTCTCAAGGTCGCTACAGTGTGGTTTGCTCTCAGTGGGGCATGTGGTGAGTTGTGCGTGGATGCCATGGAGAATAGCATGAAGCCTCTACACACGCTATGTCTCTGCGGTAACATGCTCAGCAAGCCATAAACCCGGAGTCACTACACCACCACGAGGACTTAAGAGTGCACTGGGAATTGGGAATTCCAAATTGGGGAGAAAAGGGAGAAAACCAAAAAAAAAATAAACCATAAAAGTGTATGTTGTAATTTTAAATTTGCAAACATTAAATAAAATAATAATTTTATTTTAGATAGCAGAGTGAAATGACAAATAAGCTGAATTTAAAGGGATAGGTCATCCAAAAATGTAAATTTATTAGGCAGAATGTTACATTCTGACAGCCTCAGTCACCATTCACTTTCATTGTATGCAAAAAAGATGTCATGAAAGTGAATAGTGACTAAGGCTTAACAGTTTGCCTAGTATCTCCTTTTGAAGAAAGAAAGTAATATGTGTTTGGAACAACGTGAAGGTGCATTAACAATGACAGAATTCTTATTTTTGAGTTAAGTATCCTTGTAACCAACCAAGGTAGCCCTCTGTTTATTAGTAAAGTTCCACTGTACCCCACCGACACTTAAGAAATCGAGTTGTATTTGGTTTTCTTTTCATCTTCTTCAGGACACAATGACTACATTTGTCCAGCTACCAACCAGTGCACTATCGACAAGAGCAGACGCAAGAGCTGCCAGGCCTGTCGACTGCGCAGGTGCTATGAAGTGGGCATGATGAAGTGTGGTAGGCAGATGTACCGCCCCTTTCTGTGTGTGTGTAGCTACATAATTATATACAGAAAGTAAGACATTCTTTTTTGATTACCAATTCACGAGAGTAGAGAGTTATTTAAAGTCAACATGAGATGAAAATCAACCCTATCTAATTTTGCAATGCATGTTCCTGGTCTGATTGTGCATGATTCACAATTTATATTTCCTTTGCTGCTGATCACACCTAGGCCTCCTCAAAAGTGGGTGTCAGCTATACAATTGAAGTCAGAAGTTTACATACACTTAGGTTGAAACAAATTTTTTAGCAACTCCACATATTCAATATTAGCAAGCGATAGTTTTGACGTCATTTAGAACAAATATTTTGTGTATGGCACGAGTAATATTTTCCAACAATTGATTACAGACAGATTGTTTCACTTTTAATTGATGTGGCAGGGCGGAGGGCTGGGCCGGGTGGTGATTCTACACACCCGGTCCCTTATCAGGCTAATGAAGCCTCCGCAAGGGATAAAGGCCGACTGCGGAAGATGGTGCGGGAGAGAGAGATCATTTACGGGCATGTCAGTCGTGTCTTTGTTTAAGTTTTTCATTAAAATTATTATTTATATCGTCAAGCCTGTTCTCGCCTCCTCCTTGCCTATCCATATCCCGTTACACTGACTGTATCACAATTCCAATGGGTCAGAAGTTTACATACACTAAGTTAACTGTGCCTTTAAGCAGCTTGGAAAATTCTAGGCTTTAGAAAATTAGCCAATTAGCTTCTGATAGGAGGTGTACTGAATTTGAGGTGTACCTGTGGATATATAACTACCTTCAAACTCAGTGACTCTTTGCTTGACATCATACGAAAATCAAAAGAAATCAGCCAATACCTAAAAAAAAAAATCATGGACCTCCACAAGTCTGGTTCATCCTTGGGAGCAATTTTCAAACACCTGAAGGTACCATGTTCATCTGTACAAACAATAGTATGCAAGTATAAACACCCTTGGACCACGCAGCCATCATACCGCTCAGAAAGGAGACAAATTCTGTCTCCTAGAGATGAATATAGTTTGGTGCGAAAAGTGAAAATCAATCCCAGAACAACAGCAAAGTGCCTTGTGAAGATGCTGGAGGAAACAGGTAGACAAGTATCTATATCCACAGTAAAACAAGTCCTATATCGAGATAACCTTAGAGGCTGCTCAGCCGCCAGGAAGAAGCCACTGCTCCATAACCACCATAAAAAGCCAGAATACAATTTGCAAGTGCACATGGGACAAAGATCTTACTTTCTGGAGAAATGTCCTCTGGTCTAATGAAACAAAAATTGAACTGTTTGGCCATAATGACCATTGTTGTGTTTGGAGGAAAAAGAGTGAGGCTTGCAAGCCGAAGAACACCATCCCAACTGTGAAACATGGGGGTGACAGCATCATGTTGTGGGGGTGCTTTGCTGCAGGAGGGGCTGGTGCACTTCACAAAATAGATGGCATCATGAGGTAGGAAAATGATGTAGATATATTGAAGCAACATCTCAAGACTACCAAAATGTTTGACCCAAGTTAAATAATTTAAATGCAACGCTTTCAAATACTAACAAAGTGTATGTAAACTTCTGGCCCACTGGGAATCTGATGAAAGAAATAAAAGCTGAAATAAATTATTATCTCTACTATTATTCTGACATTTCACATTCATAAAATAAAGTAGTGATCCTAACTGACATAAGGCAGGGAATGTTTTCTAAAACTAAATGTTAGGAATTGTGAAAAGCTGAGTTTAAATGTGTTTGGCTAAGGTGTATGTAAACTTCTGACCAACTGTATTTCAAAAGTGGAATTGAATTGCATTCAAACTAGCATTCAGATCTTGCTTTATTCTGGTATGGAATGGCTACTTTTCATGAATTAGTCAATTCTCGAATAAAATCTAGTCCTACTCTACATGTTTAATCTCATTGAATATCCTGTTTCACTCAGAAATGCATCACATTATGGAAGTAAAAATGTGTGCAAACTCAGTTGTTACTGTAACTGTCATCACTGACGTGCGGTCTGGGTAGGCAAACTAGGCACTGCCTACCCTGCCAAAGTTCTAAAATAAAATGTTTATTAAATAATAAACTTATATTTGTATTTTTACTTTTTATTCTTTTGATTTATATATGCAATATATGTGTTATTCCAATTGTTTAGACGTTATGATGACAAATGTAGCAGTTACGCATAATCAACTAAAAACCAATGGTAGAATAAGCAGTGCTTTTACGGTCCATTCATTGCAGACGACAAGCGGAAAACCCATGTTGCGCATGCGCACTTCGATCCTGTATTCTTTAACATGTACGGCAAAAAGCACAAATCTGCTGTGCCTTTTGACATAAATATGTTATGCCCGTAATCATCTCCGTTACGTATCACACATGGACCAATTAAAATCGTGTGTGTGTGTGTGCGCGCGCGCGTGTGTGTGTGTGTGTTTGTGCGTGTGTGAGAGAGAGAGAGAGACACGATAAACATCCTGATTTGTACATTTCTTGATATGCCGCGCTTGTGCGTAACGTTCACTGTTATTACGTATTATTAGCTTAAACAATAAATCAGGTAATCTGGCTTTCATAACTCAGTGCCTAGCCTCTTTAAGACATCACCGCACGTCACTGACTGTCATACTTTAAAATGTCATGTTTTCATTACATGCTCTGAAAAGCTGTTATAATAAATATGTTTATGTTTTGGACAGTGTGTGCTGTGCTGAGTGTGTGTTTATGATGCGTGTGTAATTGTGTGTGTGAACAGGTGTGAGGCAGGAACGCTGCAGTTACCGTGGTGCTCGTCATCGCCGCACCCCCCAGAATAAAGAACGCTTGGGCGGGGCATTAGGGGTCAGAGGTCACTCCCAGCATCATCTAGAATTTCCTCTCAATCCCCCTCATCATTCTTTTCCTTCAGGGGGTGGGGCTGAGGGGCATGGCCTGAAACTCTCACCTGAGCAGTTAGTGAACTGTATTCTGCAGGCGGAGCCTCCTCAGATTTACCTGCGAGAGCCAGTAAAGAAGCCGTATACAGAGGCCAGCATGATGATGTCACTAACCAACCTCGCTGATAGGGAGCTTGTGCTCATGATCAGCTGGGCTAAGAAGATACCAGGTATGTGTGTTTGTATAGGTATCTGAAAAATTGCTCTGATTAGTCAGATTGTGTAGAATCTTGCCAGTTAGGGGAGGATTCAGTTAGAATACAGTCAGGTCCATAAATATTGGGACATCGACACAATTCTAATCTTTTTGGCTCTATACACCACCACTATGGACTTGAAATGAAACGAACAAGATGTGCTTTAACTGCAGACTTTCAGCTTTAATTTGAGGGTATTTACATCCAAATCAGGTGAACGGTGTAGGAATTACAACAGTTTGTATATGTGCCTCCCACTTTTTAAGGGACCAAAAGTAATGGGACAGATTAACAATCATAAATCAAACTTTCACTTTTTAATACTTGGTTGCAAATCCTTTGCAGTCAATGACAGCCTGAAGTCTGGAACGCATAGACATCACCAGACGCTGGGTTTCATCCCTGGTGATGCTCTGCCAGGCCTCTACTGCAACTGTCTTCAGTTCCTGCTTGTTCTTGGGGCATTTTCCCTTCAGTTTTGTCTTCAGCAAGTTAAATGCATGCTCAATCGGATTCAGGTCAGGTGATTGACTTGGCCATTGCATAACATTCCACTTCTTTCCCTTAAAAAACTCTTTGGTTGCTTTCACAGTATGCTTCGGGTCATTGTCCATCTGTACTGTGAAGCGCCGTCCAATGAGTTCTGAAGCATTTGGCTGAATATGAGCAGATAATATTGCCCGAAATACTTCATCCTACTGCTTTTGTCAGCAGTCACATCATCAATAAATACAAGAGAACCAGTTCCATTGGCAGCCATACATGCCAACGCCATGACACTACCACCACCATGCTTCACTGATGAGGTGGTATGCTTTGGATCATGAGCAGTTCCCTTCCTTCTCCATACTCTTCTCTTCCCATCACTCTGGTACAAGTTGATCTTTGTCTCATCTGTCCATAGGATGTTGTTCCAGAACTGTGAAGGCTTTTTTAGATGTTGTTTGGCAAACTCTAATCTGGCCTTCCTGTTTTTGAGGCTCACCAATGGTTTACATCTTGTGGTGAACCCTCTGTATTCACTCTGGTGAAGTCTTCTCTTGATTGTTGACTTTGACACACATACACCTACCTCCTGGAGAGTGTTCTTGATCTGGCCAACTGTTGTGAAGGGTGTTTTCTTCACCAGGGAAATAATTTTTTGGTCATCCACCACAGTTGTTTTCCGTGGTCTTCCGGGTCTTTTGGTGTTGCTGAGCTCACCGGTGCGTTCTTTCTTTTTAAGAATGTTCCAAACAGTTGATTTGGCCACACCTAATGTTTTTGCTATCTCTCTGATGGGTTTGTTTTGATTTTTCAGCCTAATGATGGCTTGCTTCACTGATAGTGACAGCTCTTTGGATCAGTTGACAGCAACAGATTCCAAATACAAATAGCACACTTGAAATGAACTCTGGACCTTTTATCTGCTCCTTGTAAATGGGATAATGAGGGAATAACACACACCTGGCCATGGAACAGCTGAGCAGCCAATCGTCCCATTACTTTTGGTCCCTTAAAAAGTGGGAGGCACATATACAAACTGTTGTAATTCCTACACCGTTCACCTGATTTGGATGTGAATACCCTCAAATTAAAGCTGAAAGTCTGCAGTTAAAGCACATCTTGTTCTTTTCATTTCAAATCCATTGTGGTGGTGTATAGAGCCAAAAAGATTAGAATTGTGTCGATGTCCCAATATTTATGGACCTGACTGTATATTTTTATTTCTAAAAGGAAAAGGAATAGTTCAGCCAAATATGAAAATTGTCTCATCATTTACTCACCCTCATGTTGTTCTAATCCTGTATGACTTTTTGTCTTTTGTGGAACATAAAAGGTGAATTTTTTTGTATTTATATGCTGTATGTTCTTTTCCATATTATGAAAGTGAAAGGGGACTGGTTATGTGAAGCTCCAAAATGACCAAAAAGCACCATAAATGTGTAATAAAAGTGTTCAAAGTCTTGTGGTATAAAGACATGTGATTGCTTTTTGTGACAACAAGACTGAAATGTTGGTTGTTATTCACTTTACTTCTGCTGTAGCTTTCAAGTTAAATATGGCATCATAATTGACATCTATGACATTTAGTCACAACACACATTAGAGCCACTGGGTTTGTTTTTGTAGTGTAGTCTTTTAAGAGCTTAGGCAGGGGAGAGGAGTATTAGTGAATAATGACTTACATTTTGGTCTGTTCCTCACTCAAACCTCAAATGGCTTCAGGAGACTTGGAATATAGTGCAGGAGTCACATGACCCAACTTTATAATGTTATATATTATAGCACTGTTATAGTGCTTGTTTGTCATGTTGGAGCTTGACAAAGCCAGTCTTCATTCACTTCTATTATATGGAAAAGAGCAGACAGGATATATGTCGTTCATGTGTTTGCAACTGCTCTCGCAGGTTTTGTGGAGCTGAGTTTGTCAGATCAGGTGCATCTATTGGAATGCTGCTGGCTGGATATTCTCATGTTGGGATTAATGTGGAGATCTGTGGATCATCCCGGGAAACTCATCTTCTCACCAGACCTCAAACTCAACCGGTAAAATTTCCCACTAAAAATGTCTCTTTTCACAGCAAGCATGACACATGACATATAGACATATGTAGTATTTCATATTTGGATAAAATATGGATTTTAGACTCTTTCTTTACGTAAAAGTAATATGTTTTTTGGGAGAAACAATCATAAATTACATATTGATCTACTCAAAACCAATCAATATAGACCATGATTCTGTGATGACACTTTGACTGCGTTAAGACTGCAGAACAAGTCTGATTTGTTTTTCAAATCCAATCTGTTTAGACTAATGGCCTGTTCATACCAAGAACGATAACTATAACCGTAAAGATTTAAAAATCGTTCTTACTGTAAGAAAATAATGACATCCACACCACAACTATAACCGTGGAACAATATCATTGGGATCTTTTTCAGATCTATTTTTTTTCCAGGTGTTGAACGATAAAAACATTGACAGCCAATCAAAATCCATCCAACTACAGAACCGCAATGTGCACTCATCATCAAAATAACACATTCCAGCCCTGGATCGCCATGTATTACACACTCAAACAAAATTTTAACTCCTGCTCAAGAACCAGCAATGTTTTTTCTGCATTTTTCTTCAGTATTAACGGAGATGAGATAATGAAAAGCTAGCGCATGCTGGTAGCATAAATGTATCTCATCCAGCGCTAAAGTCGACAACATTGTCTTGTCTCCATTGAAGTTGTATCCATCTGTTTATCTTTTGGATTCTACGCAGAGCAGAAGCAGGTCATCTACATCCATTTTCTTGATTGTGAACATAACTGCAGCAGGCTTATGCTGTGTTCCATTTGCCTGGGAAGTCAGGGCTCGGTACTCAGATCGGCGTCATATCCGTAAAAAAAAAAACAAGAAATCTGAAATTTACACACAACAAAAAGATGGATGCCTCCAGGAAATGTATTGTTGCACTATTTGATTGTATCAAAACATGTTAACCACGTTTTAATCGAACCAGCGGTCGAAGCTCTTCGCAGTCGATGCTCTTCGCAGCCATCTTGCTTTCTGAACTCAGGGTCCTCTGAGTAGGAATTCCGACATCGGGGGCCATTCCATTTGTCAGTTCCGGTCTCGAAACTCGTAAAATAACTCGGAGCAATGGAAAGCACGATTAGAACAAACAGAACGTTATCATCTGTTGGTGTGAATGGGCCTTAATTGTCCACTCTGTTTCAAGTGCTCAAATCAGATCTGTGTGTTCAGGCAGTCCTTTTCCAGCTTACCTGCTGTATTTTTGTTACAATGGTAATGATGTAGCTGACAGCATGATCTCAGTTCACTTTGTTCTGGAACAAATGGGAACAGAAATCTTGTAGTGTAAAATCAACCCTGTCCTATATTTCCTTTTCTTTTTTTATCGTTTTATAGTCCACCTTCACTTGGTAACTAATGTCGTTTAATGTTTACTTTAATAGTCAACTTCTCTCTCTATTGTGCATGTGTGTGTGTGTGTGTGTGTGTGTGTGTGTGTGTGTGTGTGTTAGAGAGAGAGTGAGTCGTGGTGTGACTTTTGCCCATTTATTAGGGAAACTAAATTCAGAATGACTATACATTGATTATACGTTTGCTTATGTCTACACGTGTATGCTTGCATGCATGCATGTATTCAGTACATGTTAATTCATTGTGTTTGTTTGTGGAATTGAATATTCTTCTTCCTTGGTGATTATCACTAAGGTTTTAACTAACCTTGGCATGTTTTCATAACACAAGCTTAATTCTATTCACTATTCATTTCTCACACAGGGTTGAGGGAGTGTGCGTGTGCGAGAGAGAGCACAGGATTGATGTTCCTAACTTTCTGGTTAGGCTTTGTTCTAAACCCCGAACCATAATGTTAAACGTCTCCAATTAGTTCAGTCTGACCACTTAATGTATTATATATATAAATATACATGCAACGCGATGAGAGTCCAACAACAAGCAATCTGTCTGTCCATAATGAACGTGATTCAATCAAAAGGTTTTATTCCACAAAACTAAAGTTTTTAATTAAAGGTTTTGACTGATGTTGGCAACTGATGTTTAAACAGAACAAAAACATTACTTTGCACACTCCTATTTCTGCTTGAAACACTTCTTTCTTTTTCAGGGATGAGGGGAGTTGTGTTGAAGGCATAATGGAGATCTTTGACATGCTGCTGGCCACCACCTCCAGATTCAGAGAACTGAAGCTACAGAGAGAGGAATATGTGTGCCTCAAAGCCGTAATCCTTCTAAACTCCAGTATGGCACTTCTGTGTGTGTGTGTGTGTGTGTATGTGTGTTATCCCCTTGTCTATTGATATAATAGATTTTAATTAGGGCTGTCAATCGATTAAAAGTTTTAATCGAATTAATTACATGGTGTCCCGATTAATTAATAGTGATTAATCACATTTAATCGCATATACAAATATTTGCTGAGAAAGCCCTCATATAACAATAATTCAATATATTTTATGGATATATATGATGAAATAATTATACATAGTTATCTTTAAATATTAAAAAATTATATATAATATATTCAGATAATATTCAGATAATTATAATGCATTACATTCTTGTACCAGAAGAGTTCATCATTGATAAGACAATACAAAAAGTGGCTTTAGAATACAATGTATTGTTTACTACCATATTATTGATCATAAGTCAGTCATTGGCACACAGTTCACAGCAATCCATTTCACAAGTGAATTTGTCAATCAGTTGGAGATTTATTATTTGTTTACTTGTTTAAGAGCCCATCAATTTACACCTGCGTCAGACATGCTTGTGTAGCGTCTCGGGTGCGTCGCATCATAAACATAAAATGTTTAGTTCACTGTTTCAAGTTAAATATAGTTTAATACTCAATCTTTAAACACATCTTGAGATCCCTTAGTTCGCATGTGCACTCCTTCAAGTGTTTTGAAAGCAAGAACGTAACGCGTGTTTGTGTTGTTCTGCCTACTGAAGTGTTTTCTTCACTGTATAAACTGCGCATTGCTCATACAACTGAAATTTCACTTACTGCCCTCTGGAGTAAACAGGGGGTACTACAAGCTTGCATTTCTCAGGAATCTTCCTTATTATGGTCCGGGGGAATTGTGATTAATTGCGTACATTTTTTAACGCGTTATTTTTTGTCAAATTAATCGCAATGAATTAACGCGTTAAATCGCCAGCCCTAATTTTAATCATTTGTTTGTACATAACTGCAGGGAGAAGTGTGTGTATTTGTCATAGAAAAAACTATTTTGGTCATTATATAAAAAAACACTTTTATGGATTAATGGTGTTATGTGTTTATGGTGTTGATTAACATGACAGGTCCGTGGTCACCTTTCAACACTGTCCTCTTGTGTCTCAAAATGTCCACATCCTTCAGTAACAGCCTCTGTCTTACCTTGTGAGTTGTGATAGGTTCACAAAACAATACATGTTCAAATGTGCTGCTTTTAAAGGATATGCAGAGTGGCAGGTGTTACACACAGCCAGTAATATCTCAAGATTTTTGGTTAACTTTTCCACTTTTATTCTTATTCTATATTCTTCTGGTGTTTAGGAAAAATGGTATCTATCCTACTTAATTTGTACTACTTCATCGTGACTTGGTGGGCCAAGGTGTTAAATAGGCGTTGTTGATGTGTAAATGTGGACGTTCATTTGTTAATGTATCAGGTTTCTGACGTCGGAAACCTGAAGCATTCAGAAAGAGCCATTTTGGCAGCCTATATTAAAAAAAATTGTCTTTTTGAACTAGGGAGGATGTTTTGTGTACAAGTGAAAGTATGTTTTCAAGGTACAATGACCAAAGAAAATAGATTCCTGATGTGACACCTTTAATGAATCCTTAAAGGAATAGTTCACCAAAACATTATAATTTTCTCATGATTTACTCACCCTCATGCCCTCTCTTGCTTAAATGACTTTCTTTCTTCTGTGGAACACAAATGAAGACATTTTGATGGAGATATGATGTGAATACAGTATATCCTTACAATGCAAGTCAATGGGGACCAACAATTCCAAGCTCCAGAAAGGACTTAAAAACAGCATATCTTAATTTGTGTTCTGCAGAAGAAAGAAAGTTATATAAGTTTAAGATGGCATGAAGTGAGTAAATGAGAGAATTATAATTTTGGAGTGAACTTTTCCTTTAATGAGATGGATTGAAGGAGAAATCAGCCTTGTACATAAAGCTGTATTACTGTATTAATCCACATATGTATTTGAATATATATTTTCTCTTTCACTGTCTCAGATCTCTACCTGTTTTGCATTTATGAACAGATAACTGTTCAAGCTCATCACAGAACCTTGATAATGTGGAGAGTCGTGGGAAGGTTCTGAGGCTGCTGGACTCTGTGACTGACGCTCTGGTTTGGGCCATCTCCAGAACCGGACTGTCTACACAGCAGCAATCCATTCGGCTCGCCCACCTGCTGATGCTGCTCTCACATATACGACACCTCAGGTACCACTAAGAGAGAGTGTGTGTGTGTGTATGTGTGCTAGATAAAAGCTAGATGGTGTGCAACATAATGGACAGCTAGTACAAAGACATACAGTGGGGTCCAAAGCTTAGTTGTTTCTTGAGGATTGTGAGGCCATCCTTAACCACTATTGCTTTTCCAGATCATACAGAATTAGCTGCTCACACTTCTCCTCTCCTGTTGTCTGTAGCAACAAAGGCATTGAGCATCTGTCGAGAATGAAGAGAAAAAACGTGGTGCTTCTGTACGATCTTTTGCTAGAGATGCTGGATGCGAACACTTCTCAGAGCAGCCGCATGCTGGTGGCTGACGCAGATTCCTCCCCCTGGCAAGACACACAACAGACCCCAGAAACCCATCTAAACTCATCAAGACAGCAGCCTGCACCGAAAGAGATTGACCCTGTGACCTGCCACAGTCCATGGTGAGTAAATGCAGTAAATCAGGGTTTAGAGGAAGCTACATATTTTAAGGTTATTTTTTGAGATTTCAATCAGACACAATACATCATTAATTGACTTGTTAGGAATAGTCTGGAGTCAGTATAGTACAGTCTAGTATTATCACAGAAAATTATTTTGACTGGACGCATTTATGAAAGTCTGTGGTAGTTATACAACCTCATTGCACCAGAATAAAAATTTAAATACTCACTACTTTGAAATAATAACCACAAGACTTAAAGGAATATTCTGGGTTCAATAGAAGTTAAGCTCAATTTACAGCATTTGTAGCTATAGACAATTTTACAACTTCATTACTATGACGATGTTGTCAACAAACCCTAAATTGACAGTAAAAATAACAAGTTAAGCAACTTTACAGCTCAATAGAAAAAATTAAATAGAGAAATTAATGTAAGTGCATTTATAAAATTATATGCTTCACATTTCTGCGTTTAAACCCTCCAAAGATTGTTCACATTCACTTCCATTGTAAGTGCCTCACTGTAACCTCGATTTTTGCTTTTTTTGAAAGAAAAGGAGGGATGAGATGAAAAACATTTGTGTAGTAATCAACATTATGCCACAGCAGCTTAACTTGTATTGAACCTGGAATATTCCTTTACCACATATTTTTTTAATGGAAGAATTAATAGGTCTGTTCCAAAATTTAGTAAGCTGCCTTTGCTGTCTCCTGCCTACATAGACAGCTGTCTGAATGGATTATAAGCAGGGTTGGGAGGGTTACTTTTGAAATGTATTCCACTACAGATTACAGAATACATGCTGTAAAATGTCATTTTTAACATATTTTGTTAGGCTACTCAAGGTCAGTAATTTATTCTAAATACTTTGGATTACTTCTTCAGCACTGGTAGATTTTTTTTCACTTGTTTTGACTATACAAATACATTTGCTGAAAAAACGAAATATCTGATGCAGTGTTGTTTCTAAAACAAGATTAATCAAATTGATCTTGCTTTAATGATTTTTAGATATTTTTACAGGAAAACAATATAACAATTATTATCAAGAATATCATTTTTTCCCTAATATCAAAGATCTTACTAGAAAAAAGAAATTATGATCCAACATGATTTTTCTTGATAAAAAAACATGATGCCTGTAACATGTGCATGTAAATTGGCTAGAAATAGCATTTTAGCTTAGCATCAAACTGACAATTTACACAAGGTTTATTTTTCTTCTGCTCCAAACTTACTTCAAACTTACTTCTCTGTCTGCTCGTATGAATATAACACATCATAAGAAAGTGTTTCACCGCTGTTCAAATGCACTTTGGATCGAATCATTTATATGCATGAAATTATTTTCCATCTGAAAGGACTAAATATTAAATGAAACAAATGACAATAAAATGCAAAGTAATCTCTTCAGTAATAAAAATACTTTTTTTAATGTAACTGTATTCTAATTGCCAATTATTTAAATTGTAACTGTAGTGGAATACAGTTACTTATATTTTGTATTTTAAAGACGTTTTCCCGTTACATGTATTTTTTTACTCCCCAACCCTGATTATATGTATATTTATAGTCTATATTTCGTTTGCTTCGTCCGCCATCTTGGATTTATTTTCCCACTGAGCTCATCACAGGATACATCCAATGCAATCTTAGAATTTGGTCAAAACGAGATACGTTAGAAGGCAGCAGTTTGGAACAGCCTTCGCATCAGGAGCGCACCTTTAATGTCTTAAAAAACGCTCACTAGGTTTTAGAACAGACCCAATACAGTATGTGCACAAAAAGCAGCATATTTCTGTTTTTAGATTGAGGAATGTCTTGCGCCATTGTAAATGTGTGAAATTAAATGTGAGATAAGTTTACTTCCTGTGGTAATAATAAAAGTAAAGTGGTAAAGTAAGGTTACTTCCTGTGGTAATAATAAATCTTTCAATAAGTTATATAAAATGTAGGCTGACTTATAACTTTTACAAAAAGTTTGCAACATTGTTTTACATATTGTATTGTCTCTGTCACTCTAGAGCGGAGTCAGTGGACGAGACGTTGCATTCTAGGCTGAACAGAGAGGATATGAACATAGAATGACAATCTCACTTTTGTGGGTTAAAAACCTTCCTGGATCCAGAACTGCGTTCTGACTGCAGTTGGCAGAAAGGAAGTTTTAATGACAAACGACAACCTGAACCAAACAGGGCTTACAAACAACTAAATCCTGCTTCAACAAAACCAAATTTGAGCTACATTATTTTCCTTTTTCTATGACGTCATCCCAAAAAGAAATCCTTTTTCATACAATCATAACACGTCAAGTGTCCAATGTTCAAGAAACCTCATATGTTCTACCGCTGAATCTTTTTATAGATATAGCTGGTTCATTTAAAGGTGAATGTGTCATTTCTGAACCACTAGTGGCAACAAATGGAATTGCAAAAATAATGATTGTGTACAAACACTCCCCCTACTTGCCATTGTTCAATAAAATAAATAGTCTCACCCCAAACTCACGCCATTGGTTAACAAAACAAATAGTCTTGCCCCAAACTTACACTGTTGGTTAACAAAATAAATAGTCTTGCCCCAAACTCACACCATTGGTTAACAAAACAAATAGTCTTACCCCAAACTCACACCATTGGTTAACAAAACAAATAGTCTTGCCCCAAACTCACACCATTGGTTAACAAAACAAATAGACTTGCCCCAAACTCACACCATTGGTTAACAATACAAATAGACTTGCCCCAAACTCACACCATTGGTTAACAAAACAAATAGTCTTGCCCCAAACTCACACATTGGTTAACAATACAAATAGACTTGCCCCAAACTCACACCATTGGTTAACAATACAAATAGACTTGCCCCAAACTCACACCATTGGTTAACAATACAAATAGACTTGCCCCAAACTCACACATTGGTTAACAAAACAAATAGTCTTGCCCCAAACTCACACATTGGTTAACAATACAAATAGACTTGCCCCAAACTCACACCATTGGTTAACAATACAAATAGTCTAGCCCCAAACTCACACCATTGGTTAACAATACAAATAGTCTAGCCCCAATCTCACACCATTGGTTAACAAAACAAATAGACTTGCCCCAAACTCACACCATTGGTTAACAAAACAAATAGTCTTGCCCCAAACTCGCACCATTGGTTGAGCCAGTGTTTTAATGTCACCAGTCTGCACACACATACAGATTGCAATAGTGGCACAGAAACTACGTACTGCTCTTTTAAATATTTGGTTTGCATTCCAGCTCTTCAGCAAATAGATCAGTTAAGCAATGGAAAATGTCTGCTAGTGATGATGAGGTTGAGTTTAGTGTATCAAAGATCTCAGAAAAAATGCTGACTCATTTTTCCCTCTTTCTCTGAAGACTGGCCAAACTACTAGCTAAATGGAAACGGTGTGCACATAATAGTTTATGCATTAACTGCACATTGTCTGTCTATATGTAAGACGTTGGTTGTATTTGCTGTCCTGTGGTGGTCCCCGATTGTAGATTGTAAATCTTTTGTGGTTTATAAAGTCCTTGTGTTTGACAGTAAACGTGAGACTGTGTTAAAATCATCTGCAAGTCTCTTTCAATGGTTCACGTAAAGCCCGGCTTACATGCACATTCAGCACAAAATTATTGTTTTATACTGGAAACAACATTCTGGAATGTGTATTTCCAGATGCATAATGATTAGTTTGTAGGAAAAATAACTAGTGGCACAAGTTTTCTAGGAAATGTCCCATGTAATCACTTACTTAAAAAAGTGTCCTGGAAATGTAGACTGCATTAAATTGGAGAAAATTGTGATGGTTAATATGACACAAATCATTGGACTTACTGATGATAGATACACAGCATTGACAAACATAATTTTTATTGGTAAAAATGTACTGACCTCAAAGGTCTATTAGTGAGCTATAGGTTAAATGATTCTGTGATTTACCGTATATTTACACCAAAAAAATTATACATTTTTTCATTTTGAGAGTAGTTCAGTTTTTCATTGACTAAATGGAAGTCTTTTTTGCAACATATTACAAAAAAAGTGTACATTTGAAGAAACTTCCTAGTCTGTATTTCTTTTTATCATTATATAAGGTTTTATATAGGTTAGAGTTAGTCAAAGTTTGGGGTTAGCTATAGATAAGGGTCAGGGCTAAATTAAGGTTATGTTAAAAATATCCAAAAGTGTGAGACCACTAGTGAAAATGTCCTATTTTGCATTATTTTCCTATACATTTTTAATGTCAAATATTATAACAACTGTAGTGAAAAGTTAAATTGGAAAAAAAAAATAGTGTTTGGTATGTCCACCTTTTGCTTAAACGACAGCATGAACTTGAGTTGACAAGCGAATGCCAATGATGAGTTAAATGTGTCAGACTAATTTGTTCTTCTCTTTCAGAGTGCAAAGTAAATGAGGAGCTGCAGGTGGGGTGATGTTGGGTCCTCATTGAATGTCCGACCAGGGGCCCAAGTAGAACTTCTAAAAACATTTTTAGGCAAAACTGTACACAGCTGAAAAATGAAAATGTTGGAGAAATTAGAGATTCAATAACCTTTTTGTCCTGTGGCTCACACTGGCAGTGCAAGGTTTGCATTATAATAAGTTTGTAATAAAATGTACTTTATTGATTCTCTATGATTAATGGCTATTTATATCATGGCCTATTTCAGTGGACCCATTATGTAATCCACACTACAACAATTATTTAAATTAAAAATGACTCGAATAAACAAAAGGACAAACAGCATTCTTTAGATAACCGTAAAGAACAAAACAAAATATCTGACACTTTGGCCGTAAGAGTGAAAGTGAAACTTGTTGGCTTTTCACCAAATTATTACCATAATAACTGGATTTCAAAAATAAAAAAAATAATATCTGGTTGCCAGAAGAATTCTAGCAGATAAACCAGAAAATCAATGACATATAACATATCTGTTGAGATAATTTAACAACTTCAGTAGTTTTACATTATTCACACATGCACACACAAAAAACCCCAAAATGCAGCCATTTAAACTTGGCTGAATAAATTAAAACATAAAAGAACTCAAATGAAAAAGACACCTCTTTCTCTCTCCCGCTCCATTTCTATCCATGGCTTTGACCAAAAAAACGGCAGTTAAAAGAGCTACAAATAAAATATTTGTATATAAGTCATATTTAAATATAAGTCATTGCACATTGACTTTGAGTCCCAGAAACTATACAACTCATTCTGTCAATATATATGAACATCTTGTTCACACAGACGCATCAACAGGGTTTCTATTTAAATATACAGTCACGAGTGAGCTAAAGCTTAAATTATTCTGTGATTTACATTTAAAAAATAAATACATTTATTTTTGTGTGAAGGAGAATTTCAGTGTTTTCATGACTTCTAGAGTAGACAGTTCTATTTTGCTATATAAAACAGTTAAAACTTTATTGAGTGGACCTTTGATTAAGCACTAAACCTGTACTTTTATCCCCCGAAAAGTTCTCCAAGAATTCAAATATAATCTTTCATGAGGGAAGGATTCAGAACAATCCCTCTCCCTGTTGAGCAACAGACCTTAGAACCAGAAACGGAAAGTTACTGTCTATTGCATGTTCTGATTGTTGTAATAAAAACTACTGAATGTTGATGTCCAAATGTAAGAGTTTTGTCTCTCACATCAAACAGAGCTACAGGATCTGCTACAGTATAGTTAACTGGGAAAAGTGGACTTAATACATCCCGTTTCCTCTTCCTAATTTTACTGAAGCATTGTGTTAACGAGTCTCTGTTCTCATGTTGGTGGGGGTCCGTTGGTGTAGAGGAGCATGGGGTAAAAGGATCGGGCAAAGTTGTTGGAGAGAGTGCAGCTGTAGTCGTCTTCTGATAGAGGCAGCAGGCATGTCAGACCCAGCAACAACATGAAGAGGACATGAAGGGGCAAAGCAGCTCGCAAGACACGATAAAGGAAGGGCCTCGCTCGGGATGAACCAGCCTCGGCAGCCCTGCAAGTAGAAGAGAAAGAGAGGAAAGGGACTGTTATGCAGAAGTGAACTTAAAGAAATAGTTTACTGAAAAATTATAATTCTCTCATGATTTACTCACGCTTATACAGCCTCAAACTCATATGACTTTCAAAAGCAAAGATTTTTGATGGAAATTATGTAAATATATCCTTATAATGGAAGTCAATGGGGTCCAATACTTCCAAGCCCCAAAAAGGGCATAAAGGCAGCATAAACGGTCAGAAATCTAGGGGTAACCATTGATGATGAGCTAAATTTCACAGACCACATCTCAAAGACTGTAAGATCATGTAGCTTTACACTCTACAATATCAGGAAGATAAGACCTTTCCTCTCTGTGCATGCCACACAACTGCTTGTTCAGTCACTTGTCATAACTAGACTGGACTACTGTAACGCTCTCATTGCAGGCCTCCCTGCATGTGCTATTAGACCTCTCCAAATGATCCAGAATGCAGCAGCATGTCTGGTCTTTACTGAACCTAAGAGAGCACATGTTACACCACTCTTTGTCTCTCTCCACTGGCTGCCGGTTCATGCACATACTAAATTCAAGGCCCTGATGCTGGCATACAAAACAGTCACTTGGTCTGCTCCAGCATACTTAAAAACATTTATGCAGAGCTACGTTCCCAACAGAAGCCTGCGGTTGGCTAAGGAACGTCGCCTTGTCATACCAAAACAAAGAGGCACCAAAACACTTTCCCGGACTTTCAGTTTCATCATACCACGGTGGTGGAATGACCTTCCCAACTCAATCCGGGAAGATAACTCACTCTCTATCTTCAAAAAACGGCTAAAAACATATCTTTTCCAAAAGCATTAACCAGTCACTAAAAATTCACTTAAATCTGTTTTGTATACTATTCTGATGATAGTGAAACTTTGTAGTATGGCACTTTTCGTACCACTGTCTCCTTAAGATGATGCGCTTATGTTTTCCTCTTTTGTAAAGCGTCTGCCAAATGAATAAATGTAAATGTAAATAACATCTGAAAAACATGAATAACCATCACTCCTGGACAAACTATTTGACTAAAAATCTGACATTCTATAGCTTAGTATTACTTTTAGTCCCGCTGTCCACACACGAGGACATACATTTTTAGGAAAACTATTTGCTCAAGCAAAAAAAAATATTTTTTTTTTTCTAGTTTATTAGGTGCTACTAGTTAAAAATCAAAAGGGAAATGGAAAATGCACACAGCCTTCACGTAGGGAATTTTTGAAGAGAGCACTAGAACACATCAGCTTCAGCTAGGTCACAAAAACACAACACTGAAAGCAGATACACACTCACAGACAAAAACACTATCAGTGCGTACCTGACACTTGTGGAAGATCCTCCTGAAACAGCCTGAACTCCAGTGCTTTCCTAGAGAGAGACAGAGAGATTAGCGGATTGAGTTAGGTTTTTCCCAGATATCTCTTGATCTAGTAAACAGTTAAATCACAATAGCTGCTCTTTGTACTTCATTGCTGTATTATTTGCCTAATTTAATATGCATTATTTCACCTACAAGCTATGAGAGAGGCAATGCAATAAATTATTTTGAAAATAATAATGGCTAAAGGGCATTGCTAGGCATGACCAGCAGGCAGGGGCGTAGCACCAAATTTTGGGCCCTGGGTACAAACCATCTTGCTGGGCCCCCGTACCAAATATGTATGTATAGAAAACTGACTTCTAAGGGGCCCCCCCTGCCTCGGGCCCTGGGTACTCAGTACCCTTTACCCCCCCAGTCCGACGCCCCTGCCAGCAGGAGAATATATTTACAATATATCACAGACTTGAGTGCCTTTTTTGCTTTAACAGAACCGTTTCTACATAATAAAAATATTAGCGACAGAATTTGTCATTTAAATATTATTTTATTCAGCAAATTAAATTGCAATCCTTCCACCTCTAATGAGTGCTGTGCAGTGACATGGTGATCAGGTTTTTTGCATATCATGGATTTTAGCACAACTGGGCCGCTCTTGTAGATCAATTAGCATCCAGGACTGAAACTATGTGTTTTTATATAAAATTATCTTCTTATGGAGTTTTGTGTTCCCTGCCACAGTCGCCTTCAGCTTGCTCAATGGGGTTTTTAATACAATTATTATTTAATTACTTATTTTTAAACATGATTAACAATCGTATTTTATCTAATTACACAATGATGAATCATCAACATTATAGACATTACAGTTTTATCTTCTGTTAATGCTGATATTCTGTAAAGCTGCTTTGAAACTATGTGTGTTGTGAAAGGCGCTATACAAATAAAAATGACTTGACTTGATCTAGCCTTTGTAAACAACACCAAAAATTTTGTTCACCAGTTCTATACCTTGTGCTGCGTTGACACTGTCCCGCCCACATCAGGACCTGATGAGTCCTGCAACAGAACAGTGGACATATCAGCATGGAAGTGAAATGCACCAGTCTGAGCTGCTGCAGTGAGTCTGTACGCATGTGATTGAATGAAACATACCAGTATGATCTGCAGTGTGTGCAGGTCATGTGCGATCTGTCTGATTAGCAGCCGTAACTTGTTGCAGATGACGTGAACCTTCTCTTTGACCTCCAGGGTGTCTTCTCCCTGGTCCTGTAGTAGGATCTGGGAGGAGATCTCCTGCAGCGAGTACACCTCATTCTCATGAGACTGCAAGTCCTGCTGAACAGCCTATGACCAGAAAACGTGAAAAAGTTAACTATCAACAAATGCTCAAGCTTGTCAATGGCACAGAAGCTCTAAACAAAAAAATACCCCAATAGCAACTACTAATCCTGAACCTCACTAAACCTAACATAACTATTAACCCTAAGTCAACTTTGGAAATATTTAGATATGAATCAAGAGATTATTTAGTCCCACTATTACCCTTTTTTACAGAGATGGTTTCATTAGGTTTTGTTATTCTTGTGGGTATATTGTCTGATATTTCACAAAAATAACAGAACCTGCCCACACACACACATACCTTGAGAGTGTCTCGATGCTCTTGCAGGATGTCGAGGTCTGTGTTTTGGTCGTGGATGTTGACCATGTAACGCTGGCTCTCTGCTTTAGCTAACCACAGCAGTAAAGAGTGAAGAGTCTCATGGAACTCCTGAGAAAACAGAACAAAGCGTGATGACTGAGTCTGTTTTTCACAGGGCTAGATTACATGATGCTTGTCTGCATGTACTTGGTTTACAATATCAGACTTAAAAAGGACTCATAGGGACAGTTCAACCAAAAATGAAAATGATCTCACGATTTATGCACCATCATGCCATCCCAGATTCTTTCTTCTGAAGAACAGCTTAAAAAATGTGGGACCCATTCAATTGCATTGTAATGACCTACAGAGCTGAAATATGCTTCTAAAAATCTTTTTGTGTTCTGTTGAAGAAAGAAAGTCATACACATCTGGGATGACATGAGGGTGAGTAAATGATTAGAGAATTTTCATTTTGGGTGAACTCTTCCTTTAAAAGAAACCCCACAGTATGCTGTATGGCATACAATTTAGTACAACATTTAAAAAATCACGTTATCAGCCACGGCAATAACTCATCTTGTTTTAAGTGTAAATTTGAGTGAAAACAATTTCTCTGACTAAAGGACATAACTTCCAGTTAAAAGAAGGAAGAGAGAGAAAGTATTTTTGTCTTTTTTTTAAACAAATTTTGACACTGTCAACAAGTATATCAAGAGATCTACGACTCCGACACGGTATGCTGTGGCTTCAAGAACAACCTGTACCAAGCATTTCTGCAACCTTTTGACACAAACAACCAAAAAACCCTTAGTTGTTGTTAACCTTTGAAGCAAATATTCTGTATGGAGTTTTGAGAGATAAAATCTATCTGAAATCAGGAAACGGAACAAGTGCAAGCATGTGAAAGTGCATAGAAATTTGGTTTTGTATAATGCATGCAGTATTGCCATTCAAAGGTGATCATGGCTAAAGAAAAAATGTATGGTACATAACTGTATTGTCTCAACTCTTCCAATCAAACATGCAGTCAGTGTCACTTATCAAAATAATTGTTTTCCTCACCTGACACTCCATGAGGGCTTGGTGCAGTCGGTGCTCCCAGCTGTACAGGGCCCCACAGGCCTGTGCCCATTTCTGATTGGCTGACTGCAGATTCTTACGTAATTCCTGTAGTTCAGTGCTGTCTCCATCCTGGAAGCCTCGCCCACTTAGATTAACACCAATCATCACCAATTTGTAGCCGTTAAAACTTCTCTGCATTTCCTAATGAGAGAAAAACAACAACATGAACTAACAAGAAAATGCTCATTCACAATGTCTTTCTAAATTATAATAATTGATGAGTACTGCAGAAAATGAGCTTGAAGCTGATAAAAGCACACGTGACAAAGCATATAATATATTAAAGGGATAGTTCACCCAAAAAATGTTATTCTCTCATCATTTACTCACCCTCATGCCATCCGAGTTGTGTGACTTTCTTTCTTATACTGAATATCTCCACTCTGTATGTCCATACAATGCAAGTGAATGGTAATCAGATCTTTGTAGCACCAAAAATGACATAAAGGAAACATAAAAGTAATCCATACGACTTCAGTGGTTAAATCTATAACTTCAGAAGCGATATAACAGGTGTGGGTGAGAAACACCCATTTTTACATCTGAAAGTAACATGTGGTGCCTGTTTAGTTTCACCTTTATATCTTAAAATGAAAGTTAAAGTGAAGATTTAGAGTAAAAAGGATTTAAACATTGAACTGTTTCTCACCCACACCTATCATATCGCTTCTGAATATATAGATTGATGTCATATAGATTACTTTTATGTTTCCTTTATGTGATTTTTGGTGCTACAAATGTCTGATCATCATTCACTTGCATTTTATGGACCTATAGAGCTGAGATATATATATACAGTGAGGAAAATAAGTATTTGAACACCCTGCTATTTTGCAAGTTCTCCCACTTGGAAATCATGGAGGGATCTGAAATTGTCATCGTAGGTGCATGTCCACTGTGAGAGACATAATCTAAAAAAAAAAATCCAGAAATCACAATGTATGATTTTTTAACTATTTATTTGTATGATACAGCTGCAAATAAGTATTTGAACACCTGAGAAAATCAATGTTAATATTTGGTACAGTAGCCTTTGTTTGCAATTACAGAGGTCAAACGTTTCCTGTAGTTTTTCACCAAGTTTGCACACACTGCAGGAGGGATTTTGGCCCACTCCTCCACACAGATCTTCTCTAGATCAGTCAGGTTTCTGGGCTGTCGCTGAGAAACACGGAGTTTGAGCTCCCTCCAAAGATTCTCTATTGGGTTTAGGTCTGGAGACTGGCTAGGCCACGCCAGAACCTTGATATGCTTCTTACAGAGCCACTCCTTGGTTATCCTGGCTGTGTGCTTCGGGTCATTGTCATGTTGGAAGACCCAGCCTCGACCCATCTTCAATGCTCTAACTGAGGGAAGGAGGTTGTTCCCCAAAATCTCGCAATACATCCTCTCCTTAATACAGTGCAGTCAGCCCTGTCCCATGTGCAGAAAAACACCCCCAAAGCATGATGCTACCACCCCCATGCTTCACATTAGGGATGGTGTTCTTGGGATGGTACTCATCATTCTTCTTCCTCCAAACACGGTTAGTGGAATTATGACCAAAAAGTTCTATTTTGGTCTCATCTGACTCACATGACTTTCTCCCATGACTCCTCTGGATCATCCAAATGGTCATTGGCAAACTTAAGACGGGCCTTGACATGTGCTGGTTTAAGCAGGGGAACCTTCCGTGCCATGCATGACTTCAAACCATGGCGTCTTAGTGTATTACCAACAGTAACCTTGGAAGCGGTGGTCCCAGCTCTTTTCAGGTCATTGACCAGCTCCTACCGTGTAGTTCTGGGCTGATTTCTCACCTTTCTTTGGATCATTGAGACCCCACGAGGTGAGATCTTGCATGGAGCCCCAGTCTGAGGGAGATTGACAGTCATGTTTAGCTTCTTCCATTTTCTAATGATTGCTCCAACAGTGGACCTTTTTTCACCAAGCTGCTTGGCAATTTCCCAGTAGCCCTTTCCAGCCTTGTGGAGGTGTACAATTTTGTCTCTAGTGTCTTTGGACAGCTTTTGGTCTTGGCCATGTTAGTAGTTGGATTCTTACTGATTGTATGGGGTGGACAGGTGTCTTTATGCAGCTAACGACCTCAAACAGGTGCAATAATTTAGGATAATAAATGGAGTGGAGGTGGACATTTTAAAGGCAGACTAACAGGTCTTTTAGGGTCAGAATTCTAGCTGATAGACAGGTGTTCAAATACTTATTTGCAGCTGTATCATACAAATAAATAGTTAAAAAATCATACATTGTGATTTCTGGATTTTTTTTTTTAGATTATGTCTCTCACAGTGGACATGCACCTACGATGACAATTTCAGACCCCTCCATGATTTCCAAGTGGGAGAACTTGCAAAATAGCAGGGTGTTCAAATACTTATTTTCCTCACTGTATATATTAAAAAAAAAAACACTTTGCTTGTGTTCTGCTGCAAAAAGAGCCATTCACATCTGGGATGGCATGAGGTTGAGTAAATGATAAAATAAGTTTTTGGGGTGAACTATCCCTTTAATGCGCTGTGTTGCTAGGCAATCATAAACAGCCTACAGTTAAGCTAATTAACCAATATCACATGAGTTGTTGTTCTGAATATCAGCTTGGCTGTAATAATTATTAATACATTTATTGAACAGAGCTAACTTTTCTCATACTGCACTTGCTGCCATTGTTTAAAAGCAACTAGAGGTCAAGTGTTACTGGGGTTTTGGGTACTCCACTTCATGTTGTGCCTATCAACAACACATACTGTGGTAAAATCACTATAACATATACTTCATGCTTTATAAACAGTTTTTATTCCTCCATATTTCTCGATTTTATCGTTCTCAGTACCTTTAGTTTGTGAATATTGCTCTCCATGTCTCTGATGGTGGTTTTTGTCTCCAGAGTTTGTAGTTTCTCCAGCTCGGGCAGCACATCGTTGAGCCATGCCATGACCTCACAGAGGTCAGAGTTCAGTTTGTGCCACTGCTGAAGATCCTGTGGCATGCTGCACGACTGCACCTGCTGGAGCTCCAATCGCTCGATCACACCTGAGGACCCAGATCAGCAGAGGGAAAAGGTCAGCCTTCATGAAACGTAACTGATGTTTAAGCATGTGTTTAGAAGTGTGTGTGTAATTTGAATAGGCAGTCAGTATGTCTACGTGTGTGTGTGTGGCACCTGTCTGATCTGCTGCAGAGAGGACTGTCAGTCCATGATCCTCCAGTGGTTCTTCCTCATTCAGAATCTGTTTCACTCGCTTTATACTGTCTATACTGCCAGCACACTCAGACATGAGCTTATCCTACAAATAGAGAGCAAACACAACAAACTGTGAAGCCCTGTGGGTGGTAATAGGCTAGGCTTCAGTAAAAGTGTGTGAGTATGAGTGTCCACAGTTTGTGTGCTCACATAGGCCTGTGGGTGGTACGGTGTGCTGGTGTCAGTGGGTGAAGTGAGACTGCATATGATCTCTCTGTTAACTCGTTTCCTGTCTGGCAGATCGGGAGAATGCCACGTCTCCATCACTGATCTCCCCACTGAGCATGAAACAGAGAAAGACATTTTAACCCTCATAATATTTACTTAAACAACTATGTAGAAAGTCAAAAGTCAACAAACCAAAAATAATTAAGATGCAGTTGATGACAAAATCCACACGAATTATGAAACAAACAAACAAACAAAAAAAAAACATCTTTGTGAATTTGTCTGCATTATACATGCAATGGTGCTCCAACAAATGCAGACAAATATTCTTGTAAAACATAAAACTAAAATATCAGGAGCCATTAAGAGTGTGAAATGGGCAGCTGTTTAGAAGAAGAATTTGTTAACCAGCCAGGCAGTGAACTTTAAATATAACATTTCTATAATGCTTAGAGATAAAGAGCAGGGAATGTAACAGTGTTTAGTGGAATGAAGGAAGCATGGTCATGTAGGGTGCAGTTGAGCTGATGCAGTTGATGTGTGACACAGGTATATGCTGAAACATTTGAAACACGCATGTCATGTGCAATGAGAGTGCTAACAGCATGCAGCAGGCTGATGCCTACCGGTTACAGACTTCAGAGCTTTAGCTGTAGCTTTAACAAATGACTCAGAGCTCTCAGTGACCTCTACATCTGCAAAAGAAGAGTGGCAGACAGACACAGAGATCTAGATATGCTCTAACAGAGCGACAGACACAGATCCACTTTAAAAAAATCAGCAGATAACAGACAGAAAGATCTAGATCCACTTTAACAGAGCAGCAGAATACAGACAGAGAGGTCTAGATGCACTCTATTAGAGCATCAGATAACAGACGGCGAGATCTAGAAACACTCTAAAAGTGCATCAGAAAACAGGTCTAAATACACTCTAATAGAGCATCTGATAACAAAAGGATCTAAATACACTTTCACAGAGTGGCAAATAACAGACAGAGAGGCCAAGAGACACTAACAGAGTATCAGATATCAGACAGCAAGATCTAGAATCATTCTACCAGAGCATCGGAAAACAGGAAGATCTAAATACACTAATAGAGCATCAGATAACACAGAAATCTATATGTACATCCATTATAGAGATACCTAAATCCACTAAGAGAGCATCAGATAAAAGCTGGCGAGATCTAGAAGCACCAACAGTGTCATAAAACAGAGAGAACTACACACTTTAATAAAACATGAAATAACAGAGGTCTAAATACACTTTAAGAGCAACCCTACAGTAGATACACTAACAGAGCCACAGATAAAAGACGGCAGGTTCTAGAAACACTCTAACAGAGTGTCAGAAAAATGAATGTTATACAGTGCATCCGAAAAGTATTCACAGCGCTTCACTTTTTCCACTTTTTGTTATGTTACAGCCTTATTCCAAAATTGATTAAATTCACAATTTTCCTAAAAATTATACCAGATGTACAGAGATATCCTTGATGAAGCAATGTACAGAGATATCCTTGATGAAGCAATGTACAGAGATATCCTTGATGAAAACCTGCTCCAGAGTGCTCTGGACCTCAGACTGGTATTAATGGTATACATTTTTTAATACATTTGCAAAGATTTCAATCAAACTTCTTTCACGTTGTCATTATGGGGTATTGTTTGTAGAATTTTGAGGAAAATTATGAATTTAATCAATTTTGGAATAAGGCTGTAACATAACAAAATGTGGAAAAAGTGAAGCACTGTGAATACTTTCCAGATGCACTGTAGATACACTCTCATAGAGCATTAGAAAACTGTGATAAAAATACACTTGAATTGAGTTGCAGTTAATGGACATAGAGATCTAGATACACATTAAAGGGATAGTTCACCAAAATATGAAACTTCTACAGTAGTCAAATAAAAATGTTTAAGCTCTGTTGGTCCTCCACAATGCAAGTGAATGGTGACCAGAAATCAGAAGGTCCAAAAAGGATATAAAGGCAGCAAAAATGTAATCCATAAAACAGTGGTTAAATCCACTGATATCAGAAGATATGTATTTAACCACTGGAGTCTTATGGATTACCTTTGTGCTTTTTGGACCTTGAGTTCTGGTCACTTGCATTGTATGGACCTACAGAGCTGAAATATTCTTTTAAAAATCTTAATTTGTGTACTGCAGAAGAAAGTCATACACATCTTGAATGGCATGAGGGTGAGAACTATCATTTTAAAAGAGTGACAGAGACCAAGAAGTGATCTTACAGAGTAAAGGAGAAGGCTTAGATTGAAATGCTATATGCAGAAAATTGTATGTGGGATGGCATCAATTTGTGGCCAACAGTGAGTAGTTACCTGACAGGGCGCTGTAGTACGTCAAATCCTCATTATCCTCTGGAGATGAAGATCCCCCCACATCGACTGTGTGGTCCCACTCCAGAGGGATGGAATCCACACTGACGGGCGTCTCACGCCCAGAGCGCTCCAGAGTGGGTGGTAACAGGTGGCACACATCCTGTCCTACAATCAGAGAAACATCAGAGCTCATAGCAGCCTCCTCTTCCTCTCTTTCTCTTTCCCTCTCCCACACCCCACTGAACTCAACAGAGTCCTCCAGATCTGTGTCTCTGTCTGAGAAATCCCTGTCCTCCTCCAGTACCTAAGACAAGGGCAGAAAGGGAAGAACTTAGTCAGTACTTGGGTTATGCAATATGCAGGTAATAAAAAAAAATTGTTACATATGTATCGTGCATACTGTATATCATACCGAAGCCAAATGTTTTTGTATTAATCCAACACTAGTCAGTACACAAATTTGAGCTAATAAAAAAAACATTATCTATGAGTACTTACTTAATGAGTATTTGCTTTGTGATGTGTGTTTTAAAACTGACCGGGCGTCTGCTGATGAGGCGATGGTGGAATCGGGCGACCCTGCCAAACACTTCCTGGCAGTATGAGTGCAGCTCCTCTAGTTCATCTTCTATGAGTACAGCGTCCAGTGGAGCGCTCTTCTGGATCAGGTTCTCTCCAAAAACGATCAGAGCATCAATCTTATTTGTGTTTAGGGTGATCTCCTGCTGAAATGCCTGCAGGAAATAAAAAGACACACTTTTCTTCATTCTGTCTTGTACAGACCCATTTAACCTGTTTAAACCTTTTATATTACATTGGAAAACGTAAGATAAATCGGAGTATACTGACGCTGAGTTGACGCATCTTCTCGTGGATATCACTCTCTGAAAAATGCTCTACATTGGTGAGTTGAAGGTCCATCTCGGTCAGCCACACCAGAATCCCTTCCCTCGTCCCCTCAAAGTCTTCACGCTGGGATGTAAAGTGCTGCACAGAAGAGTAGAGTTTAGATGGATGGATGGACAGACGTATAGATGGATGGATATATAGATGAACAATAGATGACCAAGGTCTGACCTTTAACCTGCGCAGCACAGTGGCCACTCTCTTCTGAAGTGTATCCCAGCGCTGGTTTCCCTCGTGTACCATCATCTTCAGCTTACTGGCACCGTCAGTTCGGTTCTCTCGTGCCAAACGGCGATATTGTTTATTCACCAGCTCCAGTTGTGTCAGACGCTCATGGACCTGACGCTGGAATGCCTGAATGTTTGCATGTAAAAAACAAGAGTTCAATAATTGTCCAATAATCTTCTCTAGGCCCTACAGCACACATTGCAGCAAACATAATGGTGGCAATGCTACAGCCATCACTTAAGCTAGTGCAGTGTTTTAGTTGTGTGCATATCACTTTTAATCTGCTTGACAGTTCTGATGCTATTTTTCTTGTTTAAAGCTACACTATGTAACTTTTGTCCCTCTAGTGTTTGAAGAATAAAATTGCAAGTTACTTAAGGAGGAACATTGTTTTAGTAATTATGTGAGTGCTCTTCTGCACGGATGAATCTGATGGTTTAAGGAGTACCGGCGTAACCATGGTTACAGGTAAACATGTTTAACTTATCAGAGCAAATATCACCAACAACAAAACTCGACCCCTCACCACAAAAAAAAATATATAATATATATAAAACGAACACATATATATATATATATACACTCACCTAAAGGATTATTAGGAACACCTGTTCAATTTCTCATTAATGCAATTATCTAATCAACCAATCACATGGCAGTTGCTTCAATGCATTTAGGGGTGTGGTCCTGGTCAAGACAATCTCCTGAACTCCAAACTGAATGTCAGAATGGGAAAGAAAGGTGATTTAAGCAATTTTGAGCGTGGCATGGTTGTTGGTGCCAGACGGGCGGTCTGAGTATTTCACAATCTGCTCAGTTACTGGGATTTTCATGCACAACCATTTCTAGGGTTTACAAAGAATGGTGTGAAAAGGAAAAACATCCAGTATGCGGCAGTCCTGTGGGCTGAAAATGCCTTGTTGATGCTAGAGGTCAGAGGAGAATGGGCCGACTGATTCAAGCTGATAGAAGAGCAACTTTGCCTGAAATAACCACTTGTAACAACCGACGTATGCAGCAAAGCATTTGTGAAGCCACAACACGCACAACCTTGAGGCGGATGGGCTACAACAGCAGAAGACCCCACCGGGTACCACTCATCTCCACTACAAATAGGAAAAAGAGGCTACAATTTGCAAGAGCTCACCAAAATTGGACAGTTGAAGACTGGAAAAATGTTGCCTGGTCTGATGAGTCTCGATTTCTGTTGAGATATTCAGATGGTAGAGTCAGAATTTGGCGTAAACAGAATGAGAACATGGATCCATCATGCCTTGTTACCACGGTGCAGGCTGGTGGTGGTGGTGTAATGGTGTGGGGGATGTTTTCTTGGCACACTTTAGGCCCCTTAGTGCCAATTGGGCATCGTTTAAATGCCACGGCCTACCTGAGCATTGTTTCTGACCATGTCCATCCCTTTATGGCCACCATGTACCCATCCTCTGATGGCTACTTCCAGCAGGATAATGCACCATGTCACAAAGCTCGAATAATTTCAAATTGGTTTCTTGAACATGACAATGAGTTCACTGTACTAAAATGGCCCCCACAGTCACCAGATCTCAACCCAATAGAGCATCTTTGGGATGTGGTGGAACAGGAGCTTCGTGCCCTGGATGTGCATCCCACAAATCTCCATCAACTGCAAGATGCTATCCTATCAATATGGGCCAACATTTCTAAAGAATGCTTTCAGCACCTTGTTGAATCAATGCCACGTAGAATTAAGGCAGTTCTGAAGGCTGAAAGGGGTCAAACACAGTATTAGTATGGTGTTCCTAATAATCCTTTAGGTGAGTGTATATATATATATATATATATATATATATAAACGGTGGAAATTATAACTAAGCTAGCAGGCAAGTAGATTAAGGTAGTAACTGGTTTAGAGAATGGCATTGTTACCAGCATAATAATTTTTGTTTTTTTTCCATTGTCCAATAAAAAATAAAAAAATAAATTTCCATCGAAAATGAAATTGAACGCACTGCAGTACAATCCATAATAAACAGCTCATTAGATTGAATAAACACTATATAATGAACTACTGTGCTAAGAGAGTTACCTGGCTAACTACTGGCCCAATAAAATATCTTACCTTTCGAGCAAAAAAAACTCGACCCAGAGATGGAGTTGTCGCCACCTCTGAAAAGTCAATCCCATGTTTTTTCATGTTTTATTAAGGGCTCTGTCGCTTTCCCTTTATACTTGCAGACTGTTCTCGGTTCTTGGTTTCTTTATTTTGATAACATGTGATTCCCCAGAGGGTTGCCTTATTGAATGATCCATGTTCAATGTTGCTCATTTCTTGTGGCTACAAGCTTTCAATTTTAAGCTACTACCTCACCTCTCACCACACATATACACCTGATGTACAGCTGGACCTTTTTTATTTATTTATGGACATGACGTAAACAAGCACGGACGAATGACAGAAGTATGCAATTTTCCGCCAAATCCGTCCCGACAGCTCTAAAATATAAATCATAATTATAGGCTTACCTTAGTGAATCGGCGTAAGGCAAAAACATGGTTTGGAAGACGGAGTGTTGGTGTACTAGATCATTAATTACATTTTGTTCATTTATAACAATAAAATCTTACATATTGTAACTTTAAATGTAACATTTTATTCCCAGTGTTTGTAAAACATCAGTGCACTGACAGACCTCAAACTTTTTAAGTTCCTCTTTAGCACAGGTGTAGAGCACGTCTTTGGTGGCGGGATTAGCCGCTGTGTGTTCTGCTGCATTAAGCCACTCCTCAAAGCGTGCATAGTCGTCCAGGAACTTGCACCACAGACGCCTTGTCTCCTCAATCCTAAAGGGGGAAGATAAAACCATAACTGTTGAATACTTTCTAAAGAGTGAGTGTGTTTCTAATGGGTATGTGTCTGTAAATGTGTTTGTATTGACCTCATTCTCCTCTCCATGGACATGGCACATATGTTCCTCCAGCGGCGGTCCAGACTGAGTGTGGTCTGCTGAATGGAGTCGTTCTCTCCATCACTGCCACAAGCATCCGCATCATGCAGCAAAACATCGCACAGGGTCAGGACAGATGCCACGCCGTCTGTGTGCTGTTCAATGTCCCTTTGCAGGTCCTGGTGAATACAAAGTAAATCACATTGTAAAACGAACATATAACATATAAACTGTAAGAACTAGCAGTCATCCAAGCAAGTAAGACTCTAGGTCTGAAGAGTTCTGCAGAGTTAATTTGTGTTCTGTAATTTGAAGTGTTTGTTCGGATTGAACAAGATCAGTCATAACGCATTGTTGGGTTGCACGGTATATCGGTTCTAATGAAATATCACAATCCCAAAAACTTTTAAATGCTACGATATCATAATGTTGTTAATTTCGGTACCATATGCCGCTATTAGCCAAATGTAATGTAATGTGAACGTTTTTATATGAAATCAAAGACCATTTGAAAATAATAATATAAAAGCCTCTATATGGCCAAGTGTGATAATTAAACAGCAGAAGGATGTCATTTAATTAAATAATATAAAGTCACATGCGTTGTGCACCACCTCTCTGCCCTGTCATCTCCTTCACACACACACAGGCACGCACACGAACATACACACACAAATGCAACACACACTACTAATGCTTGATTTTCATGCAGTGTGTCCAATGGTATCCATTTGCAGAGCCACAGATCAGTGTGTTTAGTGTATACACTGCGGCAAACTCTCAAATTAACTCTTTCTCTGTTGCAGTTCTGAGATACTCAGCTCAGAGATTTTCAGTTCACCTTGCGTGAAGCTTGATATAACGAACGAACCCTTCACATACAGGAAGAACTTCAAAGATTTCAAAATAAAATTCCTGCTGAAATCAGAGCTCAATTTAACTGATTTGAGAGCTCTATTCAACCGATTGTGTGAAATTGAAGACATTGCGACAGAAAAAAATATTACTACTGTATAAAAGTGTAACATTCAAAGCAGTCACAATAATACTCATAGTAATAATAATATAATATTAAATGGTTATATTATTAGTATTATTATCTGTAAGCAATACCACATAAACAAGTGTACTGAATATCAGCATGTTGTGATTCAGCCATGGCAGCCTTTTGACTCAGGTAATCCGATTTTTTTCATTTAACGTTTTCATTAATACTGTAAAGCTCTGCTGTGCGTCTTTTTTCATCTTTTTACCTATAATAATTATATACAAATATTCCCCCCAGAAATATCTGGGAACTTGCTAGTGCCTTGGTGGAAGAGTGGGGTAACATCTCACAGCAAGAACTGGCAAATCTCCATGAGGAGGAGATGCACTGCAGTACTTAATGCAGTCGGTGGCCACATAAGATACTGACTGTTACTTTGTTCAGGGAAACATTATTCCATTTCTGTTAGTCACATGTCTGTGAAACTTGTTCAGATTATGTCTTAGTTGTTGAATCTTTTTATGTTCATACAAATATTTATTTACACATGTTAAGTTTGCTGAACAAAACAATATATATATATATATATATATATATATATATATATATATATATATATATATATATATACATACACAGTACAGTGCAAAAGTCTTATGCACATAAGATGTTTCACAAAAGCATTTGTCTTAAGCTGTATAAGACAAATATATATATATATATAACATTTTTGCTGCCTTTATATCTTTTTTGGACCTTCTGATTTCTGGTCACCATTCACTTGCATTGTGAGGACCAACAGAGCTTAAACATTCTTCTTAAATATCTTAATTTGTCTTCTGTAGAAGTTTCAAAAAGGGAACTATCCCTTCAATGTGTATCTAGATATATATATATTCTTATTGAAAAGAATAATTTACTCACCCTCATGCCATTTGAGATGTGTTTGCCTTTCTTTCTTCTGCAGAACACAAACAAGGTTTTTTTTGAGAATATCTCAGCTCTGTAGGTCCATACAATGCAAATGAAAGGTGGCCAGGACTTTGAAGCTCAAAAAAGTATATAAAGTCAGCATAAAGGTAAATTTTAAGTCTCCAGTGGTTGAATCAATGTCTTCTAAAGGAATTCAGTTGGTTTTGGGTGAGAACAGACCAAAATGTAACTCCTTTTTCACTAAAGAAATCTATTGCTCTCTTGTGGTCTAAGGTTTGTAATCGTCAGAGCAACGCAATAGCACACCTAATGTATGTGCAATAGGACCACGCTGTGATGAGGAGAAGGGTGTGGCTGGGCTGTGAGGTTGCACATCCGGTGCTGAATTGTCCTAATCAGCCGGGAGGGGGTTAAAGACGAACTGGAGGCACCAGTTGGAGAGAGAAACGCACTCCTTCATTTTTTATTTTAGTTGAAAATTCTGATTGACTCTGAAATACATCAGATAAAAGTGATAAAATAGGTTGGGAACAGTGTTTCTTGTTGATTTTTGGATGAAAGTATGACTATTTGGATCTAACCCCATCTATGAGACATGAAAGACAGAAGTATTGTGGTGTTGTTGAATGAACTGATTACCTGATGCTCTGCTAGTTTACGCTGTATTTCCTCACTGTGGCAGATGCTGTAGACGATGGGTTTAGCCAGCTCACCCTCAACACGGGACAGCCATGTGCGGAGATTACTCATGTTCTTATCTAGCTGTTGTACAGTCACCAACGTCTCCTTCAGCTTCCTTACCCTAAAAATCAATCAGTCAATAAATCAATCAAACAATCAATCAATACATCCATCCATCTGACCATTCTATGAATCAATCAGTCCATCCATCCATCAATCCTATGAATTAATCAATCCCTTACTCTGTCATTCAATAAGTCAATCACCCTTGTACACACTAACAAAAAGGCATAAAGAGCTTTAAAAGCTTCAAAACCAGATTACATTTTCTTCTTATTCTCTGTCCGTCATTTTATCTGTTTATTCTGCACCTATGCATCTTCCTAACGGGTCTTCTCAGTAGTTAAAAAATCTGATTGGTTTGACAGTCTCCTCCCATATTCAATTGCTACCCTCAGCAAGTAGATATATTTCCAGTATATGACTTTTATTCTGTGTTCTGTGTTGTACAGTTACAGCGAGTATGTCCAGTTAAAGTGCACAAAGACACAATGCAGGACAAAAGCCTTTTGCTCCATCAGAGTCTGCAGTGACCCACGTCATGTCCGTCTGCCGCGCTCTATTCTATTCTATTCTATTCTATAACTCTGAGTGGGTAGTCGGCTTTCACACCTCTCAAACAGACTAAAGGCATACATTTTTTTCCCACCCGTTTTCCGGCAACTCCCACTATTGATATAATTAGACGTCAAATGATTGGACGAATGTTGTCTATACATCACCAACTTGACAACGCCTTCTGATTGGATGGTTATCCTATGCAGTTAAGAAGGAAAACAGTTGAAAGAAGCTGGGGAAAGACAAGGTAGTTTGTTAAGTTGTTGCTGTTGTTTTTCAGTTTTAGAATTTCATTATTACTGTATGTTTCTTCAGTGGCAAATTCTCAGTGCCAGCAAAACCTTCTCTGCTGGCCTAACATGCTAAATAAATAAATATTTTTCATCCTTTCATTCTCAATCACATTTTTGCTGATGATGTATTTTTAATCGTTTTCCACTCTTTAATTAATCAGCAATCAAATAGAGAAAAACTAAAAGTTTATCCAGTCAGAATTTATTCCTTGATTCTTACAAGCAAAGTGTGACAACTGTTTAAAAAAATTGTATGCCAGATGCAGAGCGTGAGGCCTTCAGAATTTCTTCAGAATCCCTCAACAGTGCAAATGAATGAGCAACTAAAGTTAGATTGTCAGATTCATCAGCCAATCAGATTGATTTATTTGTTATTGGTGGGTGTGATCTTTATGATATTTCCCGGTTGAGGTCTTCTAGCTGGCCTTGAGTGATGCAATCATGCTTTAAGTGATGTAAGTAATTTGAAAGCGAAGAGTGCAAGATCTTGCCGACGAGTCGGCTGTCAACACTGCTGTTTTTGCCACTGATAAAGAGATCCTTATGGATTTACAAACACAAGATGTTCTGCATGACCGTGTGATTGCTTAATTTATTTAACAGGAATGTGAGGACTGATTTTCACTTCAAGCAAATTGGTAAGTGCATTTTGTGTTGTTTTAGCAACATCAGGAGTATTCCAAGTGTAAATTAGGCTGCTTGAGCATTCAGTGTCGGATCAAGATTTGAAAAGTAGTGCTGCATTCCAGTCAACTCAGAAAGTTGGATTTTACAACTTCCTACTAGAAAAAGTGCAATGGAATGAATCTTTAAATCAGAATTACAAATTGTAGGCTCGTGCAGAAATTCTCAACTCCGATTTCGCTGAGATGCGGGTGCATGATGTCACAAAAACATGTTGACACTCAGGGAGATAAACAAAGTAAGTGATAAACATTCACTTTTTTTTTAAAGTAATATCGATAAATTAGTTTGTTTCCACATTACATGATATTAAAGCTTGTTTAACAAATGCCTGCAGAAACCGGTGTATAAAACATTATAATCACTTTTAATAATCATACACCTGTAACACAAATGCAGGTGTTCAGCATTGTTTATCAGTTGGGCTGCTAGGAGACATTGGTATTACTAGTTAGCTGCGACATAATGTATGATGCCCAAAGGCATAGGGTGTCTTTTTCATTGTGAAACAATTAAACAGTTTTCTTAATGGCACGAATCACACTGAAGGCCTAGACTTAAAATGCACGGCCCGCCACTGTGTTTCTTAATATTGCTCCTGTGGCCCACAAGTTGTGTTGTGAGTTGAGTATTCCCGGGGCATATGATTTGTATCTATTTATTTATTGTTGCTTTGGTAACATTGGGTTAAAGGGATAGTTCACCCCAATAATGACAATTCTCTTAAAAAAATGGCTTAAATATTGATCTGTTTCTCACCCACATTTAGCACATCACTTCAGAAGATATGGATTTAACCACTGGAGTCTTATTGATTAGCTTTTTGGACCTTCTGCTTTCTGGTCACCATTCACTTTTATTGTAAGGACCAGAAGAGTTGAGATATTCTTCTAAAAATACTAACTTGTGTTCTGCATAAGAAAGAAAGTCATAAACATCTGTGATGGCATGAGGGTGATTAAATTATTTGAGAATTTAATTTTTTTTGTGAACTATTCCTTTGTTCTAATTGTTAATTTGAAATTACATTGTTTTTAATAAACATGTAATGTGAATGACTATTGATGTCTTGATATTAAATACATTTAAAAAAAAGTGTAATCACTCTACCTATAGTTAAACTATTAAAAACGAATTGTAGAATGAATTAATGACAAGAAGTTATATCAAAGAATTTACAATTTTTGTTACATATCGAATATTGAGCTTTATGGAATATACTGAATAGTAAATATGTCTATCAGCTGTATAGGACAGAAGAGTGTTAAAACACACACACACACACACACACACACACACACACGTTCATACACTGGATTATTCATACATGCATTTAATACTTTTGTTGTGTCTAATGTTAACCAATAAAATAGGTTTGAACTTCACATTTAACTTCAAACTCAGTGGCTGTTTGTTTTTCTGCAACTAATACTATATTATGTCCCTCTGTTTATGGATACTAAGGCTTTATGAACGACTTCTTAACTGGCCAATCGCAGACTGCTAGTGACTCTTAGTAGCCAATCTGAACGCAGGAGGCGGGACCTACCAGAATAGGGCTGGGGGGAGACTAAAACGACTAGGAGAATGGTGGCATTCCTCCCCATTCTCACGTGACCATTCCAATGGAGGACCGACCAAAACAAACGGGAGTGCTGATGTGGAAGGAATGACATCACACAACAAATCGACTGCACGTGACAATGCAGTGTTCGTTCACCAACACAAACGAACCAGTGCTTTCCATATTATCGAATACACAATATGTCGATGAAATACATTCAATTAAAACAACAACAGATGCATGCAATCTCTAGAAATGTTCCAAGAGCAATGAGAAGGCAGACAAGATATCAAATAAATGGAAATGGCAATGAACCTTCACAAAATAACAGGATTCAGATGAAGAAATACAGAGAGCTATGCAATAATCATAATTGCTGTTGTTGCATATAATATTCTATGCATTGGTATACATGCATAATTCAGATGCATCTTGCATGCTCTTTGCCGTATGGTTGCATGGACTTCTTAGGTGCATGTCTGTTTAGAAGAGCGAGCACAGTGTGAATGTCATCCTTAGAAACAAGCATATGCTTCAATTCAACGTAGGATTTGATCTGTCCTGCAATCCAGGCTAGTATTAGCCACTGAACACTCATTGCTGCCGTCTGTAAACACACATGCTGACAAAAGCACTGCCCATCCCCCTCACACACACACACACACACACGCATGCATGCATACATAAGGGACATCCAGTGTGTGCAATTAGGAAACACTTACTCACAGACCGGTGAGGCTGCTCCATGACTCTCGCGTCTTAATGTTAGCATGTTTGTCTGAATGGCTGAGGCTGATAACAGACACACACACACACACACTCGTCTTAGAGACTGTGAGCTACCGTATACATCACTCCCACCCCTGTCTTCCCTCACTCATTATTCAACCCCTATCTCTCCCTCTCCTCTCTGTATGACCAAGAGTAGAATTCAACATTCATGCAATGGCTTTCTCTTGGCTAGCTGAGATTACACACAGGTAGCGTTCTAGCTCACTGGAGATTTTCTTTGGAGGAGAAACTTTCTCCCTTTTTTTCCCCAGCAGAACAGTAAACACATATTTGACATTACTCATATAGGAAAGAAACATTACAAAGGAGATCTATTTTTTTATCTCAATGGTTTCTCCTTGATAGTAATACAATTAAATGGAGAACAAACAGAACCTTTTGCTTTAGTCTCCTGTTTTTAAATTCATATTCAGGGTTCAGTACAATTTAAGCTCAATCAACAGCATTTGCGGCATAATGTTGATTGCCACAAAAAACCTTACCTTTTCTTAAAAAGAAGCAGCACAAATATGGGTTACAGTGAGGCACTTACAATAGAAGTGAATGAGGCCAATCCGTAAAACAAAAGACCCCAGTAATCTCACGTTTCTCATCTAGAGTTTCAGAAGAGATCTCAACAATGTCTCACACTGTGCCCGATTTTTGCCAAGATACCAAAGTTAATGTAAAATCAGTGTCAAGAGATTTTAATATAAACAAATTTCTCACCAAATTCTGCAAACAATTGTTTCACATAACTATATTTGGCCTGGAGCACGTGAAAAGGTTTTAGGCCGGTTGATGGAATTGTTATTGTATCTTAGTGACTTGATAATGAACGTGTCCATATGCGTTGCAAACATTTGATTTTGTGGGATTTTGTTGTTATGAATTCTAGGTAACGTTATATAGCAAATGAACATAGATGAGGTTTCATTGGAATTGTGAAAATGACTTGTGATGGCCTTGGAAGCAAACAAACAAGTAATGTTTTGCACTGCATATTTGATCTAGCAAAAGTGTATGTATTCATTTGTATGTTTTATTGGAGTACCATTATAGTTTTATAAATTCCAGCTATTATTTAAAATGTAAAAACCTAACAATTTATATATATATATATATATATAAGAAAAATTTAGATGCATATGAAATATGTTGCTAAAAATAAAATTTATAATTTGTGATGGAGCCAGTTGAAAAGTTGGCAGGGTAAGTAAAAACCACAACTACTGGCCTGACTGGTCCGGTAGAAAATAAATGCTTGTCGTTTGCCTTGAACAGGCAGAAATTAATGTACAAGTACAGCATAGCATCATTTACTAACCACAGTCAAAAACACAAGAGAATGAAAGAGAGAACGTGGATTTGCGCAAATACGTTCACCAAAAACACTACATAGAAAATACACACAGTAAAACCAATAACCAATAAATAATGAAGCCCTTAATAAGAAGAATGAATAATAATAATTTTCTACTATGAAACGAATGGATTAAACTTCGGCACAGTCCTCGTCAGGTAACATATGTGCTGCAAACATGAATGATACTTCAAATCAAGCAATGATAAAATGGACAAAGAAATGCTTTGATAAGGAGCCGAGCCACATGAAAGGACTAGAATATCACGGGGGTGGCTTGGGCCATTAAGTAACCAACCACAGCAGCTGAGCATAGTGGCAGCAATTTTTGCACAGGCAAAGTCCTCTTGCATGCTCTTCAGAAATGATTGTGAAGTGACCTCTTCAAACTATGAACTTTCCAGCAGTTCAGCTAAATAAGATGATGAATCTGGGCCAGAGGGAACCACGTTGGTGGGCCTCACAGAGATAGAGCTGCTTGTCAATGTTTTTTCTTTTTCGAAGAGGGTAATTCACAAGTGCTGAGATGATCTGAGCACACTCCGCCCCTCGGAAGGGTTTAATTCAATCATTACAATTTACAGGTAGTCAATATTCTGCTGTCCTTCACTCAAAGAGATCTCCATTCAGGATGATAGTCAGGGTAGATAAAGATTACTTTGAAACATGCCATCTAATTTACCACACACACACACACACACACACACACACACACACACACACACACACACACACACAAAGCTGTCACACACCCTCCCTGTATCTCAATCTGCTCCCTAGCTCCCTATGTCGTGAATCGGTATTTCGTGAACATGAATTCGGGCACTGATCCACTGAAAATTGGGACACTTATGGCACAATCACCTGCAACATTTTAACGAGTTTGCGCATTGAAGCTCAGCTGTTATTAATCAGCACCATCACTGTGTAAATGAAAATCTCAAATGTACAGTGTTATTATGACAGATAAATGGCATAATTGAATAAATTCAAATTTATAGTAGTGTATTTGATACCTTTAAACAACTCAAATATTTAAAAGATTGTTTCACTTTCATGGTAATTATGAATAAAAAGCATTACAACCAAAATAAGGCTTGGATTTCATAGTTTATCACTTGTGCTTGAGAGACTTCAGAAGACATGATGATGTTTCTGGTAAGTCGGTAAAAGAACATAGTGAGCAACTATGCTCCCTGGTTTCTATGGTGCATTGTGGGATTTTTTAGGGAGCGAATGTTTCAGTGCACTGGAATGATTTTGCGAACGAGACTGATTCACTGATCAGTGCTCTGACTACTGAACTAGGGAACTGATTAAGACGCACCCCCTATCTAAGATAAAGTTGTTGCCATAGCTACAGTTACAGTGACAACAGCTACAGTTGTCTGAACTTCTTAGTGGAACACTGCATTGGCATGGCAACCAATTTGTCTTGGCAAACAGCAGCAAACAAATGTCCTCAGCTAATGCACCTTGGTCAACATCAAACACACAGACATGTTTACTTAGCTAAGCAGGCAGCCAGGCACATTTCATTGACTTCTGTTGTTTTTATATAAATCTACCAGAAATTATAATTACTGTAGACTAATCCTAACCTCAACCCTACCCGACCCCTAAAAGATTTTTTTGCATCTTTAGAATGAAAAACAAAATAAAGCATTATTTACTTTTTAATGAATCGTTTATCCAAATGAGGATGTCCCCCAATGTTCCTAAAGTGTGGTTTTATCAGAGTTAGTTCACTTTTGTGGACAATTTTTGTCACAAAACTGTAGCCAAGTATGTACACACACATACAGCAGTATAAATTGTCAAAAAACCCTTAAAAATGTGAGTCAAAAGAGAATGTGTTTCAAGAACTGTCCAATGTGGCCAACTTTTTAATGTTTCAGATGTAGCGTGTTGGAGTGTGTGTGTAGGTGTGTGCTCAGCAGGGGTGTTTTAAACACAGCATCTGCCCCATGTTGCCCATTTTGTCCATCCACAGTGAGCAGAGTTTTGTAAGATACCAAGGGTTCAAGAATATAATGGCTGCCATCACTCAGCCAATAGCTGATTAGCAGATGAGCAGAAGCACAGATCTTTGAAGTTGATTGGCTGAAAGACACAATAAGAGTAGACGGAAGACATTTGGGACAGCGTGTGGACACAAAGGCCTGTGCTAGCACACAGCAGCTGCCGTGTGTGTGTGTGTGTGTGTGTGTGTGTGTGTGTGTGTGTGTGTGTGTGTGCAGATGCTGGCAGAGTGAACTGTGCTGTGATTTTAAGTGACAAAAGAGTTGAATGGGTCTGTGTCATCTTCTGTTATCCTGCTAATAGATTTTGTCTCAATCACACACTCTTATATACAAATCACAGCTATATGCCTAAGCAAGCTAATACTAATACAAATATACACCTTTACTGTAACATTTATCCTCAGATGGCTTAAGTACTCATATTAAAATCATCTTGGATCATTTGATAGAGAAACACAGGACACAGAAGCCAGCTGAGACAAGCATGTCTGAGTCACGGCTGTGATCTTTGACCTCAGACACACAAAGAAAACAAATGACTTCAACAGATTTGTGAACAGAGGCACAGTCCGTCTCCAGACCAAAATGTTCTCTCTCTCTCTTCTGATCTACACAAAGTGAATGTAAATGTAAATTTCACCAAAAATCTCAATTCTGTCAGCATTAACACACCCTCATGTCATTACAAACCCTTTTTACTCTCTTTCTCCCACAAAGGAGATATTTTGCAGAATTTCCAACCTGCTCTTTTTATACAACTAAAGCATATAGTGATCAGGCTGGTAAGCTCCAAAAAGGACAAAAAGCACCATAAATACACTATAAGCGTAGTCCATATTAGAGGGCGACCGACTTCACATTTTGTCGATACCCATTACTAAGGTGGTGGAAAAGGCAGATAACTGATTAATTGGCCGATAGTTTTTAATATTATATAAACACATAATTTTCTGGTCTTTCCTTTTATGACTGGCACAGACATAGAAGCTACAAGAGTCTAGAATTAATAAAATCCCAGACGAAGATTATTGTTCAGCCAAAATCCAAATAATAACAAGAAATAATTCAATATGATTTGGTTTGTAATGTGGGACATTTAAATATAAACAAGCCTAATATACACCAGTATTTTAAAATGCTCTGACATTAAGCATTTGCCAAATTCTGCCTTTTATAGCCTATATATTCCACCAGATGATGTTTAGTGAGAAATAAAGTTTATTATTTTTCACACGATATGATGCATGTGCTGATGGGGACCTTTCTATATAGTAACAATTTTCTTTGCATGCCAACGATACAATTTAAAATACTTCATTATCTAATCAAAATAACTAAATATGCACTGAAACAAAAATATGGATGGATATTGTCAATTATGAAATATTTTAATACAGCAAATACCCACATGATTGGTTTTATTTCACTTCTAGAGTTATACTGCAGAACCAAGCATTCTAACTGAATCCTCCAGAGAAGAACACGGTGGAATGATAAAAAAATAAAGCAACTATCGGCACAGATTAATTGGTAAAACCAATATACTGCTCTACCTCAATCCTTATGACTTGTGAACTATATTCAACATCTTCTAATGTCATAAGTTTGTAGAAGAAACAGAGCAAAATGTAAATGATTATTCAATGAACATTCGTGCATTTTCAAACTTGCAAGATCTGACATCAATTTTGACAAATGCCATTGGTTCCCATGTTGTGTCATAATCATGACATATCAAGTTTGAATTTGGGTTTGGAATGACAGGAGGGTGAGAAAATTGTTCCAGAACTTAAATTTTTGGGTGAACTATCACTTTAACATGTTCACAGTAAACAAACATCCACTGTCTGTCAATTCCACTAAGTTTTAACTCTGCACGTCTATTGGTTTGACCCTCAGCAGCTGGTGGGAAGGAATGTTGACAGGCGTAAAGCTCCAGCTCAAGGTCACTGGTAGATAAATAGGCAGTCTCGTGCCTGGTTACCTAGTGATCCACAAAGCTACTTTTAGCGTCTCCCTGCACCTGCAAAGCCTTTTTCATCCCTTAAACCTTGACATTAGTGGCACAGAGCCAGAGCTAACATTTAGATCTCCTATAGACACTCAAGAATATGCTTAGCTGGGAACAATAATAAAAATGCAAGCAGCAAGCCAGAATTTTGCCAACCCACAGGCAAAAAAACAAAAAAAAAAACAAGCAAAATTTTTTTTACCGGAAAACAAAACGTTATTGATTATGAAAAAGCTTTAGGACAGTGTAGCAGTTGACCTTAATCAGAAATGAGAGAAATATGCAATATATATTTTAATCAGTGACTTTTCCAGGATTGCAGATCCTTAGAATTAAAGCTCTAGTGGAACTCACCTGCTATTACTAGGCAACAGTGAGTTGCAGGTAAGGAGAGCAACAGGTCACTGGCTCTTTTCGCTTGACCTTCAAACCCTCCACCCTGACCTCCTCCTCTCTTAAGAGGCTTGTTTAAGCAACACAATTACATTAATTGCATTCCACCAGCAGTTCAGCTTTAAATCGTAACGCTGCAGCTTTATTTTTAAACTGCAGGAATGAACTTGCAGGAATAGCACAAGAAAAATGGAGGGGTCTCTGTCAAAATGTCAGCAGATACAATGTGAATAAATGTGAACTAATTTTCATAACCTTTAGAGTTAATGAATTAATAAACAAATTACATGAGCCAAAAGGCTTGCAGCTCAAATGGTCTAGTCTCAATGCTCTCTCTCTCTCTCTCATTTAGAGCAGGATATACAATGGGATGTTATTTTTCTAATTCAATACAGTTTTATAAATTAAAAATGATACGTGAGTGAGTCATAAGTCGAATAATGAACATGAATTTCAAAATGTCTTAGTACTTGGCCTGTCTTTTTTTTTGCTTTAAATGGCAGCGTGCAAGTTTGTGCAAACCATGATGATTAATGTTATCCCAGCATGAGTTGTGACAGTTCCAAAGAGTATCTTGTGTGCGTCAATGGAAGCAAGGAAATCTGACCTTTTGAACAAAGGAATTAACAGGGTCAATGTTACAAATTTTCTCAGTTGATTAGATACCTTGATATAGTGCAGCATCTTAAATAATGCTATCATTATTGCTCATGTTTCTTTGTTTTAGTTTTTAGGGGTATATGAGTGAAATTACATCCCTTGGGCCCACCACCCATTGGAGGAACCGCAGGAGTCGGGTGCGCTGCCATATGGGCGGCAGTGAAGGCCGTGGGCCTCGACGGACCAGACCCGGGCAGCAAAGGCTTGCTCTGGGGACGTGGAATGTCACCTCACTGGGGGGGAAGGAGCCGGAACTAGTGAGGGAGGTGGAGCGTTACCAGTTGGATCTGGTGGGGCTTACATCGACGCACAGTTTTGGCTCTGGATCCGTACTGCTGGATAGGGGATGGACTCTATTCTTCTCTGGAGTTTCCCAGGGTGTGAAGCGACGGGCGGGTGTGGGGATACTCACGAGTCCCCGGCTGGCGCCACTACGTTGGAGTTTACCCGGTGGACGAGAGGGTCGCCTCCCTACGCCTCACGGGTTGTGGGGGAAAACTCTGACTGTTGTCTGTGCATATGCACCGAACAGCAGTTCAGAGTATTCGGCCTTCTTGGAGACCCTGAATGGAGTCCTGAATAGTGCCCCAGTAGGGGACTCCATAGTGATGCTGGGTGACTTCAACGCACACGTGGGAAATGACAGGGACACCTGGAAAGGCGTGATTGGGAGGAACAGGCTCCCTGATCTGAACTCAAGTGGATGTTTGTTATTAGACTTCTGTGCTAGTCATGGATTATCTATAACAAACATCATGTTTGAATATAAGGATGTTCATAAGTGTACGTGGTACCAGAGCACCCTAGGCCGAAGGTCGATGATCAATTTTGTAATCGTGTCGTCGGATCTGAGGCCATATGTTTTGTACACTCGGGTAAAGAGAGGGGCAGAGCTGTCAACCGATCACCATCTGGTGGTGAGTTGGGTCAGGGGGTGGGGAAAGACTCTGGACAGACCTGGGAAGCCCAAGCGAGTAGTGCGGGTGAACTGGGAACGTTTTGAGGAGGTCCCTGTCCATGAGATCTTCAACTCACACCTCCGGCGGAGCTTTTCAGGCATCCCTGCGGAGGTTGGGGACATTGAACTGGAGTGGGCAATGTTCAAAGCTTCCATTGCCGGCAGCGGTGGAGAGCTGCGGCCTCAAGGTTTTAGGTGCCGCAAGGGGTGGTAACCCTCGAACACCGTGGTGGACACTGGTGGTCAGGGAAGCCGTCCGACTGAAGAAAGAGGCCTTCCGGATTTGTTGTCCCGGAGGTCTCCGGAGGCAGTTGCAAGGTACCGACAGGCCCGAAGGGCTGCGGCCTCGGCCGTGAGGGAGGCAAAGCAGTGGGTGTGGGAAAAGTTCAGAGAAGCCATGGAAGGACTTTCGGTCCGCACCAAAGTGCTTCTGGAAAACCGTCCGCCACCTTAGGAGGGGGAAATGGGGAACCATTCAAGCTGTATACAGCAAAGATGGGACGCTGTTGACCTCAACCGAGGAGGTTATTGGGCGTGGAAGGAACACTTTGAAGAACTCCTAAATCCCAACACGCCCTCTATGGTAGAGGCAGAGCCGGAGGATGATGGGGGATCAGATCCTATTTCCCTGGGGAGGTCACTGAGGTAGTCAAACAACTCCGCAGTGGCAAAGCCCGGGATTGATGAGATCCGACCAGAAATGCTGAAAGCTTTGGATGTGGAGGGGGTGTCATGGATGACACGCCTCTTCAACATTAGCGTGGAAATCTGGGACAGTGCCTAAGGAGTGGCAGAACGGGGTGGTGGTTCCCCTCTTCAAAAGGGGGATCAGAGAGTGTGTGCCAACTACAGGGGTATCACACTTCTCAGCCTCCCTGGTAAAGTTTACTCCAAGGTGCTGGAGAGGAGGGTTCAGCCGATTGTCGAACCTCGGATTGAAGAGGAACAATGCGGTTTTCGTCCTGGCCGTGGAACGACGGACCAGATCTTTACTCTCGCAAGGATCCTGGAGGGGGCCTGGGAGTATGCCCATCCGGTCTACATGTGTTTTGTGGATCTGGAGAAGGCGTATGACCGGGTCCCACGGGAAAGACTGTGGGAGGTGCTGCGGGAGTACGGGGTGGGGGGGTCCCTTCTTAGGGCGATCCAATCCCTGTACGTCCAAAGCGAGAGCTGTGTCCGGGTCCTCGGCATGAAGTCGAGTTCATTCCATGTGGGGGTTGGTCTCCGCCAAGGCTGCGCTTTGTCACCAATCCTGTTTGTGATATTCATGGACAGGATATCGAGGCGTAGTCGGGGTGTGGAAGGTGTGTGGTTCGGTGGGCTGGGGATCTCATCGCTGCTTTTTGCAGCTGATGTTGTCTTCATGTCATCATCAGTCCATGACCTTCAGCTCTCACTGGATCGCTTGGCAGTCGAGTGTGAAGCAGCTGGGATGAGGATTAGCACCTCTAAATCTGAGGCCATGGTTCTCAGCAGGAAACCGATGGAGTGCGTACTCCAGGTAGGGAATGAGGTTTTGCCCCAAGTGAAGGAGTTCAAGTACCTCAGGGTCTTGTTCACGAGTGAGGGACAATGGAGCCGGGAGGTTGGCCGGAGAATCGGGGCAGCGGGGCGGTATTGCACTCGCTCTATTGCACCGTTGTCACGTAAAAGACAGCTGAGCCAAAAGGCAAAGCTCTCGATCTACCGGTCAATTTTTGTTCCTACCCTCACCTATGGTCATGAAGGTTGGGTCATGACCAAAAGAACTAGGTCGCGAGTACAAGCGGCTGAAATGGGCTTCCTCAGAAGGGTGGCGGGCTTCTCCCTTAGAGATAGGGTGAGGATCTCAGTCATCCGTGAGGAGCTCGGAGTAGAGCCGCTGCTCCTTTGCGTTGAAAGGAGTCAGTTGAGGTGGTTTGGGCATCTGGTAAGGATGCCCCTGGCCAGCCTCCCTAGGGAGGTGTTTCAGGCACGTCCAGCTGGGAGGAGGCCTCGGGGAAGACCCAGGACTAGGTGGAGAGATTACATCTCCACACTGGCCTGGGAACGCCTCGGGGTCCCCCAGTCAGAGCTGGTTAATGTGGCTCGGGATAGGGAAGGTTGGGGACCCGACTTCGGATAAGCGGTTGAAGATGGATGGATGGATGGAATGAGTGAAATTTATGTGATTAAATACAAAAAATTATGACAAATTCCCAGTGATCTTAAAGTGGAAAAACTAGAGAAAAGGTAGAATGATGACAAAAAGGACATAGAGTCAGGAGGACAACAAGCAGGCCATCAACATGACATGAAACTCCAGTCACCATATGTATTACCAAAGCACTGACAATCAAACCAAGAACAGGATAAACTAAGCAATCCTCCCCACCCCATTCTCAACGCATGCTACACCCTGATACTGCCCATCTGGACTGACGCTGCGTGCACATACAGCATATAAATCTTTTTTTCCTCTCTCTCTGTTTGTCTTTATGAGGATTGAGATTAATCAGATTCATGTCAGATAAATGTCCACATTCATCTCTACACTGTCTCTGATGCATTTAAGAAAATACTGCAAGCAGTCCATGTTTCATGACCCAAACATGCTTGTCAAAATACTACAGGATACTCAGTTAACCATTCAGAAACAACTAGTGTGAGCAGACAGAGAACTGAAACACAATTGTAAAGAGGTTTTATCATATAAAAAAAATACAATGCAGGCTTTGCACATAGACTGTTATTGAAGAATGGGACAGTGCAAAATACTTGCAACCGTTCAACGAGGTTAGCCAATCATAACAGAAGTCATTAACATATTCAAGTCTTATTCAAGGTACAGTAGTAAAGCCTGTTTAATTCTAAAGGTCAGAGAGAGGATGGAAAATGGTCATAAAACATAACATTATGTCTGTTTTTGGTGTAAGAATGTTGAAAAATGTATGAACTCTTTATGTTTGTGTTCTAGCTGAATATATAATATTGTTGTATTATGCATTTAATTTAGTGTATTTCACCATGAACATGCTATGCTTAGGGTCTCATTGCAGTCTCACCTGGCTTCAATGTGATTGAATAGATGCTGCCAGCGGTCATTGATATCCTTGATCTTTTCATTTATTTCTGTCTCTTTGGTCTTGTTGCTGGCAGTGATTAGTTGTTCTCCCAGCTGTTTCAGATGTGTTTTATTCTCACTGAAGAGGTTGATCTCCTCCATGCATTCCTGCAGTGGGTATGTTTAAGGGGATGGGTAAATTCATAGTAATTAATATCTTTACAGTCTATATCTTTATAGGACACTCCACGTGAATCTTTAGAGCAAAGTTCAATCTTACATGGCCATCAAACTCCAAACTTCAAATTCAACTTCTGTCTCCATTTATTCCATCTGAATTTAAATACTTTTGATTCATATGTGTCCTTACATAGTCTAATGTGAGTCACTTTAAACTGTAATTATATTGAAAAGAGGAGAAAGGATATTCTTAATTTTTTTCTTTTGTGTTCCGCATAAGACATAATTTATAATAACATGAGGGTGAGTAAATTATGACTGAAATGTTACTTTGGTTCTGAACTTTTGTTTTCTTTACACTTGTTTTATTTGTGGGGACCATTGGCTGACCTGCACAAGGCTGCACTTGTTTTACTATTCTTGTGGGGATTCAATGTCGGCACAATCATTCAAGAAAGTTTACTGTCATGCTCTTGTAGTTTGTTTGCTTACAATAAACACTATGAAGACAAAGAGGGAAGTTAACAATGTCTGTCTTTAGGTTTAGCAAAACATAGGCTGATTCAAATGCTGAAAGGGACTGTGCAGTATGTCTGGGGTTCATGCTCATTTGGGCTGTGTGATGGAGCAGATTCAGCTCACCTTCTTGAGTTTCTCCACCATCTCCTCGATGCTCAGCTCGGCGCTGTCCGCCACCTTGTTTTCCATCTGTGTCAGCCATTCACACAGCTCACGGTTCTTCTCATTGAAAATGATCCAGGCGTTCAGCCGGTCAGCAATCTCCTGTTTACGCAAAGACACCTGCACAGAGAGAAAGAGAGAGAGATAATACATAAGACGTATGACAGAAATGTCCTGGATATGTTTGTATGAGATTCAACCAAACACATTTAAGGAACAATGACATAATACTGAGGTAATCAAATTAGCCTTGCAATATGTTAAAGGGATAGTTTACCCAAATATGATTATTCTCTCATTATTTACTCACCCTCATGTCATTTTACACTCCTATGACTTTATTTGTTCTGCAGATATTTTAATGGAGATATGTCCATATAATGCAAGTGAATGGTGAAGATATTTTTAAGCTACTAAATAAAGGCAGCTTAAAGGTAATCCATAAGACTCCAGTGGTTTAATCCCTGTCTTATGAAGCGATTCAACAGACTCCAATGGAAGTGAAAACGTAAAGTGAAAAAGGAGACATCATATCTCCATTAAAATATCTTTGTTCGAGTTCTGTGAAAGAAAGTAATTTGAGTTTGAGATGACATGGGTGAGTAAATGAGGAGAAACTTTACATTTTTAGGTGAACTATTCCTTTAACTCACACATTAAAGTTATATTAAAACATAATCTTTACACTTAGAGGTTTTCAATTATAAATAAGGGACTGAATTTCATTTATAATAAAGTAAAATAAAAAACATGATAAAAAACATAAACGTATAATCTCAAACTTTACAGGAAAGCAAGGCGCTCCTGTAGGCAAGGCAATAATGTTACTGAGAACTTAAATTGATTAACTTAATCGTACTGACGTGAACCTACAACAAAGGTAAAATTAAAGAATATTTGATCTCTTCAATGTTATTATAAGACTTTAAAACCCAAACTAACTGAACAGCTGCCACATGTGAACTTCACTGTTACCAGGCAACACCCCCCCAAGTGACTGACAGACACACACACACACACACACACACAGTGATTTCCAAAACAAAGAGCCAAAGACTCCTGCCTCTTTTCACTTCTTTGTGTCTTTTCTCTGTGTCCCTCACTCTCTCCACCATCTGTTCTCTCGTTCAAGTGTCAAAAAAACCCACCCACCCCAAAACTTACTCTAGACCTCCAAAACATGACCTCAGGAGACTCCAGCTGACTGATTTAGGACCACATTGATTAATAACTGCAAAAGCTGCAAATTTGATGTGAGTGATGTAGAGATTCAGAGAGAAAATCAATAATGCATTAGAGTCACCACAGCAACATCTAGCATTAAATTACTTCAAGGGAGCAATGACTTTAACTGAATTAAGAGAACCTGTTAAAAAAAAAAAATCAAACAAACATTCACATCTGCTTTCTGAGTGTTGATAGTATATTACACACTGTCTTTAAAATACCTGAAATTCCTCTGAGCATGCTGTTTGTGTGTGTTTCCTCAGCGGTCAGTTTGGGACAAAATTGTCCCCAGAAGTTAGATAAATATGCCGTCCTCCAAGGTAAAAATGATTTTTTTAAATGTATTATTATTTTAATTTTAAAAATGAATTGTTTTCTTTTGAGGGTAGGCTTTGGGTTAGAGTTTTTATAGAGTTAGTCATTATAATTAGCTTTATTTCAATACAATAGAATAGTCTATGGTAAGTCCATATTTAGGTAAACTTGTGTGTTAAACTCCTACAGAGTGTGAGACTGTTTAGACTCTGGATGTTGGATTCACAGTGTTGTTAAGGATAAACAACTTTCTACATCTTAAACTACACATACAGATATTTGTCATACACACACACACACACACACACACACACACACGTTGTGTTTCCATGTTTTATGGGGACTTTCCATAGACATAATGGTTTTTATACTGTACAAACTTTATATTCTATCCCCTAAACCTAACCCTACCCCTAAACCTAACCCTCACAGAAAACTTTCTGCATTTTTACATTTTCAAAAAACATAATTTAGTATGATTTATAAGCTGTTTTCCTCATGGGGACCGACAAAATGTCCCCACAAGGTCAAAAATTTTGGGTTTTACTATCCTTATGGGGACATTTGGTCCCCACAAAGTGATAAATACACGCTCACACACACACACACACACACACAAAGGTTTATCAGCTCAGTAAGCTATAAATAGCCATCAACGTTGCAAAACTTATTCTTTTCATGGTAGAGAAGTTAGTCTGTAGTAATAATAATGAACTTTATATAAACACAGTCTATGGAATGTCTTCATTCATTCAGTGAGTGTGTCTTACTTTGAGGCAGAGTTCTTCCCACTGGCAGTGCAGATGATCCACTTGCTCCTGCAGAAGGAGGACATCATCGGTGAGGATGTACTGGGACAGATCCGTCTTCATGGTGCTTAGCTCAAACAAACTGACTGCCCAGTCCTCCAAACAGTCCTGAACCTCCTGCATAACATAACACCACTGTCACACACACTCACTGAAAAACACTGCCACACATCCCAGCTCTGACTCACACAATCTCTCTCTCTCTATTTATCTATCTATCTCTCACACACAGGCCAAACCAGATTAAAGCCTGTATGGACAAAGGGGAAGGGCAGAGAGAGAGAGACAGACAGAGAGAGAGAGAGAGAGAGAGAGAGAGAGAGAGAGAGAGAGAGAGATAGAGGTGGTGGTGGTGGGGGAATAACAGCTGAATAAGCCTCTAGCATAGCAGAGAGGAATGGAAATCCAAATGAGTCAACAAAAAGCTGTTGTGTGTGTTGTAATGATTTGTGGGCACACTAACTGCTACCTTTTCCCTCAAATGCTTTTAATGGTCCATAATCAGAATCAGAATCAGAATCAGCTTTATTGCCAAGTATGCTTACACATACAAGGAATTTGTCTTGGTGACAGGAGCTTCCAGTCTACAACAATACAAACAATACCAAAAACAGCAGCAAGACATAGGTAATTAAAAACAAAAAAGAACACAAAATAAATAATTATACATATACGTACATACACTCGCCTTCATACATACCCACATACACACACGTAGTGCAAATCTAATACAATCTGTATAGAAAGAACAAAAACCTGTATATTATGTACAGAGCAATGTAAGTAATAGCAGAAGTGGATATGTTGGATAATATAAATTAAAATTAAAATTAAACTGTGTATTGCACATAATTATTGCTCAATGGGGCAATTTAATTGTTCATTAGATGGATGGCCTGAGGGAAAAAACTGTTCCTGTGTCTGACGGTTCTGGTGTTCAGAGCTCTGAAGCACCGGCCAGAAGGCAACAGTTCAAAAAGGTAGTGGGCAGGGTGAGTGGTGTCCAGAGTGATTTTACCAGCCTTTTTCCTCACTCTGGAAGTGTATAGTTCTTGAAGGGGGGCAGGGGGCAACCAATAATCCTCTCAGCAGACCGAACTGTCCTTTGTAGTCTTCTGATGTCTGATTTCGTAGCTGCACCAAACCAGACAGTTATTGAAGTGCAGAGGACAGACTCAATGACTGCTGAGTAGAACTGTTTCAGCAGCGCCTGTGGCAGGTTGAACTTCCTCAGCTGGCGAAGGAAGTACAACCTCTGCTGGGCCTTTTTCACAATGGAAAATCTCCACAATGTGTATCTCCCACTT